>NC_065580.1:115998349-116306426 GCF_024542745.1 Macaca thibetana thibetana
TGAGAGTCAGTGACCCTTCCAAGGAGGCAACAGGGTTTCCTTGCGGATTCTCTGCCCTTTAGAGGAAATGAAAGGGAGTCCTCTCACTGATCCTCAAGGAGATGAATTTCCACAGGGGGTCCCTTACAGCCCGTTTTCTGATTCTGTTCATGCACCTTTGGACTCTATCTGCAAGATCCTCTTGGCACGAGGGTGGGTTGGGGGTGTTGCAGAGAAGTCCCTTAGGATGTGGGAAGGCAGGGGCCCCAAAATAGAAGAGGGTAGTACTTTGGGTCAGGAGAGCTGCATTCTAGACTCCACTTCTAGATGAACTGTACCGTTCATTCAGGGATATTAGTAAAATCCCCATTTTAAGGATGGGGAAGCTGAGGTTACGACGCGCCCCACTAATGCGGTTAGGAATTGAACTCTAATCCTGGCTTCTTTGGGGTTGTTCTCAGCCTCAGCAAATGCGTTTGTTGCTCTGCTCCCCTGCTGCTTTAAAAGCGGAAACGTGGGGCATCCTTGCCAGTCCCCAAAACTTAGAACTGTCAGGAACAGAGCTGGCATTGCTGTTGTCATTTCTCTTCCTGGAAACCATTACAAGGTCCTTTACAGTGAGAGTCAGTGAAAATCGGGTTAAGGAATGTGGCCGTCCTCATGGCCCAGACTGGTTTTGAGGGAAGGAAGTGATCTCGTGGGGGCCCGGAGGTGCGGATGCTTTGGGAGGGCTCATGGGGTCTGCAATGTTTCCTGGCAGGGAGCCCTGAAAGCCCAGAGAGCACAGAGATAACTGAGGAGGAGCTCCTGGATAATTTCCATCTGATGGCCCCTTCTGAAGAGGATCATTCCACTCTTTGGGATGCCATCGGTACCTATGATAGCTCGAAGGCTGTCCATGTCACCAACGTCAAAAAATGGAAGGTGAGGCCCAGCAGGTGGGTGGTGGGAACTCTCCTGTCAGAGGCTGTAGCTTGAGTTGGCTGTGACAAGCAGACCTGGTCCACTCCTTCCTGGTCCTGATGTCCTGGAAAGAAATGCTTTCCCCCCAAACCTAGTGGCCATTTCTCAGCTAAACTTTCTCAAGCTGTGAACACAAGGACTTTCAGGAGAGATGCCTACTGGATGCAAAGAAAATGTAGTTCCTGATAATAGGTTACTTCATGTCTCTGAGCTCCTCTCTAAATAAGGGTGTCAGAGCTTTGAGTTACATTGTTCCAAAACTTAGTACAAGGCCCTGACTGCTTTCACCTCCATTGTATCATTTGCTTCCCTTTAAAAAAATTGTCAAAATAAAGACATAAAATTTACTGTTTTAACTATTTTGAAGCATAGGTTTCTGTGGCATTAAGTAATATACATCATTAACTATTTTAAAGCATAGATTTCTGTGGCATTAAGTAACAATAAGTAATGCACGTTATTCTGCAACCACCACCAATATCTACCTTCAGAATTTTCATCTTCCCAAACATCAACTCCCCATTATCTTAATTAATGTCTGTTTTGAATTCTACCACTTGAGGGCGACAGAGAATCAAAGTCGGAGTGACTTGATTTGAGAAAAAAAATTACTTCCACAAACATGCCCTCCCAGAAAAAGGGAGGATTAAACCATTTTCTCAACACTTTGGAATTTAATCTGAGAATAACGATAAATGGAGGAAAGTTAATTGTTAAATTATCCAAATGAATGCCTTAATCCTCACTTGATTTAGTTTATGTAAAATAACATTGTAGATTGCAGAGGAAAGTTATTCAAAATCTAGAAATCTCTTCTGCTAAATTCTTAATTAAGAGCTATGCCCACTCTTCTTCTAACCAGATGGCGGGTGCCCAAAGTATTCAGTAGGTGGCAGGAGGAGTTGGGAAGAGTTGTGTGGTGTTGGTGAGGTTCTTGCCTGGGGATGTTTCTGTGCAGGTGTTGGGAGAGTGTTTGGTGAGGGAGAGAATGGTGTTCTTGTTCTTTATCTGAACAACTCAAGACAGACTAACCACAGGTGGGAAAAAGAGGCCCAGTGGGAGCACATCACATGACACCTAGTCCCAGGTCCCCATGGCCAGATCATAGGGCCACCCCTGCTTCTACAAAACCTCTTCCATCTGTCATTGTCTAAGCTGATAATTCACCGTGTCTTGTTAGATATACTAATGTAAAGTTATTCTCTTAGGAGCCCTGCCGAATAGAACTCTACAGAGTCGTAGAGAGTTTAACCAAGGCACAGGAGACATCAGGAGAGGACATTTCCAAATTTTACCTGCCAAACTGCAACAAGAATGGATTTTATCACAGCAGACAGGTAGGTGGCCTTGCCAGTGTGTGTCGTCAGGGTGAAAGGGACTCCTGCCCTACATTCCTGCCAAGCCATGGTCATTCATGGCAAAGAATATCCCCTCCAAAGTAGACACCAGAACTGGTTGTCTTGAGCCAGATCCACCCCTCTGGGAACCTGGAACATCTAGGCGAAGATAGCCTATTGAACAGGTCAATGTGTCACCACCAGAGGAGGAAAGCCTGCACTGGACCAGGGGCCCTGGGGCTGAGCCTGAGCTCCATCACTCAGCAAGCCAATAGCTATGGAAGACTTTCCTAGGCCCCATAATGCTTGGATCTCAGGTTCCTCACTTATACAAGAGAGTAAGGGAACATACTTAACATAGAAAAGCAAGTATCTATTTGTACAGCTTTTACACTTTCTCTCTGAACTGTCTAATAAAACACAACAACATTTTTGTGGCCTGCCAGATAATAAATGAGATCAAACAGACCAAGATTTCATGTTGAGGAGTGCTTTAAGCCTCAGTGAAGTACAGGTTCTGTAGATTTTATTGAGAGAAATTGAGGACTAGGCCCTGCTTCACAGGCAATGCACAGTGGGGTACACATGTGACATGTTCCCTCTGGGTTGGGCTCCCCTGACATTGGGCTATGAAGCAGACAGCTGTGCACACGCTGTGCTGTTTAACACACGTAAGAAGTCATTATTGCATGTGCCACTCAGTCACTGTCTCTATTTTATGATGAGAACCAGGAGGGCGTGAGATTTACCGGCATCATTGGCAGCTGGTTTCACAGCCGGGACTATTGGCTTGGCTCTGCAGTGCTTGGCTGCACTGAAAAAAGGGCCAGCTATGACTCTACATTCCCCTGTCACCTTGTCATCTGCTGCTCTTGACCTTGGTCTTGTCTTTGCAGTGTGAGACATCCCTGGCTGGAGAGGAGAGGCTCTGCTGGTGCGTCTACCCTTGGAATGGGAAGAGGATCCCAGGGTCTCCAGAGATCAGGGGAGACCCCAACTGCCAGACGTATTTTAATGTACAAAACTGAAAACAGATGAAATAATGTTCTGTCACACGAAATATTTAAGTATATAGTATATTTATACTGTAGAACACACACACTTATATATATGTATATGTATATATATATAACTACTTTTTATACTCCATATATAACTTGATATATAAAGCTGTTAGTTTATTTATTCACTGTAAGTTTATTTTTTCTACACAGTAAAAACTTGTACTATGTTAATAACTTGTACTATGTCAACTTGTATATCATGAAACACTTCTCATCATATCGTATGTAAGTAATTGCATTTCTGTTCTTCCAAAGCTCCTGCGTCTGTTTTTAAAGATCATGGAAAAATACTGCCTAGAAAATGCAAAATGAAATAAGAGGGAGTAGTTTTTCAGGTAGTTTAAAGGAGGACAGTTAACTTGTATATTCCATCATTCACATTTGATATACATGTGTAGGAAAAGTTAAAGTGTTGATTATGTAATCAAAGCTACCTGTGGTGATGTTGCCACCGGTTAAAATGTACACTGGATATGTTGTTAAACACGTGTCTATAATGGAAACATTTACAATAAATATTCTGCATGGATATACTGTTATGTCTGTGGATGTTTATTTAGTGATATTATCTTTGTTTCTGAAATCCCTTTGTCCTTCACCCTCACCTTCCTTATACATTTTGTGCTTTAGTGATATCAAGATGGCGTTTTGGGTCCGCAGAGCCCCTTGTCCCAATTACCCTAGATGTTGTCCCAGCTGCCGCAGGGTTTCCACTTCCCAGTGGCATTGGGACCTTCCTCCTCTGCCCGGGCAGGCTGGGCATTCCTGTGTCCCACCTCTCCTTAGTCCCCAACCTCCCCAGGGTCCTTAGCCTCTTCCTCTTGGTTTGGTTTGTCCCTTCCGTTCAACTTATAAATAGGAACAGGGTTTCTTTCGTCTTAAACACAAGACAGAGTGCTTCCTTGTTTTGCTCCCTAGCCTTTCCCTTGCTTGCCCTCCCTTTCTGCTAGCCTCCTTCTTCCACAGGCCTCCCAGCATCCTTTTGTCACTTCGGTTTCCATGACTGAGCCCTGATTGCAGCTCTCTTTTCTGCTCCTCAGAGCTCTTTTTCCTTAACACTGTGCCCTGCTTGGTGTGCCCAACGCTGCCCCTCCTAACTCTTGAGCACCCTATTGACTGCTGCTTTCCTCCCCTCCACATCTTTCCTGGCACCTTGCTCATCGCAGGGGATTCCATCCTGGTCTGTTGGCTGCCTCCAGCCCTGTCTCCTGGACTCCCCCTACTCTTTGTCGGGGGGAAAGCCCACACTTCTCTTTGCCCCAGGCCACTTCTTGGAGGCTGCTTCTCTCATCTGTGGGGCTGGAGGCCTCCCTGACATTCTGTTTTTTCCTGGAGCTCCAGCTCCCTATCTTGGGTCTCCCGTTTAACACTCCAACCCCACAGCTGCCAGGTTGCCATCCTCTCTGCCATGCCCATAGGGCTGGTCTGTAAACTCAGCACTCAGACTCATCAAGAGGAGCAGCCAGACTGATGTGGGACAGGGACAGACTGATAGCTGCAGCCCAGGACCAGGAGGTCTGTTCATTTGCTCAGGTAATGAAACCACATCTGGCACAGCAGCTGCAATTGGAGTCACCACTCCATTAAGCTTATAATAATTCACTGTTATTCTCCAAGATCCATTTGTCTTCTGCACAGGCCAAATAGCAGAGTTCAATGGGGATGTGGTGAGAATTAGCACTCCTGCATCTTTCAAATCCTTGATGGTGGCACTAATTTCTGCCATCTCTCTGGGAATGCAATATTGCTTCTGAACTGATCAATGTCAGTTCAGAGCCAGTACCCTGTAGTTCCTGAAAGGTCTGATTACTTCCTTTCCCTCAATCCACAACTGCCCTGGTGAAAGCCTCTAGATCCCTTTGGAGAAGACTGGGAGAAATATTTTCAACAGTGTACTGGGGTCCTTTTTCAAGGAGGCCCAGCCTCCCCCTTCATTCAAGGGGTTCTAGGTCTATAAACTGGCCTGAGAATTGATTGAGATGCCAAGACCCTCTGTTTTGATGATTCAAATTAGATTTTTGTTCACTTGTCCTTGAACTTTCCTGCTTATATAAGTCAATAGCAATTTAGTAGGTTTCCTATCAGTTTCACTTCTAGGAATGTCATGATCAAGTAGCCAACACCATATATCCACAGGAGCCTGACTATTCTGAGTGCTGCCTTGGCTCTGCTGTCTGTTAGAGTAACTGCACCTACCTTGCCTTTGTTGGTTGAGTGCCTCCACTTGGTCTCTGCTACCCTTGGGATCTCATTACTTCCATTGCATTTATGTTTCCCAATTCAGCAGCTGCGGTTCCAACTGTACGGTCTGGCCTACAGAGAAGAGCAATGCCAGAGCTCTTCTACCATGCTGAGGCTCCCCTCACAAATGTATTCTTCACGATCAAGGTACAAGGTGTGCCCTTTGGACCTGCCCATGGTGGGTAAGAAGGTCTTAAATAACAAATTCCTTCTAATTCAATTCCTTAGACATTCCTTCTAGTGTCCCTAAGCCTTTGAGTTCATTTCTACTGTAAATCAAGGCAGATATTGCAGTTCAAGATCTTTTGGTCTATGCTACTTTTGGTCTATGTTTCAACCAAGTAACTAAATAAACTGTTGGAGCCATTTCTAGCTTCCTGAATTGCAATCTTAAACACAGAATCTCTGCTTAGTAAGCGTATATCAATAAATTCAGCCTGATCCAACTTTTTGTCCCTTTCACTATTACCCCACACCTCTAATATCAATTCCCACACATATTCCCTGCATTTCTATCTATATATATTAGAAAATTCAAGTAGTTCTTTTGGAATGTGGTGTGCCTCCTCGTGGGTTACATTTTGTACCTTACTTTTAAGGGTCTTATGGGACCTGGTCTAGAACCAAAGAAGCGTGGTAGGGGTGAGTCTTGAGGAGAAGCAATATTGTCTTGCATGGCAACTGCCTCAGGGGAGGCCATTACAGTATCCTCAGGCAATACAAAGTTTATCCCCTCAGATGGGGGTGCAGAGTCTGCTTCTACTGGAAAAGAAAACTCAGCAGAAATTACTGTCTCAGTGTTTCCACCTTTATCAGGGTCTTCCCATACATCTCTATTCCAACTTTCGGGATCCCGTTCTTTCCCTATCAATGCCCTCACTTTAACAGAAAGCACTTTAAAAGTGGAGGCTGGAAATTCAATTTTTGTTGTAAGTCACTCACAGGGTTTCGTTTTCGCCAATCCTGGTCTTGGAGCTACAGGAGACAAGGGACTCCTTCAGAGTAGATATCTAAGCTTTCAGGTCATTTATATAGTGCTTGAGCTGGGAATTTGAATCCCTGAGCTCATCCTTTTCTTTCCCCACTTTATCCAGCTTAATTAGAAACAACCAGTCAATGTCATTACGCTTGTTAGTTAGACAAAAATGTTTGAAGATACTGTATACATAGTCACCCAGATCCTTGCCTCTTACAAGCATTTGAGAATATCCAATGGTAATATTTTGTGTATCTCTGCTGCAACATTATGCCATGGACTATCAGTATTCTCTTTATTACTAGAAATGCAGTTATTAGTGTCTTTAAATATAATCAAAATAGGTAGCCAATTCCAGAAATTCCAGAACCAATTCAGAAAACTCACCCTTAAGATTGAGTTCCTTAGAAATACCATTTGACCCAGCCATCCCATTACTGGGTATATACCCAAAGGATTATAAATCATGCTGCTATAAGGACACATGCACACGTATGTTTATTGCAGCACTATTCACAGTAGCAAAGACTTGGAACCAACCCAAATGTCCATCAATGACAGATTAGATTAAGAAAATTTGGCACATATACGCCATGGAATACTATGCAGCCATAAAAAAGGATGAGTTCATGTCCTTTGTAGGGACATGGATGCAGCTGGAAACCATCATTCTCAGCAAACTATCACAAGGACAGAAAACCAAACACCACATGTTCTCACTCATAGGTGGGAATCGAACAATGAGAACACTTGCACACAGGAAGGGGAACATCACACACCGGGGCCTGTTGTGGGGTGTGGGGAGTGGGGAGGGATAGCATTAGGAGATATACCTAATGGAAATGACGAGTTAATGGGTGCAGCACACCAATATGGCACATGTATACATACGTAACAAACCTGCACTTTGTGCACATGTACCCTAGAACATAAAGTATATATAAAAAAAAAGATTGAGTTCCTGCAAATGCCATTATTTCATCCCTTTTTGTTATTGAGCAGTATTTCATGGCATACATATACCACATTTTCTTTATCTACTTGTTGATTGAAGGGCCGTAAACTCAGCACTCAGACTCATCATTTGGGCTGGTTCCATATTTTTGCAATTGTGCATTGTGCTGCTGTAACTTAGATAAAATTGGAGTCCATTATTATAAGTGAAGTAACTCAGGAATGGAAAACCAAATATTGTATGTTCTCACTCATAAGTGGGAGCTAAGCTATGAGGACACAAAGGCATAAAAATGATACAATGGACTTTGGGAACACAGGGGAAAGGGCAGGAGGGGAGTGAGGGATAAAAGACTACACATTGGGTACAGGGTACACGGCTCAGGTGATGGGTGCACCAAAATCTCAGAAATCACTACTAAAGAACTTATTCATGTAAACGAATATCATCTGTTTCCCCAAAATCTACTGAAATAATAAATAAATAAGTAAATAAATAAATAAATACTTTGAAATCTAAAAAAAAAAGATTGAGTTCCTTTAGAACCACTCCAGGTACTAAAATCTGTATTAGTCAGGATTTTCTGGAGAAACCGAACCGATGAGATGTGAATATAGAGAT
This sequence comes from Macaca thibetana thibetana, assembly GCF_024542745.1. NCBI lineage: Eukaryota > Metazoa > Chordata > Mammalia > Primates > Cercopithecidae > Macaca > Macaca thibetana. The sequence goes on from NC_065580.1 coordinate 116,006,486, forward strand.
ATTTATTTTAAAGAACTGGCTCATGTAGTTATGGAGCTGGGAAGTCCAAAATCTACAGGGTATGTCAGCAGGCTGGAGACCCAGCAGGGAGCCACTGCTGTGGTTAGAATGCAAAGGCAGTTTGCCAGCAGAATTCCTTCTTGCTTGGTCAGTCTTTTGTTCTATTTAGGGCTCCAGTTGATTGGATGATGCCCACCCCCATTACGGAGGGCCATCTGTCTTACTCAAAGTCCACCAATCTAAATGTTAACCTCATCCAAGAACACCCTCACAGAAACATCCAGAATAATGTTTGACCCCATTTTTGTCATTGTGGTGCAACCAAGTTGACACATAAAATTAACTATCACAACCAGTTATAATTTCCACTAAATAAATACAATTGATATGTAAGAGAGGACAGAAAATTAAATTATATGAAATGCTCAATTAAAACCAGAGTTGGTAGAAAAAGGAAGAAAAATGAACAAATAATAATTCAATGAATAGAAGACATTTACAAATGTGGTTGGCTTTAACAAAATGTATCAGTACTCCCTTTAAACGTACTAGATGTCCCAACTAAAATAAAGAGGTTGTCTGTGTGCTTTAAAAAATGAAAAATAAAATCAACATACATGTTGTTCATAAGATGCCTACTTAAAATATAATGACACTATAGGTTAAGAGTAAAGAGATGGAGAAATATATATTACCCTAAATCTAATTACAGCAGCAGAATTAGCTATGTTAATTACAGACAAAGAAAACTTCAGAACAAAGACAATTATCAGCATTAAAGAGAGGCATTACATAATGAAGCAGATGTCAATTATCCAAAAGACACAATCACCCTTAATGTGTGTGTGTCTAATAACAGAATATCAAAATATATGAGGCTAAAACAAGTAGAACTGCAAAAGATATAGATAAATCTGCTACTATAGTTTGGAGACTTCAACACCCTTCTATCAAAGATGGACAGACCTAGCAGGCAGAAAATCAGCAAGGGTATTGTTGAACTCAACAGCATCATCAATCAAGGATATAATGAACATCTTTGGATGACTTAATCCAACAACAGTAGAATACACATTCTTCTCGAGATTGCATGGAATAGTCATCAATATAGACCACATTCTGGGCCATAAAACACATCTCAACACATTAAAAGAATAGAAATAATAACAATGTCTGCTCTCAGATCACAATGGAATTAACCTAGAAATCAGTAACAGAAAGAAAGATAGCTAGAAAATCACAGAATATTTGGAGATTAAACAATACATTTTTAAGTAACACATGGGTTAAAAAAGAAGTCTCAAGGGAAATTAAAAACTATTTTTAGCTAAATGAAAATTAAAATACAATTATCAAAACCTGTGGGATGCAGCTAAAGTAGTGCTTACAGGGAAATTCATAGCATTAAATACATGTAGAAATTAAGAAAGATCTAAAATCAATCATTTAAACCTCCACCTTAGGAAACTAGAGAATGAAGAGCAATTTAAGCCTAAGGCATGCATAAAGAATAAAATAAAGCAATCATCAATAAAATCCAAACCGGGAAAACAATAGAGAAAATCAATGAAACCAAATATGGTTATTTGAAAACATTAATAAAATTGATAAACCAGTAGCAAGACTAACCAAGAAAAATAAAAGACGCATTTTACCTACATCAGAAATAAAAGAGAGGCCATCAGTTCTAGTACCATGGGCATTAGAAGGATAATAAAGAAACACTATGAAAACCTTACACCCACAAATTTGATAGCATAGATGTAATGGACTAATTCCTTGAGAACACAAACTACCAAAATTCACACAAGGAGAAATAAATACCTACATAGAATGATATTTATTAAAAATTAAATCAATAATTAGTCTTCCAAAAATAAAGCACTAACCCCAGATTGTTTCACTGGTGAATTCTACCGAACATTTAAGGGAGAAATGATATCAGTGCTCCACAATCTCTTTCTCAAAATAGATACAAATTAACACTTAACTCATTTTATGAGGTCAGTATTACCTTAATACAAAAACCAGATAGAGACATTAAAAGAAATTAAAACTACAGATCAGTATCTCTCATCAATATAGATGCAAAAATTCTTGAGAAAATGTTATCTAATCATATCCAACAATGTATAAAAAGAATACTATATCACCAAGATATAATGCTAAGATCCAGATTATAGTAACATTGCTAGTAGTTTTACATTGGTTCTGCAGTGGAAAAACAACAGGCTGAAAAACATTCAGATTTTAGCTTTGTTTGTGTAGGAGCATTAGGGCTGTGGTGGCATTTCCTCTTTCTTCTCTTTTCTTCCTTCTCTCCCTCCCTTCCTTCTATAAAAATTATCTTTTAGTTACAGTACTGTTATATGAGAAAAATACATTTACAGCAGAAATAGAAAACAAAGAATTTCTCATAGACAGTCATTACATAGATACTGATTATGTGTATTTATACATGGTATTTAAAAATGTCATGACAAGAAGAAAAGTTTTAGAAAATAAAATTAATTTCATAAGTCTTGTTATATTGTACTTAAGAATACTTGACTAAATGTTTAAAAAATCATGGTGAAACTCAGAGACTCACCTTAACAATTGTCCTTAAGGCCTTTGGTTGAAAGCTCTAGACTTTACTGAGGCTACTTTGAAAACCATTGCTCTACTTCTCTTAATAATTCTTTGGCTTCCACAGGAAGCATGTGCACTCACACTTTGCCTTTCTCTTACTGCTTCTTTGGCCAAGACAATAGATTTTGCAAACTCCAGGGGGCATCTTTCATGTTGTGTTCTATGGGCTCCAGGATAGGGCATTCACAGGGACTACAATGTGAGTTGTGTCCCCAGCATGGTACAGGGGCTGAGTACCACTGCTGAGTAGGAAGGATGCTGTCAGCTTCAGTCTCTCCATCTGGAAGGGGACTTGGAAAGAGAATGAAGAGATACTGGCTTGGTCTGAGAAGAGTGACTTGGAGTTAGAGCCACTTTTCTAGACAAAATGGTTGGCCCTCCTTTATCTGTGTACTGTTGGTGCAAAGGATTTCCACCAGAGATGTAAGACAAGAGGACAGAGCAGGATGCTCTGGGAGATCTAGGAGAAATAATATAGACTGCCCCTGTGGCATCTTGGAAAATGTAGGAGCTTCTGTGAGTCACTGCCACTCTAGTCCAGAGATGATAGAGGACCAATATTTAGTCTGAAAGATCTCATTAGTGCCATTACTCTATTGTCCTATTAGAATGGTACGAATGTCAGGAAATGCTTACAGGACACATACATTAGCTGAAATACTAAAAACAAACAAACAAACAACAAACAAACAAAAAAACTCATTCTCTCCTTGAAAGAAGAGTGCTCCTTCACAATGGGACATACTAACCCTCTCCTGCATTGGTGTTCTACTTTGGACTCTCAGAGCTTTCACCTAGCCTTCAGTAGTCCTGCACTCTCACCTCAAATTTCTTTTTTCCCACATGATATTCCACTTGGTCATTGTTCTCTCTCTTGAAACTCCACTTGTCAAATCTGAACTCCTAGCCCTCTAACCAGCTTCTTCTCCAAACTTCCATACTTCATGTCTACAGCACAACCCTTCTTCTGTGTGAGAAGATGTTGAAGTATGGTGTTGTTTTGCAAGACAGCAAGTAAGATGGACAGACATTGGCAAACTTTTGGGCAAGGTAAACGTGTTCAAATCCAGAATTATCCACACATCATGGCTATAGAGAGAGTGAAAAATTATCCAGTACCTCCCTGGCTTTAATGTTTCCTTGTAGTCTCTCCCTCTACTCTAAAACTGAGACAAAATCTTGCTGATTTTGTTCTTTAATGACTCTTACTTGGTCTTTTTATACTCTGATTTGAACTCTTACCATGTCACAACTGGACTGTTGCAGCAGTTCCTTCTTGGTTTGCCCTGTATTTACCCAATCTCATTTATGCACGCATGCATTAAAATTTAAAAAATAATTAATGAATGTTATTCATGATATAAGTGCTAGGGAGGTGACAACCTCAAACAGGGAAGAATCTGTCTTCTGACGGATTTGGTAGTTGTAGGAGAAGGAGGTGGGGAAGATAATAACAACAACAAAAGTAAGTCAAGTCCATTAAAACATACTGAGATAGTGCTGGGGTTTTCAGAGGAGAGAGAGAAAAACTACTCTGTATGCAGTGGATAAGAGGGCTTCTCAGAGGAATGGCCTTCAGGCCATGACTTTGAAGGATGGGCAGATAGGATGGCTCACCTGAGCAAGATGGAGGAAGGACTAGTTTCAACAAAGGAATATACAAGAACCAGAGAGCACATTGTGCATGCAGGGTTTAGTAAGCTGTTTGGTGTAGTGAGAACACAGGGCATGTTTTTGGGCATTAATGAGAGGTGAGGTGTGCTAGGAGTTTCCACTATGGGCTGTAAATGTCAAGCTCAGAGTTTTGATTTAGTTGGAAGGCAATGGGGAACTTTTAAGATTTGGGGGCAGCATGACAGTGTGAGATGCTTCACCAACCTGCTCCCTAGTAAAACTGGTGAAAAATATTAAAAAACAAAACAAAACCATTCAAAGAGTCCTAAAATGGTTCTAAAGGCAAACAACAAGTGAAAAAACATCTACCCAAGAAAATCTGTGAAAGTTCAGTAAGAAAGATAAGAGTGTAGTATATGAACCAAAATCCCTTCTTCCCTTCCCCTCTAAGCTCGGTGGGTAGAGATTGCACTCCAGACTGGTGCAGCTAAGAACACAGAGCTCCCTCTCCTCCCAGTTGCCAGTCAGCGGGCTGTCTTTCCAGGAGGGTCAGGACTTCAGTGTCTCTCATCCTGCCCCCAGCTACCTGTTGCTAAGGTAAGCTCCAGACAGGTACAGTCGAGAGCAAGGAGGTGGGGAGTTTAAGGAAGGGGAAGGGAAGAGAAGAGCGGAGGGGAAGTCGAAGGGGGCTCACTTCTGCCCAGCCCCAACTCATGGAATGGAGTCTCTAACTTGGATGTGGCATACCGAGAACACTAGGGCTCTTATTTCCCGTGCCCTGACTCTGGTTTCACACTAGAAGAGGCAAGCCAAAGGATATGATACCCCCTCCAGGAAGTACTTAGCTCTCAGTGCAGGGGAATCATTTAGAGAGAAGACTGTCATTGTCCCTACCCCCAGTCCAGAGCCCTGACTCAGAGATTTTCACTTGAAGGGAGATGCAGGACATGGAACAGGTAGCTCCTTTCTCTTCTCATGAAAACCAACATCATTTGCAGGAGAACCTGGAGAAGTTTAAATCTATAGGCACTCTCAAGAAAATGGAGATTGTAATGACAGACAATTGGAAGGGGATGTATAGATCTAATGAAGATACAGCCTAGACTGTAGCCCAGCTAGTTTGCAGGAGAGAACTGAGGGATGACAGCTGGGAGGAGTCCTCTTGGGACCAGAACAAATATCAGACTCTGGGATCAGAACAAATATCAAACTCTGGCTTCAGAAACTATTCCTTCAAATGAGCTACAGTATGGAATACAGACTGTATTTTTTGGGTACAGTTTGGGTACAGTTTATGCCCAGGGAATTGTTGAAAACAATACAGGAGGCCATTGGTAACCAGTGGAGCTTAATAGCTGGGCATGGCCTGGGAAGAGGAAGAGAGTCCTACCTGTACCACTGCCATCCCAGGGTGCCTGTGGACATACCCATAGCTAAGCAGCCTGAGGAGGAACATCACCTGCTGAACCCTGGGGGTGGCGCGCAGGAATAGTCTTCACTAAAAGAATTCAGCCAATTACTAAAAAACAAGCAAGAAGTAACGGTACCAAGCCCTGGTGAGGGAGAGACCAGGACCCAGAAGTGTTACAATATATCATCTAAAATGTTCAGTTTCCAGTAAAAATTATGAGGCATGCAAATAAATAGTAAAGTAGATCCTATACACTAGTAAAAAAGCAGGCCAGGTGCGGTGGTTCACACCTGTAATCCCAGCACTTTGGGTGGTTGAGGTGGGGGGATCACGAGGTCAGGAATTTGAGACCAGTCTGACCAACATGGCAAAACCCCATCTCTACTAAAAATAAAAAAAAATTAGCCGGCTGTGGTGGCGCATGCCTGTAATTCCAGCTACTTGGGAGGCTGAGGCTAGAGAATAATAGCTTGAACCTGGGAGGCGGAGGTTGTGGTGAGCCGAGACTGCGACATTGCACTCCAGCCAGGGCAATAATTGCAAAACTCCGTCTCAAACAAACAAACAAACAACAACAACACCGAGTGGCACAAAGTACTTTTCAGATGCCAGATTTAACAAAAATAGATTTCAGAATATGAAATCTATTATGAATATGTTCACAGACTTAAAGGAAAACATGATTAAAGAAGTAAAGAAAGGTATGATGTTGCATCAAATAGATAATATCAATGCAGAAAATTATAAAAAAAGAGAACTAAATGGAAATGCTGGAGTTGAAAAGTACAGTAACTGAAATACAAAATTCACTAAAAGGAGTCCATGGTAGATTTGAACTTCCAGAAAAAAGAATTAGTGAACTTGGAGATAGGCAAACATATAAAAAGTGAAAACTTTTCAACTCATTTTATGAGACTAGTATTACCCAGATACCACAAGCAAACAAAGACATCAGAGCAAAAGTATAGATCATATATCTCTTATGAGTATGGACACACAAATTCTCAACAAAATGTGATCAAATTGAATACAGCAACATATTAAAAGAATCTTGATCAGTGCGGAATACATCCCATGATCAGTGGGATTTATTCCAGGAGTGCAAAGTTATTTTAGCTTCTGAAAATTAATTAATTAAAATAGTATTATTTTAGCATCTAAAATTTAATTAATAAAATTAATAAATCATAGGATAAAACCCCAAAAATTACATGATCATCTCAGTAGATGCAGAAAATAATTGACAAACAAAAATACCCTTTTATAATAAAAATATTCAACAAACTAGGAATAAAAGGGAACTTCCTCAAGCTGATAGAAGAGATCTAGGAAAAACCCACAGCTGACATTATGGAAGACTGTAGGCTTTTTGCCTAAGATCAGGAATAAGACAAAGATATCTGCTTTTGCCATTTCTATTCTACCTGTACCGAAGGATATATTCAGGGCAGTTAGGCAAGAAAAATAAATTAATGGCTTTCAGATCGGAAAGGAAGAAGTAAAAGAATCTCTATTTGAAGATAACACCATCTGCTATTTAGAAATTCCGAAGGAATATACTAACAGTCCATTAGAACTAATAAATGAGTACAACAACATTGCAGGATATGAAATCAAGATTAAAAAAATCCATTGTATTTCTATATGCTTGCAATAAACAATTTGAAAATAAAATTAATCAATTTTATTCATAATAACATCAAAAAGAATAAAATATTTAGAAATAAATTTAAAAAACCAAGTGCAAAATGTATATTCTGAAAACTATAAAACACTGCCGAAAGAAACTAAAGAGGCTCTAACTAAATGGGAAAATATTTCATGTTCATGGATTAGAAGACTTAACATTGTCAAGATGGCAACATACCCCAAAATGATCTACAAATTAAATGTTGTCTCTATCAGAATCTCAGCTGACTTCTTTGACAATCTGACCTTACAGTTCACAATGTATGCAAGGAACCCAGAAAAACCAAAGCAATTCTGAAAAGAAAAAAACAAAGTAGGAGGACTCATACTTTCTGTTTTCAAAAATTACCACAAAGTAATGGTAATGAACATAGTGTAGTGCTGGCACAAGGATAGACAAGTTGAGAGTCCCTTGATAAGCTCATACATTAATAATTAACTGATTTTTAACAAGGATGCCAAAAGTAATCAATAATCTTTTCAACAAATGATCCATAGGCAAAAGAGTGAAGTTGGTCCCCTACTATATACCATAACAACAATTAACTCAAAAATCCATCAAAGACTTAAATGTAAGACCTAAAACTAAAAAGACTCTTAGGAAAAAACATAGAGGTAAGTCTTCAAGACTCTGAACTCGGCAAAGATTCTTAGATATGATACCATCAGCATGAGCAACAAAAGTGTAATAGATAAATTGGACTTCCTCAACTTTAAGCCTTGTGTGCTTCAAATGACACCATCAGGAAAGTGAAAGAGAAAAATATTTGCAAATCATATATCTCATAAGGGACTGGCATTTAAAATACATAAGAAACAATTACATCTCAATAATATTAAGACACACAGCCCAATTAAAAATAGGCGAAAGTTCTGAACAGACATTTCTTCAAAGAAGATGTATTAAATGGCCTATAAGCACATGAAAAAGTCTTCGGCATTATTAGCCATGAAGGAAGTACAAATCAAAGTTACCACTTCACATCCACTAGGATACCTAGAACCAAAAAGTCTGATAACAATAAGTGTTAATGAGGATCTGTATACATCAGAACCCTCCTAGAGTACTGGTGGGATTGTAAAATGGTGCAACTGCTTTGAAAAATAGTCTGGCAGTTTTCCAAATGATTAAACATAGAGCTACCAAATGATCCAGCAATTCTACTCCTGGGTAAATGCCACTTCTAGGTATATGCCCAGGATAAATGAATATGTATGTCTATCCAAAATCTTATATACGAATGCTCATAGAGGCATTATTCACAATAGCCAAAAGGTGCAAATAAATCAAATGTCCATCAATGGACAAATAGATAAACATTTGTCAATTGTGGTATACCTAGACAATGAAATATTATTCAACCATCAAAAAGAATGAAAAACTGATAATGCTACAACCTGGATGAACCTTGGAAACATGCTAAGTGAAAGAAGTTAGTTATACGCAATTACACATTGTAATTCCATTTACAGGAAAGTGCAGAATAGGGAAATCTATAGAGACAGAAAGTAGATTAATGGTTGCTTAGGGCTGGAGAGGGAGGATGGAGGATGACTGATAAAGAGTTCAGAGTTTCTTGGTGAAGTGATGAAAATGTTCCACACTTGTCTGTGGTGACAGCTGTACATTTAAAGCTATACTAAAAGCCATAACATGAGTGAATCTTATGTTAATTCTGTCTCAATAAATCTGTTAAAAAGAAAGATTTTTCAGTAGGAGCAACTCTGTCAGTGTCGAGATTTAGAAAGAAGACTCTGAAAGGAATGATTGTCATGGGATTTGAGAAAATAAAGGAGGCTAGAAAGCTAGACAGAAGTTGGTTAAATTATTTATGTCGCAAATGCTGAAGATCAAAGTAGAAGGAGGCAGATTGGGGTACACAAGGGACAAAGAATCAACCTCTGGAAAGAATCACCTGTACTTGCTGACTCCACCTTCTGTCCTATTCTCTTTTGAACACTTTCTAATCAACTGCAAGAGCTGATCATAACTGGTTTATAACACACTCTCATTATTGAGCCACATCTGGTCCTCTCTTGTTTACTTGTTCTATTTTTTAATAGTGCAATAAGGACCCATCAACTACCCATCCAACTTAACAACAGAATTCTGACAACCTATATGGAATTAATCACTCACTGCTTTTCTTTGTGTATGTTTTATCTTATCTATATCTATTTTTTAAACATATATTTTTATTTTAGATGATTTTAGTTATTGTTTTTAACATCATAAAAAGTGTACCATGCAGAAAGTGATCTTGAAGGACTTGGCTTTTAAACTGATGCTGTAAAGCTACAAGTCTCTTAATTGTTTTATGCACCTGCTGTTTATTTATTTAGGTTTCTACGGGGTCCTCTCTCTTGAAAATACACCACACTTTATTTATCCAGGCTTCTGATGATGGGAGCTAGGTTATCTTCAGATTTTAAAAAATTGTCTACGGTGCTGCAAAAATATTCTCATACATGTGTTTCTTAGATTCGATCCCCAGAAGGCAGATACCAAGGGAAAGACTCATGGAAGCAACTTACTAGGAAACGTTCTCATGAAAAACCAATATGGTTATGAGGCAATGGGACCCAGAAGGTGGGAAGGCCAAGCCAGGCCAAGCCACACTGAACACCACAGAAGGTGACTTGGGCTCAATGCATCAAGATAGGGAGGGTCACACCTCAGAGTGGCCCAGGCAGGGAAAAGGTAGCTGGTATTTCATGTTCTCAGAGATAATTTTACATTGTCTTTTTTTATATTATAGTTGGTTGGCTGTTGCTGGTAGATAGAAATAAAATTCATGTTTGCGTATTTTTATACCCAGCCATACTGCTAAATACTTTTATTATTTAGAATAATTTGTAGATTCTGTTATAATTTCCATGTAAATATCTGCAAGTAGTGACAGTATTTTTCAACTGTCAAGTCTCTTTTTTGTCTTACTGTACAAGCTCAGTTCTCTCATGCTGTGTTGAATGGAAATGGTAAGAGTGAATATACTCGTCTGATTTATTATTTTAAAGAGATTGTTTCTAATGTTTCTCCATTAAAATGGTGCTTGCTGGGTTTTGTTCTTCAGTATATACACATCATCAGATAATGGACGTTCCCTTGCATTCTTAATTTATTAACAGTTTTTGTTGGGTTGAATTTTGTAAACTGCTTTTACTGTTTCCATTAAATATCACTCTCTCTTTAATAGGTGACATACATATGTTTTCTAATATTAAATTATTTTATAACCTGGAGTAAACCCAAGTTGGAAATACTGAAATACCTTTAATAGGGACTATGGAGTTTGCTTTATTAATAATTGCCTTGGGGTTTTTCATTGATGAGCAAAATAGGCCTGTATTTGTCTTTGCTTGATTTTGGCTTTGGGGTTATACTGGTTTTGTAGAATAACTTGAGGTATAGTCTTCCCTTTTACAGCTTCTTTAAAAGTTTTTGTTGAATTGGATGATCTGTTTCTCAAGTACTTGGTAGAACTTAAATAATTTGGTGTTTTCTTTGTGAGAATGTTTAAACTATTTCTTCAAATGTGCCATAGTTACAGGAATATTTATGCTTTCAATTTATTCCCGAAAATAATATTTTCTAAGAAATTTTACACCTTTTTTACATTTTCAAATTTGATAATAAATAGTTTTGCTAATATTTTCTTCTAATCTGTTCATTCTGGTTTTTATGCAAATCCCTTTCCTCACTGATAATGTTAATAATGGTAACTTTTCCTCTTGATAGCTTTTCCAATCTTTGCCTATTTTGTTAGATTTTTCAAAGAAGCAAATTTTGGTTTTGTTGGTCTTCTCTATTGCATTTTCTTTTTCCTCTGTTATTGCTTTTTACTCTTAGTTTTATGAACTTTTTTACTTGGATTGATTCTAACCCCTTGAGGTGATCACTTAGCAGTTTTCAGGCTGTCCTCACCTAATGTAGGCTTTAGGCTTCTATTTCCTTTGAACCTCAGATCCTGCTTGCTTTCATGATCATCATTAGCATTATCTAGGGAGTTTGAATTTCAAGGCAGTTTTAAATTTCTGCACAGTTTTTAATTTTAGTATTGATTAGTCCTTTAACCTTGAATTATTATTTATCTGTGTGCTTTTTAAATTTTTTAAAATGTGGGAATTTACAAAGATTATCACTGTAATTAATTTAAAATTTAATCACATTGTGGTTATAAAATATTGTTTACATGGCATCTATTCTTTCCATTTTTGAAGTTTCCTTTATGATCTAATATGCAATTGATTTTTAAAAATTCTTCTTATGTTCTTGAGAGGAACATACATTCTTTAATTGCTCTAAATGTATTCCTTTGATTAGGCTTGTTAGATCTTCTAAATCCCTATGGATATTTTGGTCTTTTTAACTATCAATAATGAAAACAGGGCAAACATTTAAATTTCTTCCTATAATTAACTTAATTCTAGTTAAAATAGTGTGAAGATATTTTATTAAGTGCACACATGCTTAGAATTGTTAAATGTCCCTGATTAACTTATCTTCTTATTATTTTGTAGTAACTTTTTCTAACTCTATGAAAATATTCTTTGTCTTAAAATTGTTTTGTCTGATATAAATAACTACCAGCTTTGTCTTGAATAATTTTTGCCTGATATGTGTTTTCCCATCGCTTTTCTTTCAATCATTGTCTGTTGTAATAAAATATGTAATTTTTAGCCATGAAATCTGTCTTTGTAGTGGTCAATTTTAACATCTGTTTAAATGTAGGTTTCTCAATCTTGGCACTATTGGCAATTTGATGGGATAATTCTTTTGGGGGTGGTGGTTTAGTGTGCATTGTAGGTCGTTTAGCAGCATCCCTGATCCCCTTGATGCCAGTAACATTGTCAAGTTGTGAAAGCTAACAATGACTCCAGACATTGCCAGTTGTCCTCTGGGGGCAGCATTTTCCCCGACTAAGGATCACGAATTTTTTAGTATTGACAGTGGAATCTTTTCATGTCACTTTGGTTTATTATTTCTGTTTATCCTAGTCTCCTTGTATTTATAAATTTCTGACTATGGTTTTTTTTTTTTTTTTTTTTTTTTTTTTTTAAACTAGATAAGCTGTTTTTGGTACCCACTAGAAATTTGGTGTACCACATTATTTATTCTCTTTCACTTAACACATGTTTTCAACATTTCCAAGATTTGTTCCCTTCTTATAGAAGGTCTTCCTCAAAAACATTTTAAATGTGCTTCTTTTGTGTGGCAAACATCCTGGATTTTCAATGCCTCAGAATAGTTGATCATGCCCTCACTTTTAAATACAGTTTAGCTGGGTATAAAACTCTAGCTTCTAAATTATTTCCCTCATCTTCCTGTGTCTAGAGTCACTCTTTAAAAATGTGGTTTCTGTGGTATGTTCTTTCTGTGCTGAAACTTTGCTGTTTTAAGATTTCACCATAATTTACCAAGCAATGCTTTTGAAATGATCTCTTTTTACATTCTATGGGGTCTTTCAATATAAAGTCTTCCTTTTTTTTCAATCCTAGCAAAAATTATCTCTGTAATTTCTTTAGGTATTTCTTAGGACTTCTGTTACCTATATCTGTTTCTGTCCTTCATTTCTCTCAACTGATCTTTTGTATTTCCCAGTCATTATTCTTTCTGCTTCCTTTTAAGAGAGTTCCTCAACTTGTTCTTCCCCTTTACTAAATTGTCCTTTAGCTGTATCCATTCTTTTTTTTTTTTTTTTTTTTTGAGATAGGGTTTTACTTTGTCACTCAGGCAGGAGTGCAGTGGCACAAACATGGTGGGCTCAAACAATCCTCCCACAACAGCCTTCCAAGCAGCTGGGACCACAGGTGCACACCATCATGCCTGGCTCTTTATTTTTATTTTTTGTAGAGATAGGTTCTCACCATGTTTCCCAAGCTTGTCTCAAACTCATAGGCTCAAGTAATCTTCCAACCTTGGCCTCCCAAAATTCTGAGATTACAGAAGTGTGCCACTGTGCCTGGCCTAGCTGTATCATTTTTAAAAATTCCATCTGCTTTATTCTTCATTTCAAATGTTGGATATTTCATACTGCTATGGCTTGAATGTGTCCCTGCAAAAATTTGGGTGTTGAGACTTAATGGCCAATGTGATGGTAGGAGGTGGGGCCTTTAAGGGTGATTAGGTCATGAGAGCTCCTCAATAATGCATATATCAAAATAGTTCTAAGAGAGGATTTTGAATGCTCTCACCACAAAGAAATGATAAATGTTTGAGATGATGGATATACTAATTACCCTGACTTGATTTATTATACAATGTATACATGCATTATACACATGCACACTGTACCCCATAGATATGTACAAATAATCATTTGTCAATTAAAAACAAACAAAAGAGTAACCTTCTGAATGAGGCTTTCCTTGGCTAACCTCTCTAAAAATGAAAGAAAGGAAGGAGAGAAGGAAGGAAGGAAGGAAGGAGAGAGAGAGAGAGAAGATGAAAAAAAACCCCTGCACTAACAATACTTGTCACTTCACATTTTCCTTTATTTTTTTTCCCCATAGCACTTAACACTATTGAGCACCCTATCTATCCCACTGACTAATCTTGTTTATTGTCTTTCTTTACAAGGGCAGTGATTTTATATGGCTTGTTCACTGCTGTGTGCCCTTCTAGAGTATAAAAAGTGGATAAAGAATTATGCCTGCATGTGGGACAAAGAGAGAAGCCAAGACAATTTCCAAGGTTTGGGAAGGTGGCTGGACCAGGAGGTCAGGGCTGTAGGAGACACCCATACTTCTTGGAGATGACCAGTGGGCTGATGGAAATGTAAGCTCATTGCTCAGTCATGAAGTAGAGGCAGGGGCATAACAAATGCAGCAAGATTTTCTGAATGAAAAGAAACAAATCATGTTCACTGTGGAAATTGAGATTGTATCAAAAGAGAAATAAAACAAGGACATTATCTACACTCACATAGCCATGGTTAATATTTTGATGTATTTCATTTTGGTTTCATGTGTGTGTGTACGCAATATAATTGCATTCTGCTTTTCTTTTAGCCCACCACAGACATTTTCTTATTGTAACTCCTATTCAAAAACATTTTTAGTGGTAGCATAATATTCCTTTGTACCAATGCATTTCAGTGTAAAATGCCCTTGTACTTAACTGTCTGTGCATGTCTCTGATGATGCCTGTGGGATTTCTTTCTGCAGTGGGATGACTAGTTCAAGGAGTTTGATTAGATCAGAAACATCCCTCTAGACAGGCTGCCACAGCAGAGAACCTGGAATCCCATTAGGACACCCTCATTAACACCGGTGATTGTTATTTTTCCTAAAGTGTGCTGATTTGATAACTGAATCTTAGGAAGCTATTGTTGTAGCACCTGCATTGCCTTGACTCCCATGGAGGAGACCACCCTTACTTGTTCATTTCTGTGTGTGTGTGTGTGTGTGTGTGCAGGTTGCTTGGGTACATGTGACCTTAGGGGTTAGTGGAAGCAAAAGTCTGAGGGAGCAGAAGTTGGTTGAGGAAGATAGCAGAGGATCAGAAGAGGCCCCATGAGTCTACCTGGGAGGCCAAGGCAGGGAGGTAGAGGAACTGGAGGGTCTGGAGGAGAATGAGAGTATGCAATTTTAAGGTATTTACTGGAAGTGGCAGGAGAGCATTTAGAGGGAATAGGTGATCATAGGTATTGTGTTAGTCAGGGTTTTCCAGAGAAATAGAACCAACAGGTTATATCTATCATCTATTAATCAATCATCTATCTATCTATCTATCTATCTATCTATCTATCTATCATCTATCTAATCTGTCATCTATCTAGTCTATCTACCTACCTACCTATCTCTAATCATCCACCAAAAAAGATTTATTACAAAAAATTGGCTTATATAAGTATAGAGGCTAAGTCTCATCATCTGTAACCTGCGAGTTGGAGAACCAGGAAAGCTGGTGGTGCAATTTTGCCCAGGCAGGCAGATAAAAGGCACAAATTCTTTTTTCCTCTGCCTTTTGTTCTATTCAGAACCTTAATGGATCAGTGGATGCTGCCCTGCCCACACTGGGGAGGGCAATCTACTTTACTGAGTCCACTGATTTAAATGCTAATCTCATCTGGAAACACCTTCACAGATACTATGCTCACAGTATCACCCTCACAGATGCTGTATCTGGGCACCCCATTGCCCGGTCAAGTTGACACATAGAATGCATCATCATGAAGTGTGGGAAGCAGCAGAAGTTAGAGGTTAAGAAATGAGGACAAGAAAGGGCACATGAGTTGGTGGCTCCCAGGAAAACAAACCTAGTGGGCTTAGAAGGCAAGCATTATTTTGCAGCTCATAGCTCTTCAGCAGCTCCCAAGGGGTTGCCATGCTCTGGGCCTGGATTTCCAGACACTTGGCCTCGCTTCCTAGGTGCTCCAGGATTCTGCCACATAACTCTCCACAGCACTTGGTGACTGCTCCCTGCAATGGGCTCCCTCTGCTCACTGTCTCCCTCCATCTTCACAGCTTTGCAGTCACAGCACCCCCAAGGGGCCTGCCTTCTCAGTTTTCCTGGTTTCTCATGTGATCAGCCTGAGACCACACCCCATAATCCCCATCCTCTGAACACTTACAGAACCAACTTGCTGCTCATCACATACAACACATGTGATAAGGGTATTTTAGATGTTTCATCAACAAATCAGACATGGTGCTAGACAGGAGGTAACTCTTCGACAGCAATTTATCCTTGGATGCCCTGAAGCCACAGGCTCAGTGTTTTTGTCTAAAGTGGCTTTGACAAGTAACAATTGTTCCAAGGCTGCAGATAGGGGACTTAGATCCCAGAACCACTTCTACTTGGAGCAGAGAAGGGCCACTCTCTGCTTGGAGATGGGAAGGGGACACAGCAGTAAAGGGCATGAGACTTAATTGCTGAGTGTCTGTTCTGGTCCTTCCCTGCTTGTCCGTGGACGGCTGCTAGTGTTAGATGGAACAATACAGGGCACAACCCCAAAAAGGCAAGGACCAGTCACATAGGTGCACATTGCTGACCTGATCAAACCTGGGCCACAGACTGTCCCAACAATACAACCTCCTAGAATTGGACCATCTTGCGGATATGATCCAATGCCTCCATAGGTTGCCCACAAAGCCATGGAAACTGACTTGGGTTCTTTTGCTAGAGAGGAAAGCAGGGAAACGTTTGTGTTTATGAAGTTTCCCACTACAGCTAAAATATTTTCCCCTTTCAGGATTATTTTACTAGTGATACAAAGCCCAGAGATGGTCAATAACAAAGGGAAAGAGATTTTTATTTTTAATGGTAAAAACTTTATTTACTATTTATAAATACATTGCAAGACAAACTTCTCAAAAATACTTTTCCCCCCAAAAATTAAAAAAATAAAGAAAAGCTAATAGGTAGGCAGAATGTCTTGAGACCCCTCTGTTTTCAAGGAGACCTCTGTGCAGCGTGTGTTCACACCGAGGGCTGCAGCAGGGCAGAGTCTCCCTGAGCCTGACTTTGCCAGACCTCCTTGGGTTTGGCCTCTGGGAGACCAGCCCAGCCTCTGGGCACGAGCTCCTTTCCTCAGTCATGGCCACAGTTGTATCATATAGCATCTCTAACATTTCATCTAGGATTATCTAGTATAGATCTGATTATATTTGGGGCTATGTTGTATACAATGTTAACAAGGACATATCTTCTCTGCATATATGTGTGAATTATAAAGAAAAGCATGAGAATGACTCTAAGTTCAACAAACATGGGTGAATCTCTAGGTGCTCCCAGTGTCCTGGATGGGCTCCCCAGCAAGCCATTCCTCCTTCCTGCTCTGATATTACTATTCCTTTTTACATTGTGCCAAGGAGGACAAAAGATGAGAGGGGAAAATAAAGCTTTGCCTTTAAAGAGCTTATCCTCAGAAAGAAGCTTTGTCTTGAGTTGTTGAACTATGAAACACTATTTTCTGCAATCATCTGAAGAATCATGCCATTATTTGTGATGCCTCTGAATGGGGAGGCTGACTCTCCTCTGTCCCTCCTACCCCATGGGGCCATGGCAAAAGCCATCCTGGGCCTTCAACTAGGCCACGTCTTCAGGAAGGTTCCTGAAAAGGAGGGCCCGTAATATCTGCCTTTATAGGTTCCCAGATTGCCCTAGAACATTCTTAGATATATTTTTTTTTAAACAAGTAGGACTCCACCTTATTTTCTCCAATAGTCCCCAAGCAGTACAGGCCAATGAAGATATAAACATTATTCTTGGTTGAGGGACCCAAGCCCTTGTTTCAAAAATGACACCACAGAAGGCTGTGAGCTCCAGGAGCATGCGTCGGGATGTCCGGATGACCGGGGTGTAAGGGTTTCCCTATTCTCAATAAAGCCTGTGCACACTGTACAGGGAGTGGGGGCGAAGCGTGTTCTCTACATAGGCAACACAGCCGCCTAAGTCATGAAGTCAGTGGTTGGCCGCTTCGACCAACATGTGGTGAGCATTCCACGGGGGGATGAAGTCTGGGTGCTGTGCTCGAGTCTCTGAGTATTTTGATAGGAAGCGACAAGAAAATTCAAACTGCTTTTTGCTGACTACTGGAAAGTGAAAAGATGCTCAAGTTTACCATTCGAAGAAACCATAGGCATTTCAAAAACCTCTTTCTAAACTTTGGTTTAAAAAAATATCAGTTCACCACAAACAGAAATATAAATCGAGGCTGTAGCCAGCTGCTGGTCATGTCCTTGGCAGTCTTTTGTGCAAAATAAGGCATATTTGAGCTCCACATTAACTAAAACAAAAAGAAAAAGAAATATATTGAAATAATCCCCCCAAAATCAAAAGGGCTCAACTCTTGCCCTGAGATATCCAGCACAGCCTGCAGGCTAATGGCACTAGGCCTGCAAGTGCAGGGCTAGGGTCTCAACCCATGTTTTTAAACACAACAACAAGTACCATCTGTTGTTCACAGGGTTCACTGTCAAAGAGTTACCCTCAAATTAGAATTATGTTTTTCCAACTTGTAAGGAAGAAAGAAACCCTTCTAACTAAACGTGCAAATTTCTTTTGCTTACTAAATTTGTCTTAATAAAATGAAAGAAAATGTATTTATTTCTTTCCCCCAATAGTTCCCTCATTTATTAAAAGAAAACAGAATACTGGGTATAATAGCATTCTCTAAAATGATTGTTTAAAATTTCATTTTTCTACCAGATTTAAATGAACTTTATTAAAATTATATTAGCCACAGACTAACAGAACATTCATAATATATTTTACAGAAAAAAAAGCCGCATCTTCAGACTGATGCTCTCCCAACTGAGCTATTTCAGCTGTCTCACATTCACATTTTAAATTTAGATACACGTATCTGTAGCAGGTTCTTGCGGATTAAAACAGTTTCCCTGTGAAGATAAATGGACCTCCAGACTTCACGGGCAAAGCCTAACTTTGAAAATCTTCACTTTGCATGTGGATGAATGACAGCTTAGGTGCTGAGAGGTGTCTGAAATAAAGCAGAGCA
The DNA here is from genome assembly GCF_024542745.1 of Macaca thibetana thibetana. Classification (NCBI taxonomy): domain Eukaryota; kingdom Metazoa; phylum Chordata; class Mammalia; order Primates; family Cercopithecidae; genus Macaca; species Macaca thibetana. Next base: position 116,025,296 of record NC_065580.1, read on the forward strand.
TCCCTGAGGCACACTGGCCGGCCTCCTTCCCCACACTTGTTTGGTTGGGTTGAAGGGGTCTCCCTTTCCCTGCACCCTTCTGAGGGCTCTGTCCTATTTGCTTTGCTCTTTCTGGCCCTGAGCTGCAGTTCCTGGGTCTGCAAGCCTGGGGAAGGGCTGGTGGCCAAGCCCAGCCCATGAGGCTAGTCCAAGGACAGTGAGGCCCTGGAGCCCCAGGCTGCCCCTCCTGAGTGCTCACCCTCGCGGCAGGCGTCTACTTGCTCTGCATGCTGTAGCAGTGCACGTCCTCCTTCCCCTTGGTGGTGTAGCCTGGGAGAGGCTGCCCGTACTTATCCACACACCAGCAGAAGCCCCGCTTCCTGCCTTTGGAAGGGCGACACTGTGGGAGAGAAACAGAAGACAGAGAGGTGAACGCCCCTGGGTCTGGTGTCAGGTCGGTGACCAGGGCCCATGATGGTTTGCCAGCATGACTCTGCTATGCTGAGAAAGCATAACAGAAATTTCAGCTAAGGCTGCGTAAGAGCCACGCATGCCTAGGCCCGCTGACTGTGTACCTGTGCATGCGTGTAGGTGTAAGTTCCTTCTCCAAGAAAGCGGGGGTGGGGGCAGTTTTGTGTTTCTAGGAGTGTAAGGTGGACACCAGTCCTTGCAGAACCTCTTGGGCCTGCCGACTTCTCTGCCAAATGTGGGACTGAGAATATCCCCTCTGCCTGGGAATGCCACAGCTGTGCCTTTGGAGCCCACATCCAGCCTCACACGACACCTTCTCAGTATGAATTTGTTGAATGAATGACTGATGTAAAATGTGGGTATAAATAAGCCATGGCAATGGAGGAAAGCTTAGGCTTTCTGACTGTGGCCACTACTACGAATCCTGGTATATGGTCACCCTGAGGCCACTGTGGCTCACTTAGGTCTCCGAAGGCCAATTCTGTAGATACCAATTAGAAAGCCAATTGAAACAGTGCCATCACATAACACAAAGTCTACAGAAGCATATTTATTACAGCTTCATATTACTATACCTTAAATTTGTTTGATCATTTTCAGCTTGTTTAATTGGGACTTTAGGCATATGACTACATTTGGGACTGATGTATAGACAGGATTCTCACTCCATTCCTTTTCCAGGAATAGGACTGTGTTGCAATACAAAGATTTTGAAAAGACTGCTGTTTGATGTTGATGACTCTCATGCCTTCTTCTCACCTGGGATTTCTAGGGAAAGGCCAGTGAGTCACAGGAAGACCACAACATGGCCAGTTTGGAGAGCCTGGCCGTCCCCAGCATGGACCGAGTGTCTGATTTCAAGTTCCATCCCCTCCATGTAAGACAGACACCTGGTGTGTGCTGGGGATGGTTGGGCTCTCCAAGCTGGCCATGCTGCAGTCTTCCCCCAACTCACTAGCATTTCCTTGAAAAGCCCAAGGGAGACAGAGACATAGGAGTCATCAACATCTAGCAACGGTCTTTTCAAAATCTTAATATTGCAACCTGCTCACTATCAGGAAGGCATCAGTAGAAAAGGGGACAATTGTGGGATTTCAAGGTAAGCTTTTTGTGGTACGACCTCATGTCACACTTCTTGGAAACTGACTGTAATAGTTGTTTGAAATGGGACGCAGCATTAACAAATGTGTCAACATGTTCACCTGCAGTTTATAAAGGGTGCCCCTGGGCAGTACCTTGTCCACCCTGTGGGTGAACCACTGAAAGGGCAGGAGCGGGAAGTGGGTGGTGGAAAGGCACTAGGGTTGAGGATTATGGCCAATATAGCAGCACTCAGAGCAACAAGTCAAAACAGCCCTTGGTCTTACCTCCTGAGACTGGCACCAAGTCCTGGGCACTGGCGCTGCACAGGCTCAGAGTTAGAGCTATGGCCAGAAGAGCCTTGGGGCTGGTGAGGTGGGTTTCTCCTCTGCGTCAACAGAACCCGAAGAGGAAGAAAACACACTGAGGACCTCACTTACCTGCTTTTTCTTATAAAATCCCTTCTTGTCACAGTTGGGAATGTGCACACCCCTGGGACTCAGCACGTTGAGGAACTTCAGGTGATTCAGTGTGTCTTCCATTTCTCTCCGGCAGGGACCCTGGGGATCAGGAAGGACCGGAGCAACACAGTCATGGTTATTACTCTAGAATGTGTGCTTTAAAAATCTTACAATGCCGCACGACTGCCCAAAGTGGGACCTGTAATTTGCTCCTCAGATACCTTATGCCTGATTTAGCAAGAAAGTCCCTCAAATAAGCTAACCATCACTCCCTGTCTCCCTTTTGCTCTTCCCAGAGTAAGTCACAGAAGCTGGTATAGAACCAATAGCAGGTCAACAAGCACAGAGGATGAAGTAAATAAAATAAAACTATCTTTATGAGAATATTTTTCATTATCTCTAGAGGTCTTTATGACATCCCATATGCTTTTAAGAGTGTTGTTTCAGCTTGATCCTCATAAGATTCTCCAAAAGGGTCAATATTCTTTATGTAAGGAGAGGAGAGATGTGAGGCACAGAGGGGCTAGGGAGTGCCCACCCATCTGCCAGATGCTGGGGCTTGTTGAGTAAGAATTGCCCTCAAGAGGCTCTGAGTACCCAGGCTTGGCAGGTCTTGCCCTCCTCGTTTAACAAGAGGAAAAGCTCTCACGTATTCTGTCTCCCGCTTGGACTCGGAGGAGAAGTTCTGGGTATCTGTGCTCTGAGACTCATAGTCGACTTTGTAGCGCTGGCTGTCTTTAGCATGCCCTTTCTTGATGATGATTATCTTTGAATGGACGGGGTGGAACTTGGGATCAGACACCCGGTGCGTGCTGGAGACGGACGGGCTCTCCACACTGCCGGCGCTGCGGTCTTCCTCCGACTCACTAGCATTTCCTTGAAACGCCCAAGGGAGACAAACACGTGAGAGTCATCAACATCTATCAACAGTCTTTTAAAAATCTTAATGTTGCAACCAGGTCACATGTAAATGACAATATTAGTTGACAATCCAAATAAGTTTTTTTTTAAAAATACCTCGATGAAATATTAGTCCATAGTACCACTCGCTACATGGTAGTTGCTCTACCTCAAGAAGTTATCTGTTTGAAAGTCAATCTGACAGGGGCTCTTCCTAAGTAGCTGCAACTAAAGAAGGCAGACAAATGCTTAAGTGCCCCTCAGTAGAAGGTGAAGGCAGTATGCTTCATCTTCCACCAGCAGGGGGCAGACCCGAGTCACAGGAGGCTGCTGCGGCGCTGGCTCAGAAATTTTGCAGTGAACTCCAAGTGTGGTCCTCCCACCCGTGGGAGCAGCGGCAGCCTGGAGGACTTGGAAGAAATGCATATTCTCCACTCTGGAAACGCTGGAGTGGCGGCAGCAGTCTGAGTTGTAACAAGCCCTTATGGGAATTCCGAGGTTGACCAGTACCGTCCTCAATGCTATCAGGTAAACATGCTTATAAGAGCTTGGTGTCCAGCTCAGATGGGAAAACTGAACTATTACCTGCAAAGCGTTTTGCCTCAGGGGCTCAGAATCATGCAAGCATGTTGGTGGCTTGTTTTCTAGGTCCCCGTTACATCTCTAAAACTCAAGGTCTACACAGACCCTGTGCATCCTGCTGGTACCTGCCTGAGTCAGTCCTCTTCATCCCTGGTGAGCACAGGAGCACATGGATGCAGACAGTGCCAAAGTCCCACTCACAGCTCAGACTTCTAAGTGCCAAAGAGCTTTTCTTTCCCTGGGTGGGGATGGGGTAGGAGAAATCCCCCTCCAGCAGATCTCCTTTTTATAATAAAAAGTGCTAAATGAAGAAAGTCTGATACTTAAAATAGATGCTGGAATGTTAACAGTTGAATTAGAATTTTAAGTATATGACTAAATTCGAGACTGGATCTGTGGGCAGGATTCTCACTCCATTCCTTTTTCAGAATGAACCTGGAGGGGCTGTAAGACCCCTATGGGGATCAAAGGCTACATTCAGAGCCCATGCTCCCAGAGCCTGTGGACCATGCCAAGCTCAGCCCAGCACAGACCTCTGAAGGGCTTCGGCTTAAGTCCACAATTGAGAGTCATGAAATTTCTCTACTACAACAAACAAGACTATAATGTGTAACCCTAGCAGGGAGCTCAGGTGGCCCATCTGGTCCACAATCTATTCTAGAAAGCTACCAGGGCTGCAATGATTTGGTTGCAGATGCTCTGCTCTCCCCTGGAAGTGGCTACTGGCAGGTCACTCACCAGGGCCTTAGTTTCCTCACCTACCAAACAGCTCACTGAGGTCCTGCTGTAAAGTTCCCCAAGGGGTTTCACGCCTTGAGAAGCACACATTCCCAGGGTCCAGGCCAGAGCCTCGCAGAGGAGCGCCCTACCTGTGAGGATTTGGTTTCAATTTCTTTTAATCTTAGCTTTCTTTCTTTTTCAAGGAAATACTGAGATAAAAGAGATACTAAGAATGTAAATATTCTAAGAACATGTAAATAAACATATTTATATTTCTTTTCCAAGAACCTTGAGTAATTTAAATTTCCTTGGTTTCTTCTTAATGCCTGGGCTGCAGACTAGGGCATGAAGAGAAAACAGTTCTATTTAAGCAACAGATAATTGTGACTTTTGACTGTCACAAATTCACCTTTTTTTGTCAAATGCATTCTAGAAGTCACTTAGATCTTTTTATAATCTTATAGCTCACATTAACCTATACAACAGAGCTACTAAGACGGTAATCATGATTGCTGAAGCCTAAGTGACAATGTGTATCGGTATTTCTAAGATCACTTTTTGAACACCCCAACATGCACAATAATGTACAACACTTGGCAAATGACATAACTTTGTCCCGAGAGACAAATGCCTCCAGCAGCTTTAACAGCTGACCACAGCCAGTGTATGTTTCAGGCATCTGGAATCTTGCCTTTCCATGAATCCAGTGTTTCTCAGGGGTGAACAGAGCCAGCCTTGCCTAGCCAGAAAATAACTTTACCTGGGTATGGAACTCTACAGCTACATAAATTATAAAGAGACTGTTCATCCTGCTAGCCCTAGATGGGGGCCTGCCTAGTGACATCTGTCCAACGTGATCGTTGGGGAGTTGGGGGGATTAGGATGGGGAGAATTCTCTCAGCCTTCAGCTGTGCAAGGCAGGAACTTTATTTCCTCATATAACTAAGTGAGGCTGGCTAAGAATGCTTGAAAGATGAACGCCTGCCAAATCCACTTAAACAACGCCCCCCGCCCCCCCGCCCCGCTTTTTTAAGGGAACAATGTGATGCCCTTACCAGAGTCGCTGCCTGCCTGATAGACTGGTAGTGGCTGAGCCAAGAGGGTAACTCTGCCAAATGTTTGCATTTTTCCTCTTCTGGGGCTCCCCTTAACATCTCATTCCCCCCCATTTCAGATTAAGAAGGGAGACAGCCCTAGGACTGATTCCAATTCCCTTCCCTGTCATTGAAATTGACTTAGTCCACATTGCCCGCACCCGCCACGCACCTGGACGTTTGTTTGAGGTCCGCACAGGTGCGGAGGTGGCCTGAGTTGTAAGAATGGTATGGTACTAAAAGTGGCACGTGGGGTTCAAACCTACACTCTGTTGCGGCCTCTGGGTAACCTTAAGAAGTTACTTCTTTTTCAACTTCAGGTTTTCCAACCGCAGAAGATACCAAAACCCGAATCCACTTTACTTGTTTTTGGACACACCGGGACTAGATATCGCTTTGCAAACAAAAAGGCTGTTCAAAGTCAGTATTTTAAAAGAGAGGTACTATTTCCTACAACCTACCTGCCCACCTTCCTTGGTCCAAATCCGCCTATGTCCCCATCCCCAAGCATCCCTGGGATTGCGGTCCACACCCCCGTGCGGCGCGAGGAGAATCTCCTGTGTCCAGGATCTTTCCAAGAGCTAAACGTCGGTACCGCTCCCCCCAGCTCCGGAAACCTTTAACCCATTTTCACTGAAAGCGCTTTGCAATTTACAAGTACTCTGCACTTAAGAGAATCAAGCAAGTAGAGGGCCGGCAGGGGAGGGTCCCTCCGGTGAGCGCCTTCAGTTTCCCCACATACTATCTCCAGTGAGAAGAAAACCCGAGTCTCCGGCAGCGGCACCCAGCAACCCCCAGGCCCTTCCGCGCCAGTGAGCGGGCTGCTGCGAGCAGCGCACCTGGCGCGGGCGGCTCACCTGGAGCGGGCGGCGCTGGCAGCAGGTAGGCGCGCAGGCTGCTGACGGCACTAGAGTTGACGCAGAGCCCGCGGCCGTCCAGCAGCGCCTGCAGCGGGCGCGCCTCGTCGGGCGACGGCTGGCAGCGGAGGCCGGAGCCACAGCGCTCGGTGTAGATGCCGCACGGCTGGCCCTCGCTCAGCGCGCACGTCAGGCAGCAGCCGCAGCCCGGCTCGCGCACCAGCTCGGCGCACACGGCGGGCGGAGGCGCGCACTGGGCCAGTGCACGCGCGTCGCACGGCTCGCAGCGCACCACGGGACCCAAGCCCGCAGAGCTCGCGCCAGCCCTCGCCACCGGCGGCCCGCGGAGCAGCACCAGCACAGTTAGCGCAGCGGCCCAGAGCGTGGGTCGCGCCCGCTGCATGACGCCCGCCACCGGGGCACGCTGCTTGGCAGGCCGGGGCTCGCAGGGATGGCGCGACAGTACGCGGCGCGAGGCTGTGGAATCCAGGCAGGCAGCCGCCGATCTTTAGCGCCCAGCCGCAGCGCTCGCATCTGGGCGGCCCGGGCGCGCCGGCCGCTATATAGAAGCCGGGGTGGCCCAGGACACGCCCCGGAACGGCGCGCCCAGGAGTGGGGGTTGGGGAGGGGGGCGGGTCGGCGCAGGCACGGCTGCGGGGGCGCGTGCCTCGCCCTGAGCAGCCGGGGCCGAGCTCGGGGGCGTGCAGCTCGCGACTCACCCGGACACCTGCTCCTCTTGCGCAAGCCCGGAGCCCGGGTCACCTTGTCGTCTACAGGAACCAAGATGTGCCCAGTCACCTCGGCACTCCAGGCCACCTCAGTGCCCCCGGTCACCCCAGTCACTCCTGGCTAACTCAGCACCCCCGATCTCCTTGACCCCGCCGCCCTTCCCCCTTCCGTTCTCGGGGTGAGGTCGCCCTGCGGCGAGCCGGTGTCGAGGAAACTGGCATGCATGGCTCCGCATTCGTGTGTACCTTGTGGAGCTTTCTAAAATTTAATTCCGCTGGCAGGGGAAGTCTTGGGACATTTCTGATTTACATTTGGGTCTCAGGGAGCCAAGGCGGGATTTAATTTACACCCACTGGGCTGTTTACGTCCCCGGGGTCCACAAATACGCATCTGAAGATGTCCCCGGGGCCCACAAATACGCATCTAAAGATGCGCCCGGGGCCTTTGCCCCATTCGAGGTTTGCTTCTCAACACAAGAAAACTCACACGTGTTGCTACACCGCAAGTCCCCAATTAAGAGTGGACAGGCAAGGTAATGCGTCCTTAAGGCAGGGCTTTTCACCTATTTTAAATGACAACTGTTCTTCCTGTTTGGGATATTCTCCCTGATTACATTTTCAAATAGAGTTTACACTCACGACAAAAGAATAGCAAAGACAATAAAGTGGGCACTGCTGAAGCGTAATTAACCAAATAGTCCTTAAAATAGGCAATTTTCATTGTCATTTTTTGAAGGCGACTTCGTAATACTGTATTCTCTTTGATGTGTTGGGATTCTCGTTTATCTCTGCAATCTAAGCATTTTTCAGTAAAGTTCGGGGGCGCAAATGCGCGCTGAGGTCGCTGTAACTCCTGTCGGTCTTCTCTGGCACTCGAGCGTCTTCAATTTTGTCTGCACACCCCCTCCCTTCGGTGACCAACAGAGGACGCTGGTGGTCCAGGATTGGATTGAGGATTAAATTTTTCAAGGCGCTTTTCCAAAGAGTTTGTGGGGGTGGAGTGGAAAGCTGTGAGACCTCCGCGGGAGGAGACTTTCCTGAACGCTATTGAAATTGGACGCTTGCCTTAGGAGGTGGATAGGTGACTTGAAGGAGTCCTTTGCAGTTTGGGGTAGCAACAACAAATCAGGAGCTCCTCCATTCCCCTCCAGCATGAAGCCTTGGGTGAAGTTAATCTTCATTCATCATTTCTGTCTCTCCTAATCGATCTCTCGCCCAGTGTCTCTTCTTGTTCTTCTCCCTCCCTTTCTCTCTCTGGTCCTCTCCCCTTTTTCCCCTGTCCACCTCTTCCCCCATGTCTATACATCTTCCTTTTATACATATCTATACATCCTCCTTTTGGAATGGAAAGACCAATTTCGTTCCCTCTTGTACTAAATAAATAAATAATTGGATCTCTACAAAGAAAAAGATACCAAAGACAAGGACAATGGAGGGTCCCAGGGTGACAAAGGCCCAGCCCTGTCATTATCTTATGAGCTCTTCCCCCACAGTGCTCAGGCTGTGGCTACACTCAACCTTGTTTACAGGAAACCGCGCCATAATCGTCACTTGCTGTTTCCTTTCTCCTGTATCACCTCCTTCTAGTGTCTGCGTTGACACTCACGAACAGGATCTCTGATTTCGTTGAAAAATTGAAGGAAACAAAACGAATCCCGCAGGTTTACATCCGTTCCTTAAATACTTGCAGAGACCTTGACTCTGAAATTAGAGCTGGGTTCGGCATCAAATGCAATTCTTGAGGTCGCAGGTCTGCAGTTCTGGTTAGTGCAATGTTACAGCGGAGCCTGGACTGACTAGTTAGTGTAGCACTTTTTACTCAGCTTTATCATCTGGAGAGTGGAGAGGGGAAGATAAGAAAGAATGTCTTTTTGGAAAGGATTTAAAAAATATGTTTTATTCTTGGTTTTCTTCTTTTTTCCCTCGCATTACAGTTGGAGAAACTTGTTCAGTGCCGGATGGCTAGGGGGCGCCAAAGCGCCAGACGTCCAGCCCGGCCTCAGGGACCACCGGACAAATGCAAAGACTAAGTCGCACTGCAACTTTCAAAGACTATTCCAATAACAATATTTTATATAGATTGCCATCACCTTTATCATGACATCTTGCAACAGCAGAGTAAATTTGAGGCAGTGACACGGGGAGAATTGTGTTTTGTTATTTAGCCAGTTTTATTTGATAACTGCAAGCTCCCTGCCCCTTCCGGAACATAATTGTTGCAGGAAGGATTTGGACTGGATAAAACTTAATTTTGTGACATGCTCGTTAATTCTGTTAAACTTCCAATTCATCTGGTGTTTGTAGTTTTTAATATAAACTAGTGTTTAGTGAGAAAGATGTTTCACCCCCTGTGAAGGTGCTTGGCATACAATTGCTAATCATTGCAAAAGTAGCAAATAACCATCCGAATAGAGGTCAGGAGGCTGCATAGATCTCTTTTCACTAACAGAGTCCTGCTGACCTGATTATAATTAGTGTTTCCTGGGGTCAGCCTCGTTATTTTCACCAGGTGACCTAAACCACTAATTTCTTTGAGCCCACTCCTGATGCTAAAGGGCACCTTGCCGCTGCGTGATACTGGCTCCCTTGCTTTTCTTCTGCTCAGGCCCTGGCTGGACAAGCCACCCGAGGGTCTCTCTCCTTCTGACAGCAGTACTGTTTCTCAATGTCCTCTGGGGTGTGGCTGTCAGGCTTACTGACCACGAATAGTCTTAGAACAGAAAGAGCCAAACTTCTAAAGGCAAGCAATGTTGGGGACCCAGTTGCTAGGAGTCAGTGGCTCTCAGCCTATAAACTTCATGTTTTGTTCCCCTTAAGGGAAGTATTGGTGGGGACAGGAAACCTAATTTCCTCTCCATCAGATCGCCTGCTGGGTGAGCCTCCTGGAATTACATATACTAGGCTTGGGGATGCAATGGGGACCATCAACTGCTAACATCACGGTGGCTAACAACACTGCACATGACTTTTACTCACAAATAACATCATTAAGAGTTCATCTGTCCACTTAGTCCATAAATGATTACTAAGCACCTCCATGTGCCAGCTGCAGGGTTTCACAGACTGGCTGGAGTGACTCACCAGAGACCAGACAGTGGTAGGCAGTGTGACAGCAAAGAAAACAGAGGGGTTCACCGGGTGCATTTATAACCCTGCTGGAGGGATGGCAAACCTGTCCGTGTGGTCAGAAAAAACTTCTAAGAGGTGGTGGCATTTGAATTGGGTCTTAAACAATGTGGGAGAGTCCAGCTGAGAGATGCAGGCAAGAAGAAAGTGTGGGCATTCACAGAGAGTTTTTCTGTGTGCCTGGAGGGGTGAGGGGGAGGGCTCAGAGGGATGGTGTTGGCATTGTGCGTGTGACCTGTGGAAGGCATAATTCTGAGATTTGGAAGAGAAGAGAAGGTAACTGGATATACTGGATTGGGACAGTGGTACCTGTGGCATAGGAAATCCATGGTCCAGAGACAGGGACTCCTCAGAGTTAGTGCTGTCCCGTGTTGTCAGACAATCTGGAGATAGATGACAGGCCTCCTGAGAAGGGGCCTGGACATGTTCTGAACAGAAGACCAGCTCTCCTGGGACCTCACCCCATGGAAAGGAGGTTTCTGCTCAGGACAATGATTCTCCTGTCATGGCTTTCTCTCTCACGATAGTGCTACCTTCTACATGTGGGCACCCACACCCTTGCCTACACAGTCAGTCATTTACATGACATGAGCTACCTGTCTGTCTCCTGGCCATTCAAACAGAGACAGTTCCTGACTCTGTCTAACATCCAACTTTTCTTCGAGGTCGAAACTTCAGAACAGTGAGAGAGACTGGGGACTTCAATCACAGTAGACTAGAGTTTATCCTAGCAGTTCTCCTCTCAATAGCTTTCTGACATTGGGCAAGTTCTGCAACTCAATTCTAGGACCTGGTAAGGGCACTAGTACCTATCTTACAGTACTGATGGAAGGCTGAATGAACTCTTAGATACGGTGTTGCCTGGTGTATGGGAAATAAAAGTTCATCCTTGTGTTCACATAGCCTCCTGAACAATCTTAAATTAGAGGTTTTATTCTCAAATGGGTCCACATACCTTGTCTCTTTAGTTCAAATGTCAACATGCTAACAATTGAGTCTACCTGTGGGCATGACATACAGTCTTCAAACTGGCCAAGTGTCTAATATGGTCTTTCCCTGCCCAGTGAGGTCTTAAAAGGGGCAGGAAAGATTTTAGGAGCACTTTTCATTCAGTTGGTTTATCCCTGGCACCAGTGTCAATCCTGTGTCTTTACCCAAGGGCATCTTTGGTGCCACTTCAAGCTCCTTTTCCAGCTTTGCAAGTCCAGATGGAAAGGAGAAGATTCCCAGTAGCTCTCCTATCATAGCTAGAAGAGTCCTGAGAGTCCTGTTATCTATCCCTTTCACTGGAGATGGACAGACGGAGGCAGACCCTTTTTGCTGGATTTCCTAGATCATAATCCACAGAGTATTCCATGGTGCCTTTCCAATTTGATAGACAGAGATAGACTTTTCTTTTTCATTGATGTATAATTAACATACACTACACAGATTGGAAGTGTATGATTTGATAGGTTTTGACATATGTATACACTTAGGAAATCGCTAACATACAGATGAACCTTTCCATCATCCTCAAAAACTTCTTGACCTTTTGTAATCTTGAGCCCTCCTTTTCTCCATTCTTATCTCCTGGAAGCTGTTGATCTCCTCTCTGTCACTCTAGATTAGTTTGTATTTTCCAGAATTTTATATAAGTGAGATAATATGGCATCTACTTGTTTTCTCCTGGTTTCTTTTACTCAGCATAATTATTTTGAGGTTCGTCCCTGTTGGGGCATGTGTAAATAGGCCACTCCTTTTTGTTGAGTTGAATTCTGTTGGATGGATATATCATGGTGTGTTTATCCATTCATCTGTTAATGGACATTTGGGTTGTTTTCTTTTTTTTTTTTTTGGCTATTAAACAGAAATAAGCTGCTGTGAATATTTGGGTAGAAATCTCTTGAATATTTTTGTAGAAATCTCTGCATGGATGTATGCTGGTGGAATGTCTGGATTTTTTAAATATATAAAATATAAAGCAATATATATGCTTTATTTGAAATATGTGTTATATATCATATATGTGTGTATATATATGTATGTGTGTGTGTATGTGTGTGTGTGTGTTTGGTGTTTTCAAAAATGTCCAGTGTATTGTACCATTTTACATCCTCATCAGCAGTATATCAGAGTTCCAGTTCTCCCACATTTGTGGCAATACTTGATATGGACAGTGTTATTAATTTTATCGACTCTATTAGATGGGTAGTGGCATTTCATCTTGGTTTTAATTTGTTACTGGCCTCATGACAAAGCATGTTGAGCAGCTGTCATGTGCTCATTTTTTTTACCTGTATATTTTCTTTGTTGAAATGTCTGTTAAAATTTTTGACCACTTAAAAAATTAAGACATTTGTTTTCTTACTTAATTTTGAGAATGCTTTGCACATTTTGGATATAAGTCCTTCTTTACTAGACATGTAAATTGCAAATATTTTCTCCTACTCCGTGGCTGGTCATTTCAGTTTTTAATGAGGCCTTTGAAAAGTGAAGATTTTAATGTTGATATGGTACAATTTGTCATTTTTTTTCTTTTCTGAATCATGCTTTTGGTATTCTGTTCTATTCCATTCCATTCTATTCTACCCTGTTCTGATCTATTTATTATGCCATCTGTCTGTTTTTATGCTACTGTTACAGTTTTCATTATGATAGCTTTATTATAAATCTTAAAATCAGGTAGTGCTACTCTTGCAAGTTTGTTCTTTTTCAAAGTTGTTTTGGCTCTTTTAGGTCTTTTAATTTCCATATGGGTTTTAGAATCACTTTTTAAATTTCTACAGAGAAGGCTACTGACATTTTGACTGGGATCGTATTGATTCTAAAAATGAATTTAGAGAGAATTGACCTCTTAACTACACTGAGTCTTCATACCCATGAACATGACATGTGTATTCATTTATTTAGGGCATCTTTCATTTCTCTCAACAATGTTTTGTAGTTTTCAGTGTATAAGTCTTATACTTCTTTTGTCAGACATATTCTTAAGTATTTCATATTTTTGGTGCTGTTGTAAATACTATTTCTTAAAGATTTAAACTTCTAAGTTTGCATTGCTAGTATATAAGAACACAGTTGATTGTGGGATACTGATCTTGTAGCCTGAAAAATGCAAAACTCACTCATTTGTTTTTGTAGTTTTATTGTGGATTTTGTCATCTGTGAATGAAAACAGCTTTACTTCTTTCTTTCTAATCTGGATGCCTTTATTTCATTTTCTTACCTTATTACACTGATTAGGACTTCTAGTATAATGCTTCAGAGGAACAGTGATGAAGACATCCTTGTCTTGTTTCTGACCTTAGGGGGAATGCATTTGGTATTTCACTGTCAAGCATGATGTTAGCCGTAGGTTTGTCATAGATAACATTTAGCAGGACAAGAAAGTTACTTTCTCTTTCTATTTTGCAGATAGAGCTGTTGATCAGGAATGGATGTTGATCTATGTCAAATGCTTTTACTGAATGGATAAAATGATCATATAGTTTTGCTTTTAAGGTTATTAATTTAGTGAATTACACGGATTAATATTTTGACTATTAAACCTTCCTATATTCCTGAGATAGAGTGACTACACGTACTTGGATCAGGTTATATCATTCTATTCTTTGAAAGAATGTATTGCTGAACTTAGTATTTTAGACTTAAAAAAAATTCTAAAAAAAATATTTCTATTGGTGTTCATGAATGACATTGATCTGTAATTTTCTTCTAATGTCTTTTTCTTGAAGAGATATGCAGAATTCCTATTTTTTCCTTTACATGGTTGGCAGAATTCACCAGTGAAGCCATTTTGGACTAAAGTTTTCTTCATAGGAAATTTTGATTTTTATGCTTGCTTTTGTTTTGTTTTGATTTTGCCTCTGCAGACCCAGAGGGTGGAGCATTAAGCAACAGAGGAGTGTCGCTGTGTCTCAAAACCTAATGTAATCTTTCTTGCTAGGTTCTGAATTTTCTTGGAACACATAAATCTTTTATTCCTTCCAATTTCTCCCTTTTGGAGTGGGACTCCCTATGCTATGCCTGTCCCACTATTGTATTTTGGAAGCAGATAACATGTTTTCTAGTTTAGAAAGTCCACAGATGGAGAGGAGTTTTGCCCCAGGTTGGATCATACCCAGGATATCACCCATCTGAGCTACTTAGACAATTAGATGATGAGATTTGGGAATTTTGAAGTGATGATACTTAAATGAGACTCTAAGAGTTGATGTCACAGTAGGTTCTAGGGTTGTTGGGCTGGGGTGAATATATTGCCCATGTAAGACACATGTCAATTTTTGGGGACTTCTAAGGGTAGACCATAGCGGATGGAATGGTACCCAAAAAGATAAGTTGAATGTGACCTTATTTGGACTAGGATCTTTGCAGATGTAATTTAGTTAAGATGAAGTGATCTGAGATTGTAGGAGGTCTTAAATTCAATGACTAGTCTCCTTACAGGGAAGGAAGAGTTTGGAGACACACAGGCACACAGAAGGAAGAAGGCCATGTGAAGATGGAGGCAGAAGTTGGGATGATGCAGCTACAAGCCAAGGCATGCCAAGGACTTCCAACAATCACCCAAAGCCAGGAAGAGTCGAGGATGGATTCTTCCCTAGAACCTTCAAAAGAAGCACCGTCCTGCCAACACCTGCATTTCAGACCTATATCTTCCAGAACTGTGAGAGAGTAAATTTCTGTTCTTTTAAGTCACCCAGTTTGGGGTAATTTGTTATGACAGCCCTAAGAAATTAGTGCATGTAGTAATTATCACCACAATCAAGATACAAAATAGTTCCGTCACCCCCAAAACCTCTCTTATGCTGACCCATTTCAATCACATCCTACCTCTCCCCTAAGTCTCATTAACAAGTGATCTGTTCTGTCTCACCATAGTTTCATGATGGTCTTGAAACGTCATGAAAATGAATCATACCATCATGAAAATAGAATCATACAGTACCTTCGAGACTGCCTTTTATTTTGATTCAGCGTAATGCCTTTGAGAGTCATCACATTGACACATATATCAGTAATTAATTCCTTTTTATGGCTGACTAGTGTTCTGTTTTATAAAAATATCATAGTTTGTTTGTCCATTCACCTACTGAAGAACATTTGGGTTATTTTCAGTGTTCAGTAATTATGGAAAAGCTACTATAAACATTTGTGTACAGGTTTTTTTGTGTGTGCAAACATAAGGTTCCACTTTCCAAGGTAAATATCTAGGAATGCAATTGCTGGGTTGTATGGTGAGTATATGTTTAGCTTTATAAGAAACCACCAAATCATTTCTCAGAATATGTACCATTTGCATTCACAGGAATATATGGGAGTTTTAGTTGCTCTGTATTTTCCTGAGCACTTAGTATTGTCAAATTTTTTGTTTGTTTTTTAGCCATTCTGATAAGTATGTAGTGGCATCTCACTGCAGTTTCAGTTTTCATTACTGTAATAGTAATGAATTTTAACAACTTTTCATGTGCTTATTTGCCATTTGTATATTCTCTTTGGTGAAGTGTCTGTTCATATCTTTTAACTGATTTTAATTGAACATTTTCCCCTTTACTCTTTTGAGTGTTAGTTATATATTCTGCATACAAATGCTTTGTCACATATGTGATTTGCAAATACTTTCAGTCTGTAGCTTGTCTTTTCAGGCTCTTAACAGTGTCTTTTAAGAAGTAAAACTTTTGAATTTGATTTAATTTAACATTATTTTCTTTGGTGGATCATGCTTTTGGTGTTATCTCTAAGTTCAGATCATAGAATTTGCCTCCTATATTTTCTTCTAATAGTTTTATAATTTTACATTTTATGTTTAGACCTAGGATTCTTTTGAATTAACTTCTATAAGGTATAAAGTTTTTGTCAGGGTTGTTTTTTGTGTATAGATGTCTATTTGTTCCAATATAATTTATTGAAAGACTGTCATTCCCCATTCAATTTCTTTTGAGCCTTTCATCAATAATAAAATTGTCATATTTGTGTGAGTTTATTTCTGGGCTCTATTCTGTTCCATTGATTTATTTATCCGTCCTTTTATCAATATCTCACTGTCTCAATTACTACAGTAATCAAGATTACTATATTGTAAGTTTTAAAATTGAATAGTGTGATTCCTCTAAGTTTATTCTTCCTTTTAAAAATTATTTTAGTTGTTTTAAGCCTTTTTATATAAATTTTAATCTGCAATTTTTCTGTTGAGATTTTAATTGGAATTGGGTAAAGTCTTTATATAGATTTGGAGAGAATTAACATCTTTATCAGTCTTCCAATCCATGAACATGGTGTGTATCTTTATATATTTAGATATTTTTAAAGCTTATTTCATTAGAGTTTATAGTTTTTAGCATAAAAATTTTGTATGTATTTCATTACATTCATACCTAAATATTTTATGTTTTGGAGCTATTTGGAATGATTTATTTAGTTAAAAATTCAATTGCTCATTCTGGTATATGGAAATATGATGGAGTTTTCTTTGTGTTGACATTGTATCTTATGCCCTTGCTACACTTATCTATTTATTCTATATTTTTTGTAGCTTCTTTGAGATACTCTACATGGAGAGTCATACCATCTGCAAATATAAGCACTTTTATTTATTCCTTTCTAATCATTCTGACTCATTTATTTTCCTTGCTTTATTGCAGTGGCTAGAACTCCTAATATAATGTTTAATAGAAGCTGTGAGAAAGGACAACCTTGTCTTGTTCCTGATCTTAGTGATTAAGCATTCATTCTTACACTGTTAAGTATGATGCTAGCTATAGAATTTTTATTGATGCTTTTATTAAATTGAGGATGTTCACTACTGTTTCCAATTTGATGAGAAGTTTTATCATATTTGGATGTTGAATTTTGTCAATTTTTTGGTATCAATTAATATGATCATATTTTTTATTTCAAGTCTTAATATAATACGTGACATTAATTTATTTTAGAATATTGAATCAGCTTTACTTACCTAGGATTAACCCCCTTGGTCATGGTGGAATTGAAATAACACATATTGCTATTTTTGATTCACTAAGAATTTGTTTAGGATTTTTGGTGGTATACTCATGAGGGATATTGGTCTATATTTTCCTTTTTTGGTTTTATTTTGTTTGTAATTGAAATAAAACAATTACATATTTATGGGGCACAGTGTAATGTTTTACTACATACATAAATTGTATAATTTTTTATTTTGTTTTAAAGACTATCTTGGCCTCATAGAATAAAATGGGATGTATTCTTTTATTTTCTAGAAGACAATATGTATAATTTGTGTAATTTTCTTCTCTTTAGAATTCAGTTGTGAAACTTGGAGATTTCTTTTTTTGAAAGGTTTTAAACTATTAATTCCATGTATAAATAATGAAAGTTAATATGGGTTTTCTATTCAATGTTGGGTGAGTTTTAGTATTTTGTAGTTTCAAGGTACTGATCTATTTTTTTAAGTTGTTGAATATATGTGTGTAGAGTTGTTGTAGTATTCACTTATTATTCTTTTACTATCTGCAGGATCTATGGTGATATCTCCTATTCTATTTTTGTCATTGGCAATATGTTCTCTCTTTTTTTGTCAGTCTTGCTAGAGGCTTTTTAGATTTTAAAAAAATCTTAATGCTATTTTCATTGCATGTTTGGATCAGTCTTTCTGTCTTGTCCTCTGTGTGTGTGTGTGTGTGTGTGTGTGTGTGTGTGTATGTCTGCTTTCTTTCTTCAACCTTCTGCAGGGTTATTTGAGCCTTTTGTTTAAACATAACATTTTAATTTTCTGATTTATTTTTGACTTTATCTTTTTGCATATTTTTTTCACCTGAGTTGACATTTTTGGTATTGTAAATAATTTTGGATTCTTTCCTGGACATTTTAAATATTTTGTTATGAGACCCTTGGTCTTGTTTAAATTTTTTAAAAAGTTCTTATTTTTATTCTAGCAGGCCATTTACTGAGTTGAGTTTAGGCCACTTCTGGCCAGCCTCCTTTAGGCTATTGTTTTAATGTCCTTTCCATTTTCCAAGCCTTTGCAGTACTGTTAGGGTTTGTGCTGCACATGCATCACTAAGTGGCCAGTACAGCTTCAGTGTGAGCTCAGGAATTCATAAAAGACTTTATGGGGTTGACTTCTCCATGTCCTCCTTCTTCATGATGTCTCACAAGCTCTTCAGTTTCCTGAGCTGCCTATGTTTTTGTCTTCTAACTGGAAAGCTGTGGTTTATTCACCCTGGGTGGAAGGGTATTACTACCGTGTATGTCCCACAATTGTGCCCATGTCTAGGCAAGCAACAGGAGACTGATTGGAAAAAAAGCAATGGGAGTTTGCCCAAATATTTTTTTGGACCACCACTGCTCTGACTGCAAGGGAAGCTTTCACTGACTTGGGGTTTTAGGTACCTGCCCCTGCAATTGTCACTGACTCGGTTACCATGGGGTTATCTGAAGACAGGGATGTGAGATAACAAAAAGAAACAGTGGGGGATTTCCTCTACTGTCTCTGAGGGATTAGCTCCTTTCTTGTTTCTCAAGCTAGAACCAGAGGATTTATCCTAGAAATTTCTCGGAGCTCCAGGGCCCAATTCTAGCTTTGGGGATGCCTTGGCTCTGGGTCAGGAGATATACCAGAGGAAAAATGGGAAATTCACTACTTATATAGTTTAGGATTTAGAAGTCTGGTCTTCCTTCCCAATTTGCTTGCTACTATTTCCTTATTAGAGTCCTCAAATATCTGCTCCATCCATTTCATGCTGGTTTTATTGCTGCATTCAGTGGGAAGGACAGGCTGGAGTGTTCTTGCTCCATCTTACCTGCAACCAGACCATTCTTTTCATGCTCGCAGCCCCCTTGCACGTGTGGAAGTATAGTGCTGGCTGCGTTGAAGCATAAGTGGCTGTTGCTACTGCACTGGTCATTGAATTTTATGAAGGGATGTGGGCAGGATTGGCCCTCTGTGAGTTAAAGGCACACCATTTGCACTTGTACTTCAAGTGCAAAGCAGCTTGTACAGCCCTTCCCTGGAACTAAGCTCATTTTTTCTTTTCTGACACGGTCTTGGAAAGCAGTGACCACCCATGCCTCGATCATCACATGGATATGTTTTCTTTTTTTTCTCTCTCTCTTTCTCTCTTTCTTTCTTTTTGATGGACTCTCACTCTGTCACCCAGGCTGGAGTGCAATGGCATGATCTCGGCTCACTGCAGCCTCCGCCTCCCAGGTTCAAACTATTCTCCTGCCTCAGCCTCCCAAGTAGCTGGGACTACAGGCGTGTGCCACCACGCCTGGCTAATTTTTGTATTTTTATTAGAGATGGGGTTTTGCCATGTTGGCCAGGCTGGTCTTGAACTCCTGACCTCAGGTGATCTACCTGCCTTGGCCTCCCAAAGTGCTGGGATTACAGGCGTGAGCCACTGTGCCTGGCCAAGATGTTTTCAATTACAAATTAAAATATATGTATATGAAATTCAGCTTATCTATTGATTCATTATGAGTGCCTAGATTTTTAGTTTGTTTAATTGAGATGTCATTCACAAACTACAAAATTTATCCTTTTATAGTGTACGATTCAGTGTGTTTTCATATATTCGCCCTTGGTCTATTTGTACAGGCTGTCAGGGGACCAGAGCTCTGAGAACAGTTGCCTTCAGCTGCAGTCCTCCTTGTTTGTTTATTCGTGTGTTCTCACAAATGTTAGCATTTCCTATTTACAATTTAAAGTGTAAAAGGCTGGGAGTGTCACTCTAAATCTCCTCCAAAGTGCCTTCCCACTCTGCGTCTCCATGTCTCCATGAACCTGTGTCTTTTGCCTTCTGGTTGATTTCTCTTTCTGCTGTGCCTTCATGGCATTGTGTGTGGTGCCACATTGCAGGTGATAGAGTAATGGCCTGGGCTGACCCAAGTACACTGATAAACAAGTAGGCAAAACCTAGTGAAGCTGCAGATTCCCAGGCTGCTGTGATCTACCCACCCCACTACTCAGTCTACACTGAGGGAAGTTCCAATGCAGACACGTAAGGAGACACACAAGTGAATGCACAGTACAGCATGGTCCGCAAGAGCATGCGTCCCTCAGTGAGCAGACAGCTCTCTTCAGATGCTGGCAGACTGTGCCACAAACCAGAGGAATGAACCAGCACAGGTATCACAATGGGTACATTTGAGAAACATTAAATAAGCGAGAAAAGCAAGTTATTGAATATGTTCATTATATCAAAGACAGTAGGGGTGGAAAACAATAGTCTATATTGTTATGGAGAGATGCAAAGCCTTCAAAGAAGGGGAACATGCATGTCAAAGGTGCAAAGTAATTTTGGGAAGGTGGTCACCTTTGTGGAGGGTAGGAGAGGAATGGGTCATGTAGGGCATCCAGGAATATAACTAGTGTGCCACACACTGCAATGAAATAATGACATCATGGCAGAAGGTTCAATGAGTTGCAGGCTGGGTTCTGGTCACACAGGCACTTGTTGTGCTACTCTTTTTTTTTTGGAAAGATCACAACATTAAGAAACAAAACTAAGCAATGAATTGAAGGGCTCCATGTCAAGCACTTAGTCCTGGTCCCAGCATATGAAGCTCCCATTGAACTTGAACTGCTCACTGCATCTTCCCAGACCTCCTAGAAGTTCATGATTTCACAGACGAGAGACAGGAGTGCTATGGGGTTGTGTGGAGGGTCTAAGGTTGCACACAGAGTCACAGGCAAAACCAGACACGACCCACGTCTCTCTGAAGCCAGAGTGGGACCCTCAGCACCACTCTGGTCCACAGGTTCTTGGGATGCTCCTGAGGCTGAGGGACCAAATAATGGGTGACATCAGTCCCTCTCATGGCCAGCCCTCTGAGATTGTCTAACCAGGGTGGGTGGTTAACAGCAGGCACTGCCATCCCCTAAATGGGGCTGTGCTGTGTTTTCTCAGTCCCAGGCATGCATTTGCTAAAGAGCAGCAGGGCGTTTGCCTCTGGCTGTTGTGCAACATGATCTTGATTTCTCTTTTAAGGGGAGCTTTTAAGATGAGCTTACTCATGTCAGCCAAAGCCCAGCATCAGGCTGAACCATGACAAGTCCCTCTGGACAAACCTGCCAGGGCAGCTCAGAGAATCAGTCCCCAGCCTCGGTGGCACTTGGTGCAGACCTGCCAAGTGTCCCACAAAAGCTGGGAGACTTGTGATGTCCCCCACTGCCCACATGGCCTCCAACCTCTGTGTTTTCCCTGGGATCTGAGGGCCTGATTCATGTCCGGTCCCCTACCAACTGGTATGTGGCCCTAGACAAGTCATTTCCTCTTAAAATGCTCTGGTTTCTTTCTGTAACAAACGGGTGCAGTCAGCAGTCTCTTGTGTCTCTACCACCTTCAGTATTTTATGGTGAGGAGCAAGCAAGAAAGAAAGGTTATTAGCAAGCAGGAAGCATGGAGGAAGGTGGTGTGCACCTGTGTTGTGGCGTGTGTGTTTTGTATGCGCTGTGTGTATATGGTATGTGGTTGTGAGCTGTGTGTGCTGTGGTGGTCTATGGGTGTTGTGTGGATGGGATGCGTAGAATGTGTGTGTTGTGGTGTATATTGTATGTTGTGGTGTGTGTGTTGTAATATGTGTATTTTGTGTTGAGGGGTGTGAAGTGTGTGTTGTGAACTGTGTGTGGTTTGTGTTCCGTGTTTTGTGTGTTGTATATGTGTTGTGTGTGTGAGATGTGTGTTTTGGTGTGTGTTGTGTTGTGTGGTATGTGTATTGGGAGCTGTGTGTGGTGAATATTTGTAAAACTTGCACACAACAGGAAGTGCCTTCTGGATCTCAAACCTGGTTGCTGGCTACCAGAGGAAGGGAAGTGTCTGATTAATTCAAAGGTCTTTTGTGAAAGTTGAAGATGCAAAAGATTTGGGGTGAGAGGAGGCTTCACTGAGAACAAACCTAAGAGTTCCTAAAAATCCAGAGTGCCAGCACCCAGCTCAGGATTGATTCCGGATGCCCCGCCCTACAAAAGTCTTGCTGTAGGTTCAGTAGGAGGAACACTGCCCTACACCATTCGGGAGACACAGTTCACTGTGCTCAGTCTTGCTGCGCATTCAGTGTCGCTAGACATGCATCCATGGGTAAAGGGCTGAGCAACCAGAGGCGAGATAAGTCCACTTGCCAAGAGAGCCCCCAAGTGTCTAGGCAGATCCTCACATGGTAGAGCAATTTGTAATCACCTGGAAGACAGGGATGGGCCTAAATAAATCATTTCCAGCTCAAGGTTGGTCTTTTTCAGGAAGGAAGAGGCGCAGTCTCGCCATTGCTAGCCACAGAGCAGCCAGCCAGTGCATCACCGAGGCCGGTTCAGTCAGCTCAGGTGGGCTTATTTCTTTGACTGGAGGCACCACTCAGTTCTCAGTTCAGAGGCAAAAGAATGAGTGAACAATGTTGGTGTTTGTTATTGTCTGCAGAGAATGCTAGGGGAGTGAAAGGTGTTTAAATAGAGGAAGGGAAAGTGCAGAACAGCTGCCAGGGCAGAGCAGATGCTGGGAGGGCGGGAAGCAGTGAGAAGGCTGGGGTACAGGATTGCTCCCGAGACCCGCCCAGAATAGGATGCACCTGCAGCCTGAGAGGACCATGGAGCGGGGTGCCGGGAGGAGAGAGATTTCAGATGCCCTGTGCCTCAGGGGAGTTGCTGGACTGGTCAGAAAGCAGGACTTTCTCTTCCCAAACCTGGGCTAGTTCTCAGGTGTAACAGGCCCCGGGTGTGAGCACTCAGGCTTCTCCTGCTTCCTCTTCATACTACACCTTTTGGAACCCAAGAACCTCGCCGCTTCTCCTTCTGCCAATGGAAATGTCAGAAAGCAAAGGAAATTTAAGCTTCACTCAGAGAAAAGAGAAGATACCAAAAAGTCCACGGCAATAGACTGTGGTAAGATGAATGTGTCATATATGCTGATGGGGCTGAAAGAATGATCTGGAAAGCCAGGGCATGGTAATCAGAGAGTGGGGTCAATGATGAGACCCTGTCAGGGCAGTGCTGCAGTTACTGCTCATGGAGGTCTGGGATTGGAAGGCCGAGGTGGGTGCAGGACAAGGTGCTGGGAGAAAAGAAGGTCAAGAAGAAAAGGTCAGATAGGACAGGCTCGTAGACAAGAATTAAGGTAGCCAGAGTTTTGGAGAAAATGACAGAGGCACTGGAGCTAGAATCACCCAGGAAAGAAGGGGAGTAGCCCTGGGGGAGGGCAGAGCAGCAGCAAAGAGCAGTAATGAGTGAGGGACTCCACTAACAGAAGAGTGGCTCAGCCAGGAGCAATTGTCAGCGAGAAACAGAAATGCATCTGCGTCCTCTGCAGGTGGAGAGGCGCAGGAGCCGGGGCAAAACAAATTACAGTGGAGAGGCAGCAGTGCCCTCTGGCGGGACCAATCCCTTTCAGAGTAGTAGTCAGTAAACTGCTGCTCAGGAGCCACATCCAGCTACCTGTTTTAGTAAATAAAGATTTATTGGAGCACGGTCGCCCCCATTCGTTGGCAGCGGGTTTTGTTATTTGTGGGATCAGAGTTTTCTTAGTATTATGCTCTGAGAGGGTTACTGCGAAAAATAAGATGACTGTTTTTTTTTTTTTTTTCAGCAGAAAGGTTATCATATGATTGTGAAAGGTAAAGCCGACTGGGCTTCTGGGTTGAGTGGAGACTTGGAGAACTTTTCTGTACAGTTAAAGGATTGTAAATGCACCAATCAGCACTCTGTATCTAGCTAAAGGATTGTAAATGCACCAATCAGCACTCTGTAAAAACGTACCAATCAGCGCTCTGTGTCTCGCTAAAGGTTTGTAAACGCACCAATCAGCACTCTGTAAAAATGGACCAATCGGCATTCTGTAAAATGGACCAATCAGTGCTCTGTAAAAATGGACCAATCAGCAGGGCATGGGCGGGGCCAAATAAGGGAATAAAAGCTGGCCACCCGCGCCAGCAGCTGCTACCCAGTTAGGTCAGGTCTGCCATGCTTTGTTCTTTAGTTCTTCACAATAATTCTTGCTGCTGCTCACTCTTTGGGTCTGCACTAGCTTTATGAGCTGTAACACTCACTGCAAAGGTCTGCGGCTTCACTCCTCAAGTCAACGAGACCACAAACCCACCAGAAGGAAAAAATAACTCCGGATGCACCACCTTTAAGAGCTGTAACACTCACCGCGAAAGTCTGTGGCTTCACTCCTGAAGTCAGCGAGACCACAAACCCACTGGAAGGAAAAAACTCTGGACACATCTGAACACAGGAAGGCACGAACTCGGGACACACCATCTTTAAGAACTGTAACACTCACCACGAGGGTCTGTGGCTTCATGCTTGAAATCAGCGAGACCAAGAACCCACCGGAAGGAACCAATTCCAGACACAATTGTATGTAAAATTTTACTTCCTGATGTGGGAGTTTATGAAAATGAGTTTAAACCTAATTTTAATTATCCTTATATTCTTACCCCCTCCTGTTGCCATTCCGTTCTATACATGACCCCAAACCAGCAAACACTTGAGTTTATTTTTAATTACACCGTGAGGCTACATTTTTATTGTTTTACAAGGCATAGGTAAAAAGCGAGGAGTTGAAAGCAAGTGGACTGGGGCAGGGAGGTTGGAGCTCACTGCAGAGTCAGAACCGTGGGTTGGAGGTTTTGCTTCTTTCTCTGCCAGAAGTCGTCTCTCTGTGGACAGATCTTGTTCCTGAATGGATGCTTTCAATATTTCTTCCTGGAGTCTGCTATTTGCTATAGATTTTTTTTCCCTGAGGCTATAGATGTCCTTTATCTGGTAAAGAAAATTATTATCTATTACTATTTTGCTAAGTTAAAAAAAAGCATGACTGTTGAAATGTATCACATACTTTTCTCTGCACCTACGAAGATGACCAAATGAAGTCACCATTGGTTTATTAATGTTGTGAATGACATCGATTTCGCTCCTAATGTTTAACCAATCTGTGTTTCTGATCATTATAAAACCTGGTCTTTATTCTTCTTCCCCTTCTTTGCCTATTCTTGCTCCTGCTGCTTCTCATCCTTCTCCTTTTCTTCCTTCTTCTTTGAATATGACTACATAAAGTTTGCGAATTATTTAGTGTACGATTTTTGGGTTTACATACTTTTCTTTCTTGTACTGCTCTTGACTCTTTAAAAAGCATTTAATTTTGAAATAATGTTAGATTTCTAGAAGTTATAAAGATAGTACAGGGAATTCTCACATACCCTTCACTCAGCTTCCCCTCATTCGTCTGACATGACCGTGGTACATTAAGACTAAGAAATTGGCCGGGTGCGGTGGCTCACGCCTGTAATCCCAGCACTTTGGGAGGCCAAGGCGGCTGGATCACCTGAGGTCAGTTGTTTGAGACCAGCCTGGCCAACATGGTGAAACCCCATCTCTACTATAAAAATACAAAAATTAGCTGGGTGTGGTGATGTGTGCCTGTAATCCCAGCTACTTGAGAGGCTGAGGCAGGATAATCGCTTGAACCCGGGAGAGAGAGGTTGCGGTGAGCTGAGATTGCGCCACTGCACTCCAGCCTGGGTGACAGAGCAAGACTTCATCTCAAAAAAAAAAAAAAAAAAAAAAAAAAAAAAAAAAAAAGGGTTAAGAGATTAATAGTGGTACAACGCCATTAACTGCAGACTTTATTCAGATTTCTACATATTTTCCTCTGAGACCCTTTTTCTGTTCTGGGATCCCAATCTAGTATACCTTGTTGCATTTAGCCATCGTGTTTCTTTATTCTCGTCCAATCTGTGGTAGTTTTATGGTTTTTCCTTTTTTTAATGACTTTGATATTTTAAAGAGTAATGATCAGGTGTTTTGAAGAATGCCTGTCAATTTGGGCTTGTCCGTTATTTTCTCATAATTAGACTGGGCTTACAGATTTTAGGGGGAAATGTCATAGAAGCGAGCTTCTGTTCTTCACACGTTATGTCAGAGTGTCATTACTGGCATGTTAACTTTGGTCACTGGCTACAATGTTGTCTTACATAGTTTTACTCAGGTTTTTCTAGCCTGGTAAAATAAGTTAGGGAGTATATCTTCTCTTTCTTTTACTCTGGAACAGTTGGTGTAAGGCCAGGATCATTTAAACATTCTAGAACTCACTGTAGAACCATCTGAAGTTGGAGTTTTTTTTGTTAGAACATTTTAAATTTCTAATTGGATTTCTTTAAAAGTTTTAGGACTATGTGTTTTCTCTTTCTGCACTTGTCGATTTTGGCAGGTTATTTTCCCTTGAAATTATTCTTTTCAACTAAATTGTATATTTATTGACATAAAAGTTGGTTACAGTATCTCTTTGTTATCTTCTTAATGGGGACAGGATCTCAAATAATGTGTTATTTTTCATTCGTGATATTGATTATTTATGCCATCTCTCTTGTTAAACAGTTTTGCCTGAGGTTTTGAGTTTTACTATGAGTTTTTGCAAAGAATAAAGTTTTTTATTTCTTTTGGCTATTGTTCTATTATTTATTTTCTGTTTCATTATTTCTGCACTCATTTTTTATTATTTCTTTCTTTAAGCTTATTTTAGTGTTCTTTTTTAATCTTCGGGGACATATGTTTAGACTGTTAATTTTTAGCTGTTCTTTACACACACACATGCACCATACACATATACATATGGTAAAATTCATGTCCTACTAAGAATTATTTTAAATTCATTACTCAGTTTTGATATGTAGTATTTTGTTTTTAATCTTGTTCAAAATATTTTCTGTGACCCTTATGTTTTCTTCTTTGACCCATCTAATATTTAGGAGCATGTTTCTTAATTTTCAAATACATGAAATATGCCTGATTTTAAAAATGTATTTCTAGCATAATCACACTGTGATTGGGGAACTTTCCCTGAATGATTTCAGTTCTTTAAATTTTTAAAGGACTTGTTAATGGTCCTGTATATGGCTAATTTTTTAAGAAGCTCTCATGAGTTTAACAACAGAATGTACTCTATAATTTTTGGATTCATTGTTCCTAGGTCAAGTTTGTGAATCATGTTGCTCAGGTTTTAGATAAGATCTGTATTTTTTGTGTGTTTTATTGTTACTTACTGAGAGATATGTATGATAACCTTCCAGTCTTATTGTGAGTTTGTCCATTTCTTCTCATGGTTCTGTTAATTTTTGTTATATATTTTTAGGCCATGTGAATTAAGTACACATAAATTTAGTATCTTCCTTGTTTAGCAAATCATTTATCATATAAAACAACGTATTTATCTCGAGTAATTATTTGGCCTTTAGAATTCTTTGCATCTATTCTCTTCTGATGTTAAATAGAACTACCCCAACTTTCTTTTGGTTAGTTATGTATGTTATCTACACAGTTATTTACTCTTACAACTTTCAACACGTACCCAGTAAATTTAAGCGTGTCTCCTTCGCACAGCACATCATTAGATTTTAAATCTAGTGATTGATATTTCACTCAAACATCCAGCCTACTTACCATTATTGTACTTACTAATATATTATAAGGTAAACCAACCATTTAATTATGTGTTTTCTATTTGTTTGGTTTTATGCCTTTTCTCTTTCTTGCCTTCTTTTTTGGGTTGATTTTTTTTCTTTGCTCACAGTAACTTAACTCACTCTTTTTGGTGTACAGTTACATGAGATTGGCGAATGCATGCACTTATGTAACCACAAGGCAGCGTCATCGCAAAGCTCTCCCCGGCGCTGCCCGTTTGCACTCAGTCATCTCCTCCTCCCCACTCTCTGGCAACAACCAGTGTGTTTGTGTTCCTCTAATTTTGAATTTTCCAGAATGTCATATAAGTCAAATCATAGTTGAGCATGGTTTCCGTCAGTTATGACCATGTGTTTGAAATTCATTCATGGTTGTGTGTGTGTGTGTGTAATAATAATCCATTCCTTTTTATTGCCAAAGAGTATTGGCCAATAACATTAACTTTGGATGCACCACAGCTTTTTCACCCAGTTACAAGTTAAAGGACATTCAGTTGTTTAAGCTGTATTCCAGGACCAGGCACGCCCTGAGGGGAAATCTTGGAGAGAAAATAATGGGGAAAGTAGGGGATTCCCGTGTACACTCGTTTAGCCTCAGGAGCCCTTTTCTTGGTTTCTCAGGCCTAACACACAGAATCCATGAATTCTTAACCACCAATGTTGAACATTCTATAATTAGGACTGCCTTTGGATCCATGTTGTAAGAGAAAAGAGAAAAACAAAACTAGAAAACACCTCCTTTTAGGCTATTTTCCCATGTTTTGACTCTCCCCACAATTGGTTTTTTGCTTACTGGATATTTTAGTTGTAATTGGTGATTTTTGTAGCTGTAGAGGTCCAATCCTAGCTAGAAGGAGCTTTCCTAGTTGATTAATTTTATGATTTTATAATGCTTCTTCCTGGCAGTTTTGAAGTGTTACTCTTTTTAGTCATCCTGTAGTATTTCCTAGAAATTACAATGAGCCTTCTTAATTTATAAAATTCAAATATTAATTGATAATTGTACTCTAGTCCTGTGAAGCAAAAGCACATTCAGACATTTTAGTTCTATTTGCCCCTTTCCTGATTTCTGTGCTCTTGTTGTCATGTATTTTAATTTCACCTGTACAATCTACATCTTAAAAATGTTAGTGTTCTTGTTTTAATACAGTGTTCATTTCAATATAGTCTCACAATTCTTTTGATCCCTTTCTGCATCTTCAATTTTTCATCTGTGATAATGCTCCTTCTGCCTGAAGTACATACTGTTTTTTTACAATTTTTAGTATTTTATTCAATTGTATTTAGTATTCTATTCTATTCTAACAAATAAGTTATTTCAGTTTTTGTTCATCTGAAAACTTCATGTTACCTTATTTTTCACCAGTCAAGTGTCCTGTATAAAATGAAAAACATGGCATTGATTATAGTAGTTTCTGGCTAATGTTACGTAGAATAATATATGGTTACTTTATTTTTTCTGTGGAATAAGCCTCATATTTTTGATCCTTCAAATTGAATTGCAAGAGCCAGATGATGTGATCTATATATTTCTTTTTTGTAATATAGCGATATATCAAATTATTTAAGCAATCTGGGTTTCTTTCTTTTGCCTTCTCACTTTGGTTCATTTCATAAAATAGGGGTTATTTTCAGTTTTGCTGGTACAAAGTTAATTCCATGACTCCTTTATGTTTTCTGCACCAAGTCATTTTCAACATTTATTCATTTCCCATCATTTATATGCTGGAAAGTGTTATCATTAACAATGTATTTTTCTGCTTGCTTGCTCTTAAATGTGTAGACTTCTAGTTAAGTGTGGTGTTTTTTACATGAACAGTGAATAATGACTTTATAGGTTTCCTCATCATTCTTTTTGAGTACCATTGTGGATCCTAATGTTCAAGTCTTGATGCCAGTTTAGTGGGTGGAGGGAGGGAACTAAAGTTTTGATCAATTTTTGGAAAGGAAATTTGCTTCTCTGTGCCTTTTCTCCTCTGGGTTTGGCAAATCTCATTTTTTTTTTTTTTTTTTTTTTTTTTTAAGTACCAGTCTTGACATGGTTGAGTCCCATTCCTGATGGAGGGTAGAGGAGCATACTACTTTTTCTCTTTGGAGAGGGGCTAACTCCCCACCTTGCCTGTTGACTTCTCCTGCTGTCGGCATAAATGAAGAACTCTTGCAGTCCCAGGAAACTGTCCTGGGAGACAAAGTTCCATAGACCTGTGCCTTTTCATCACTACCCACAGGTTCCACTGCGATGGCCGTCAAAGTCATCTCAGATGTAATTTTTGTTTTTCTCCTCTACCCTTCAGTTTGGGGGTGCATTGGAGTCTCAGATCTTCATTTGTATCCTTTGGATCTGTACTGCTTCCTCAGTGTGGTGAAGTTTCAAAAAGTTCCAAGAGTTCTTAGTAAACCTGGTCCTATTTTCACTGTTCCTAAAAAAAATTCTATTGAGTTTTGGAATTTTTTGACTTCCAGTCTTAACATTTCAGTTTGCACATTTTCCTCATAGGATTCATAATTAATATATAATTTCTTTTTTTGTATGAAGGTGGGAGAATAAAACTTACCTCCTAGATTTACTATATTTTCCAAGGACTTTGTTTTAGATTACTTTCAGAAATTTTTTTCTCTCTTCATTCTTTATTTCATTAGTTGTTTTTTTTCTGATCATCAAGTAATCCATGCTTATATAAAACAATGTAGAAAGTCAGAAATAGTGTAAATCAGAAAATATTATCTTAGACTGTTGTTTAGTAAAGAATCTGTCTGATCTTTGTCCTTAGTTCATGGGAGGCAACCCCTAAACCCTTGGAATCTTCCAAGTGATAAGAATGTCTATTATTCATCAGAGGCCCTTGGGATAACACCTGAGTTTAGACTACTGGAGTAACCTATGGTGGGCTCCCTCTGTAGCTTCAGGTCAGGTCAGAAAGACCAACAAAGTGATTAGAGGGTTGGTGGTTTGAACCACATCACATCATCCCAACCTCCGGGGAGGAAAGCTGGAGATTGAGTCAAATCACATGGGCAGTGATTCAATCATGTCTAGCTAATGAAATCATAAAAACTCTGGACACTGAAGCTGGGGTGGGCTTTTCTGGTTAATGGTACACATCAGTGTGCATAGAGGGTTCCTTGTCCTGAGGACATGGAAGCTTCCCATTTGGTACCTTCCCAAGGGTCATCCTGCAGGTCTCTTCTTTTGGCTGATTCTTATTTACGTACTGCTTTTTTTTTTCTGTAATAAAACTATAACCATAAGTATATCACTTCCTTGAGTTTTGTGAGTTGTTTTCTGAATTATTGAACCTTAATGGATGGTGGAAGCCTCTGGGTAGCCAGTTGGTTAGGGTTGCCTGGGAACCCCCAAGCTTGTGGCGGGCATCTAAAGTGAGGGCAGTCTTGTGCTAACTGTGCCCTTAACCTGTGGAATTTGACCCAGCTTAGTGACAAGATTGCATTGCAGAATGCCACCCCTCAGATCCCCTGTCTATTTACATGTTGAAATACTTTAGTCTTCATGATTTTTTCTTCTTTATAGTTGAGATCATCCCATCCGTACAATTTTCATATCCCTTTTCTTGTCATTTGAGACTTCCAGTTTGAAATAAAGTGTAAAAGACATAACTTTACCTACTTAATTTTATATTTGTAAATTAAATCTTTCTCCTCATCATTAGAAGTTATTTCTTGAACTTATCTTTTGGGGCTACTTCTATTTTTCTGACATACTGAAATTTACTTTGTTGTCTCCTTATTGTTTGACATTTATGTTGCTCTCAAATTAATTATAAGAATATTTTTACAACTTCTTTGTACATAAAGCTTTTATCACATTTTGTATTTTTCCAGTACTTAGTAATAGAGCTATTAATACTTTATTAAAAGGTATATCAATTTTAAAGCTCTTTGCCAAGACTTTTTTAAATTTTCAAAGTACCTCTTTATTGAGGTAAAATAAATGTGTGCTTTTCAGATCTGTGCATACAGGAAAATGCACAATCTGAAATATACACTTTGCTGGATTTTGACAAATGTGTACATATACCTAACTGTAATCCACCACCTGTCAAGATGAAACGTTTTCTTCACCCTAGAAATTTCTCCTATGCCTCTTTCCAATCAACACTCACCCCCAACATCCTAGACAAAACGCCTATTCTGATTCTAATTATTAGAGTTTTTGCCTATTCTAAGCTATTAATGGTCATCATAAATACAACTTACATGAACATTGTCTTTTTAAAAATGAAATTTTATTGTGCATATTTGAAATCTGTAATATGATATTATAGGATACATACAGGTAGTAAAATGGTTATGGTAGTAAAGCAGATTAACATATCTCTCATCTTACACGGTTATTTTTATATAAACAGTCTTGTGCAAACCTTTGTGAAGACATGTCTTTTCCTTTTTCTTGAACCTCGAGTAATCTATATATTCCTTCTCTATTTTTTCATTGAACTGTATTTTTTGAAGAGTCTGGATTCTTTATCTTGCCTTTTCCCGAAGTCTGGAGTTTGTCAGTTGTACCTCTAAGATGTTAACATGTTTCTCCATCTCTTATAATTCTTCTAAATGGGTAGATGTGCTCAGAGGTATTTCATTCAGTTGTTAAGAAAGAACTCTTTGTAGGTGGTAGTATTTCTGTTAGGCATAAAATGGTACTTCTGATATAGCAAAATTTGTTTTATTATTTTCTTATTGTTTGACATTTATGTTGCTCTCAAATTAATTTTAAGAATAGTTTTACAATTTCTTTGTACATAAACATTTTATCACATTTTGTATTTTTCCAATAGATGCCTAGTAATAGAGCTATCATTACTATTCAGCCAGCCACAAGAGACTGACAGAGCTTTTATCACATTTTGTGATATTAGTAGGCATTTATGAACATTGCTTAGAACCACTAATTTATACTAACCTGAAAAGTGGTGATATTTCAATTCTATTTTCTTAATTTATAAGTCAGAATACCCCTTTGAAAAAAAGCTCTTAAGTAACAACTTTTCTGAGGGACACTAGGGCAGGTGACCACTGGCAGGTGGGACACCACTACCGTTAGCAGCACAGTCCTGGTGGCTTCCTTGTCCCAACTGGCCTGAGACTCTCTTTCCCCATGGCTCACTAGAGAGCCCCATCCATCCCCTCAATCAGCAGGGATAGCAGTAGCCCCAGTAGTACAACACCAAGCAAACAGAAATAAAATTACAGGAATTGGAAAGTAAAATTCTCATTAAAACCAAAGCTCACAAAAGTAAGCCAGCACCTGTATGATGCATCTAAAGAGGTGACTGGATGCTGAAATAGAAGATTTAAATAGGACCCAGAACCTCCAAAAGTTGACATGCAGTATGATTCCATTTACATTACATTTTTGAAATAACATAATTTTAGAAATGCAGAGCAGATCGGTGATCCAGGGTTAGGGACAAAGGAGGGGAAGACAGGAGCGAGGTATGTGTGGTTATAAAAGGGCATCAGGAGGTGCTCTTGTGGTGATGGAATTGTCCTGTGTTTTGACTGTAGTGATGGATATATGAATCTATACCTGCAATTCAATTTTCTAGAATGAAATGCACACACACACACACACACACACACACACACGTTTTTAGAAGTAAAACTGGCAGAAATTACCTGAATTCAGTTGTTGGATCTATGTCATAATATCTTGGTTTTGTAATATTGTACTTTAAATTTCCAAATGTTACCATTGGGGGGAATTGGCTAAAAGGTACATGTATTATTTTTTACAAGTGCATGTGAAGCTACAATTATGTCCATAAAATTTTCAGTTACTTCAATCAACATTACCAAAACTCAGTTTTTGAAAAAAAAAAAAATAGAACCAACAAAGCCTTAACTAGATTGAGCAAAAGGTGCATGTATTATTTCTCACAAGTGCATGTGAAGCTACAATTATGTCCATAAAATTTTCAATTACTTCAATCAACATTACCAAAACTCAGTTTTTGAAAAAAAAAAGTAGAACCAACAAAGCCTTAGCTAGGTTGAGCAAAAGAAAGAGAAAACACCAATTAGAAATATCAGGAACTAACAAGGGGACATTATTACAGATCTTACAGACCTTAAAATAGTTATGAGAATATTATGTAAAATTTTATGCAATAAATTCAGCTACTTAGATGAAAATTACTACAGTTGACACAATAAATGACAGAAAACTGACACAACAGTTTAAGTTCTAGGTATATATATTCATGGGCCATGAGAAAGGAGAGTCTCAGACAAGATGAAACAAAAAGGCCTCCAGGACTGGGTTTCTAGTTGCAGTGGTATTCCAATTGCCGGTGGTCTTATGCCCCAATTTCTCTCAGTGTAGGTAAGAAGAGGCCTCATGAATGCTCTCCCAGTGTCTTTTCATGAAGAGAAGAGTATAGGCCAGGCAAAGAAGTGCTTATCGCCTGGCCCCTCATTATTAGAGGGCTTCCAAGCAATCTCTTTTGCTGATGGTACCTGACTCCCTTGTGTTGTGAAGATAATTCTGTTAGATCCAGGGAAAGATCTTACGTTAGATGCTCTTTAATGGTAGGTTAGGGGTTGGAAAGTGCCAACTATGGGTCACTTTCTGTTGGTGGGAGTCATGAGATATCCTGTCACTGTGCTGTTCTTTTAGTCCAGGGAGTGCACACCAGTTCTCCTTCCTCTTACTACTTTTCAAAGTTCTCCTTTGGTTGCCTCTTGCGTTACTTCCAGAGGTATAGTTGTATTTTATGGAGAGGAGCAGGGAGAAATAGTTTGTTCCATCTTTTCCTGATCAGAAGTTGCTTTGATTGATTCTTTCTACTCCTATTTAATTTCTATTTCTTTGATTTCTATTTTTAATTATTTTTCTCTTAACTTTAGGTTTAACTTGCCTTTTTCTCAAACTTTTTAAGGTATAAACTTAGATCATTGATTTAAGCTTTTTTTTCTTTCCAATTTAAACACTTCAAGCTATAAATTTCACTCTAAGCACTGCTTTAGTTGTTTTCTACCTATTTTGATATAGTATGCTTTCATTATAATTCAGTTCTAAATGTTTTCTTATTTCCCTTGTGATTTTTGTCATTGAACCAAGGATTATTTAGAACTGTGCTACTTAATTTCCAAACATTCATAAACTTTCTTGTTATCATTGTTATTGATTTCTAATTTAATGCCATTTGGTAAGATAAAATATTCTGCTGATTTCATGACTTTGTAATTTATAGAGGCTTGTTTTGGGTCCCAGGAAGTGGTCTATCTTGGTGAATGTTCCATATGCATGTGTAAAGAATGTGCATTCAACAGTTGTTGAATGTAGTGTTCTGAACATGTCTACTGGTTATGTTAGTTTATTGTGTCTTCGTTTTTTGCATAATGAATTACTCTCAAAGTCAGTGACTTAAAAGAACAAATATTTGTTATTTCATGTAGTTTAGCAGTTTCAGGAATCTAGAATAAGCTTATCTGGTTGGTGATGGCTAGGGTATCATGAGGTTGCCGTCCAACTGCAATCCAGTGGGGCTGCAGTCAGCTTAAGGCTTGGTTGGGTCCAGAGGACCCACTTCCAAGATGGCTTAGTCATATGGCTATTGACAAGAGGCCTCAGTTATTTACCACATGGGCCACTCCATGAAGCCACTCGTGATATGCTTATGTCTTCCCCAGAGTAAGTCATTTGAGACAGAGAGAGCAAGCAAGATAGAAGCAATAGTGACTTTTTGTGACCTAGTCTCCGAAGTCACAAATTGTCAATTCCATTACTCTATTCATTAAAAGCAGGTCCAGCCCATACTCTAAGGGAGGGGAATTGGGCTACACATCTTGAAGGAAGGAATATCTATCAATTAACTATTAAGAGAATAATATTATAATTTCTGTTTACAACTGTGGATTTGTTTATTTCATCCTTTAGTTCTATTGATTTTGCTTCATGTATTTTTAAGGTCTGTATTAAGCATCTATGCATTGAACATTGTCTTCTTGATAAATTGATTCTTTTTTAAAAATGAAATATCTATATTTAAATAATTTATATTTTTAATATAAATAATGTAATAGAAAATTTAATATCTTTAATGTAGCTTAATAGAGCGACCCACATGGTGAGAAACTGAGGCTTCTTCGCAACAGTCATGTCACTAAACCACCTTGGAAGTGGGTCCTCCAGGTCAACCAAGGCTTCAACTGACTGAAGCCCCACTGGGTTGCAGTTGGATTGCAACCTCATGAAAGTTTCTGCCCTGGGTACTTTTCTTGTCATCTACTTGATGTGGTATTAACTACTTGGAATATACATTTCATCATTTAAATTTTAACCTAATGGTGTGTTTATGTTTAAAGTTTGTTATTTAAAAATATAGTTGGGTCTTGTCTTTATTTTTATTTTTAAACGTAGTCTGATAATCTTTGTCACATTAATTGGAGTATTTAGTTAATTTAAATCTAATATAATTATTCATTTAATTGGGTTTAAATCTACCATCTTGCCATTTATTTTCTCTTTGTCCTACTGAATCTTTGTCCTGT
This sequence comes from Macaca thibetana thibetana, assembly GCF_024542745.1. Taxonomy (NCBI): domain Eukaryota; kingdom Metazoa; phylum Chordata; class Mammalia; order Primates; family Cercopithecidae; genus Macaca; species Macaca thibetana. The sequence goes on from NC_065580.1 coordinate 116,061,217, forward strand.
TTCTCTTATTCTGCCTTCTTTCGAGTTTATTATCTTTCAATATTCCACTTTATGATTTTATGGATATTTAGCTATATGTTTTTGTATTTTTTATTGTTTAGAGATTACAATTACACTTCAAATTTTTCTCAGCATACCATTATTTAATAATTTACCATTTCTCAAACAATATAAGAACCTTAGACCATCATAATTTTATAATTTGACTTACTGTGACCTCTAATCTTTGTTCTATTGTTGTAATAATATAAAACACACAATGCAATATTCTTATATATTGCATGTATGTTATAAAATATACAATACAGTGTTCTTATATTGTGTGTATATTATGCAATACACAATACAATGTTCTTATTTTTTCTTTACAGAATCAATAGTCTTACATGTTTTGAATTTTATCTTTATTATGTCTAAACTCACTGATTCACTCTGGTGTTCCTCATTCCTCCCTGCAGATCTGTGCTTTCATCTTGGCTCATTTCCCTTCAGTCTGAAGATATTCCTTTAGTATTTCTTTTGGTGTAGACCTGTTGCTGCTGATCCTCTCAGCTTCCTTTATTTTCTGAGAATGATATTCTTTCATCTTTATTTTTAAATAATATTTTTGCTTACTGTAAAACTTAGGGTTATAAATATTGTTCTTTCCACACTAAAAAATAATTATCTTAATTCTGGCCTTCCTTGTTTCCAAGGAAAAGTTATTTGCCTTTCTTATTGTTGTTACCCTGAATCCAATTGGTTTCCTTTCTGTGTGTACTTTTACCATTTTCTCTTTAGTTTTGGTTTTAGAAAGTTTGACTAGGGCATACTTTGGTATAGATTTGTGTGTGTGTGTGTATCTTTCACTGAATTTGTTGAGCTTTTTGAATTGTTGGGTTGATGACTTTAAACAGCATTGGAAAATTCTCATTTATTATCTTCAATTATTTTGCTTCAGTATCTCTCTCCCCTTCTGAAAATTTAATTTCATCCTTATTAGACTTTGATATTGTCTGTATCTCTCTGATATGCTAGAATATCTCTTTTCTATCTTGTTCATACTTTTTGTACTTCAGTGTGAATTTCTATTAAGGTGTTTTCAAGTTCACTAATTTGTTTTTTATTGTCTTATTCAGCCCTTTTTTAAAGCCAACTGAATGTATTCTTAATTTTAGCTATATTTTTTTTTCATTCTAAAATTTCCATTAGGATTTTTTAAAAATAGTTTTTTGTTTCTTTGCTTAAATTATCTCTTTTTAAATACTTTTTCATATTTTTCTTTAATATTTTAGTATATGTATCACAGTTATTTCAAAGTCTTTGTTAATTTCAGAATCTGTGTCATCTTTCAGTGTGCCTCTACTACCTGCTTTCTCTCTCTCTCTTTTTTTTTTTTTTAGACAGAATCTTGCTTTGTGGCCCAGGCTGGAGTGCAGTGGCGCAATCTCGGCTCACTGCAACCCTGCCTCCCGGGTTCAAGTGATTCTCCTGCTTCAGCCTCCTGAGTAACTGGGATTACAGGCGCCCAGCTAATTTTTGTATTTTTTAGCAGAAACGGAGTTTCATCATGTTGGCCAGGCTGGTCTTGAACTCCTTACCTCAGGTGATACAGCTGCCTCGGCCTCCCAAAGTGCTGGGATTACAGGCGTGAGCTACTGTGCCCGGCCTGCTTTCTCTCTTTACTATGGGTCTCATTTTCTTGTTTCTTTGCATGTCTTATGATTTTTTTAATTGTATACTTGACTTTGAATATGAGGAACAATAGAGAGGATACACCTTTTCCTTTGTCAAGCAGCTAGAGGAGCTAATCGCTTTCCTACAATTATGAAAAGAAGTTGAGCCAGGCCATGGCTGGTTTGCAGCTTATTCGTAGCAGACCATGGCTGCTTTGCAACTTATTCGTAGCTCATTCTGCTTTGAAACATCTTCAGGGTGACACCATGCTCTTCTCAGTAGTAGAAGATTTGGATTGAAATATCTGAAAACAGGGATGTCCCTCTGACTCTCCTGTTTGTAGTCTCACTTCCATTCTCTGAAGTGGGAGAATAGGCAGGATAGGTGAGCGAGCTCCATGTTTGGGAGTCCTCCAGATTCCAACTCGATATGCCAAGCCAGTACATCTCCTTACCCCAGCCAAGTTTCTCATCTTATATTCTGCAATTACCCTCAGAAAGGAAAATGGTCATTGGCTTTTTCTTACCTGGAAAGGGCTTATAACCCTTCTGGAATTTAGTAAATTTAGACTTCTGTGCATATGCAGATCTCTGATGGGTCTAAGTGAAATATGACATTTTAGAAGTTTATCAGCTTATCTTCTTTTCTCATTGCTTTGGTGAGAGCGATGTCTTGTAGTTGGACGTTCTGTCTTGAAGCAGACATCGTAGTTATTTAAGTATGATACTTCATTAAGTGATTGTATGATGATTTGTTTAACAGCCCCCTACTGATAAACATTTTGGTTGTTTCTAGCGCTTTCCTTTTGTAAAACAGCACTACTGTGAGTAATCTTGTGGATGTCTTTCCAGGTTTTTGCCAGTATATTATTAGAAGTGACGCTGCTGAATTCAAAGGGTAAATGAAGTTGTGATTTCGTTATATCCTCCTTCATAGGATCTGTGTCACTTTGTATTCTCACTAGCTATAAATGAGGAAGCTTCCTCTTGTATTGCACATGTTATAGGTCATCAGTCGTTTGGATTTTCTGACAATTTGATGGGTGAGAAGTGGTAACTCAGTAGACTTGGAATTGGTATTTCTCTTATGAAAATAGTTGAGCATCTTTCATTATATTCAAAAGTTATTTACAATTATTTTTTTGTGGCATGTCTGTTCATACCTCTAGCCCATTTTTGTCTGTAGGATTCTTATTCTCTTTTCTTCTTTATTTTAAGAAAGTTCATATTTTAAGGTGATTAGTCATTTTTTTATAGGTTTCAAATGTTTTTCCCTTTTTGATTTTTTTCTTCCTTGTAAGAGTAAGCATAGATTTTTATTTATTTATTCTTTTGAGACTGAGTCTCACTCTGTTGCCCAGGTTGGAATGCAGTGGTGCAATCTTGGCTCACTGCAACCTCCGCCTCCCAGGTTCAAGCAATTCTTCTGCCTCAGCATCCCAAGTAGCTAGGATTATAGGCATGTACCACCATGCCCAGTTAAGCATAGGTTTTTTTTTTTTTTTTTTTTTGAGACGGAGTCTCGCTCTGTCGCCCAGGCTGAAGTGCAGTGGCGGGACCTCAGCTCACTGCAAGCTCTGCCTCCCGGGTTTACGCCATTCTCCTGCCTCAGCCTCCTGAGTAGCTGGGACTACAGGCGCCCGCCACCTCGCCTGGCTAGTTTTTTGTATTTTTTTTTTTTAGTAGAGACGGGGTTTCACCGTGTTCGCCAGGATGGTCTCGATCTCCTGACCTCGTGATTTGCCTGTCTCGGCCTCCCAAAGTGCTGGGATTACAGGCTTGAGCCACCGCACCCGCCCCAAGCATAGATTTTTGAAGATCTATTTTGTAGTATAATTGTTTAAGACATCAGTTGTCACTTCAAACAGAAAGGTATTGGTACAATTTATTTTTATTTTTATTTTTATTTTTACTTATAACATAGATTACTGTCTAATTTTGGTATCCTGGAAGGTTCCCCTTGGTACCTCTCTGTCTATCTTTTGCACATTGTTGATGGGATTGGCCGTACTGAATTATGTCTTGAAGATATTACACTGTTTTCTGCCATTTTATATAAGCTCTCAATGATATTTTCCTTTCTTCTGAGAGCTTCAAATCAAAGTTGAAAGGTCACCGTATCTGCAAGCCTTGCCTGATGCCTCCAGATTTTTCATTACCTTTTACTATGATTTTCTTGTGCTCTACTATTGACTTCTATAATAGAACTTTTTCCACTTTTAAGAAAATTGATTTTACATCTGTTTCTACTCTTCAAAGTCAGGGACCAGGTCTTACTTTCACCTCTAATCCAATTCTTTTTTTTTTTTTTTTTTTTTTTCGGGGTCTCGCTCTGTCGCCCAGGCTGGAGTGCAGTGGCCAGATCTCAGCTCACTGCAAGCTCCGCCTCCCGGGTTTTTACGCCATTCTCCTGCCTCAGCCTCCTGAGTAGCTGGGACTACAGGCGCCCACCACCTCGTCCGGCTAGTTTTTTGTATTTTTTTAGTAGAGACGGGGTTTCACCAGGTTAGCCAGGATGGTCTTGATCTCCTGACCTCGTGATCCGCCCGTCTCGGCCTCCCATAGTGCTGGGATTACAGGCTTGAGCTACCGCGCCCGGCCCCCAATTCTTACAGATAGGTGAACTATGGATATTTTAACAATGGAGAAAACCCTATTCATGGGCTATGACCCCTGGGAAGCTGGACTGCCACCTGTTTTAACGTGTGATGATGGGACTAGGTGCCTCGGTGTCTGGGAGCTGGGGTGGACATAGAAGTCATGAGTCCCTGGAGGCCAAGCTGGAGCTTATGGCTTTGGAATCAGGATCAGGATGGAACGCCGCTGTGGCCCTCTAGCAGCCAGCCACATACAAGCAAGACCAATCATTCATTAAACACGTATTAGATGTCAATCTTTATGCTAGGCATTTCATGTAGTTTATAATATTTAATCCCTACAGCAGTTACATTATGAGGATTTTACAGATGAGGAATCAGACCCAGGAATCCCTTTTTGAAAATATCATTTCAATGGTCAATGGCAGCATAAGGACCTGTTCATTTGAAGATTTCCTAGCCCTGAGGTGCATGCCCTTCTCCACTGTGCCACCATGCCTTCATTTAGTGTTATTCTTCAACGCAATTTCAAATAACTCTACTCGATTCAGAGGTGATCATTTTTGCTACATAGATGTATGAACTATGCAGTTACTTTCTGAGTTTGAAGACCTGTATAAGAAAAAGAAATCAGATATTTAATTGAGTCAAACCTGGTAAGGTGTTCAAAGGCCAGGGGTTTACCAAAAGTGTGGGAGAGAAGGAGAAGGATGCCTAGGTAAATATTTCAAACTAGAGATTTAAGAAAATAAAAACTTCCCCTGTTGTATGAGCATGTCATCTCCTTTTAAAGAGTTGGGTGGAATTTTTATTGTTGGAGGAAATCCTGTTTCTCAGTAAGGCAACCGAAGAGATTTCTGATGATCTGGGATATATTTCCTATTCCATTTAAGACAGCCTTTCCGTAAGAATTGCGTATGTTTGGGTGAACTTGTGCATGTGGACATGTACAAGAGTGTGTGCACACCTGTGAGTGTATGTACATGAGTGTGTGTTAGTGTCTGAGTGTGAGTGTATGTGAATCTGCATATGAGTTTGTGTGTGTGTGTGTGTGACAGTATGTTTGATGCAGGCACAAACTCAAATTTTCTCATTTTATCACTGGTTTTAAGTTGAACAAAGTATTAGCTAGAGGCATAATGAAACAATAATGATCAAGACTGGCAAAAATACAAGCATCAATTCAATTTGAAAACAATTTTACTGGCCAAAGATAGGTTGTATTTTGTTGAAATGCAGAAAATAATTTTCATTAATTTTAGGGTGGAAAGGTTAAAAAAATAAAGCCTTTTGTAAAGACTTCTGAATATCCTCCTTGAAATCACCCAATTATATGAGGATGATTTAAAATGTCACTGTTAACTTCAAAAGTTCGGAGGCTTCTGAGCATGCCCCAGAACATGTTGAAATATGTGAAAAAAATTAAGAGTGACAGTAAGTAACTTTTCTAACAAGCCACAGGCAAACAAGCAAAAATCCCAGTTCAACAGGGGCAGGCCATGTATGTGGAAACCTCAAGCTGTACACAGCCTACTCCCTACCATAAAGTTTATAGAGTGTTGATCCCCCAGAGTATAGAGATTGGGCTTGAAAGAGCCTCCACACCTTGCCTGATTTCCAAATGTGTGAGCTTTTTCAATTCTACTTAGCTCGATGAGGAAAAGGTAATTAGGCAAATCCCAAATACTCTGGTAACAGCCTTTGTAGTGTGGCCTGTCCTGGGATGTGTGGGCTCCTGGCCTAGATTGGTTATGAGCCATGTGGCCCTCCCTACCTCTGTCAGCTCTCTGAGCTCAGGCCTGGGATCTGCCTCACTGGGGTAGTGCTGGCATGATCCTCTAACTTGGGACACAGTAACAGGTTTAGGGGTTCTAATCAGGGTGGTGGACATGCTGCCTCACCTCCCAACAAGGGATTCAACAGAGAAATAATTCTGAGATCACTGTAACGAAGCAGAGAGAAGGTTTTATTATGTAGATGTTTACCTCTTTTGCCAATAGAGCTTGGCACAACATTTGGGGGTTTCTTGGTGGATCGGTTTGGTTGACCCATCCAGAGTGGGACTGAGTGGCCTCGTCTCACAGGTTAAGGATCAGGCTGGCTGTTACCCTCTGCCTAGGCATGGCCCACATAGGGGAACAAAGGCAGAATTTCCAAAGCAAAGTACTAATGCTGGGGGCTGGGAGGGAGGGGTCTGGCCTTTCCTGCCGACACCCTCTCTTCCCCTGCTCTGCCCTCCTGGCTGGGCCTTGGGGTGAATCCCCCTCTTCCCCACCTGCTTAGTGTGGCTCTGCAAGTGTGTCATTACAGTTCTGTGGCTCTGCTCATCCAACCCTATGCTGGGCCTGGATTTTGGTCTTCATGAGAGGCCCTGTGTGGGCAGACCCCTAGCCAGCAGATGGGACCCCATTTGGGATGACAGCTTGCAAAGACAGCACCCTGGCTCTGTGGGTCTGCACAGTGTCTGTGTGGTCTGCAGAGCTAAGTCCTTCTCCATTTGCAAGGACACACAGCACACAGGAGAGTGAAGACACACTCTGTATATGTTTGCTTAAGATACTCTGTATATGTTATGTTTAAGGGCCTGGTTTGGGGCTGGGCATGGTGGCTTATGCCTCTAATACTAGCATTTTGAGAGGCTGAAGTGTGAGGATCACTTGAGGCCAGGAGTTCAAGACTAGCCTGGGTAACAGAGACTGTGTCTCTCCATACAAAACAAAACAAACAAAATCTAAACCAGAAAACTTAGCTGGGTGTGGTGGCATGTGCCTGTAGTTCCAGCTACTCTGGGAGGTTAAGTGGGGAGGATTTCTTAAGCCCAGGAGTTCGAAGCTACAGTGAGCTGTGATCACACCACTGCACTGCACTCCAGCCTGCGTGACAGAGCAAGACCCTGACTCAAAAAAAAAAAAAAAAAAAAAAAAAAAAAAAAGGAAAAATAAAATCTAGTTTGACTTCCTTTGAGAGAGTTTTTTCCCTGGAGCTGTGGAGCTGGCAAAGCCTTCAGGACGTCAGAGTCCTGAGATATTTTCACCCTGAGAGTCCTAGGACACCCTTTATCATTGGAGCCTGCAAAGCCCATAAGGAATGTTTAGTTACAGCCTCAGTCCTTAGAAAAGAAGGTCCGTCTCCTGGGTCTGTCCCTGCGGCTCGAACTCACTATGCAAGTCTGGGCAGGTATGATCACATATTTCTACAAGTGCGTACTCATATCCAACTTACCATTTTAAACAAACAGACAAACAAAATACATCAAGGAAAACTTATTTTATGCTTAGCCATCTATACTATCAAAATTTTTCAGTCAGAAAAGTCCTTAGTATGTGAATCAACTTGATCATTTTATAAAACTGATGTTACACACCGTGTCTTGTCTCATAGAACTGAGCCTTCTTATCAACCTCTTGCCGTTACAACCTGGCCTGTTTCCTCTGCCTGCCTGGCATAGTTAGAGACAGGACACATTTTGGTTCTTTGTCCCCTTTGTAAGTTTCCCATGAGGTCTTGAGTGTGACTCTCAGAAAGCAGTTTTGCTCAAAAACCAAACATCCCCTAAGCTCCCAGGAAGTGGCTGTGACTTTGCACTGTTTTCTGCAGTGCTTCTTCCAAGGAAGGTTGTCAGCATTGGGTTAAAATCATCAGAAAATCCATCATGAGGGCGCTTTCAGCTTTAGTAGAAGCAGGAAGTTACAGAAATCTCTGAAGTAGAGTCTGTCCTGGTGCAGCCCGGCTGACTCAATGGGTTTACGTGTTTTGGTTGTGGTTTGAAGATAGAAAACCTCTGGATGGGATGTCATGTGAACCTGCAGTTTGTTGATGGCTGCTAGGGTTTGAGTATTTCTCTGTATGTTGCTAGCTGTCTGTGTGATGCTCCTTTCCAATTTTGTTCGTCCTGATCCCCTCCTCTCCTTCAAGAATGTGTGGACTTGTGCTGCTCTCTCCTCAGCCCTTTGCAGAGTTGGGGGTCTCCTTTGTATTTTGCGATGTTTCAGCGTTTCTGGGGCTTTCAGGGTTGGCCTCTCTTTGCCTGAATGCAGGCCATTGTCTTGTACGCTGACTTGCCCCAACTATTGCACGGCTGTTCCCCAAAAGTAGACTCCACAGCTCACTTTGTTAATTTTACCAAGATGTACGCTATAAAATCTTGGGGGAAACAGCAGAATACGGAGAATGACATTACCTCCCTAGAACTGGCTGCTGGTGGAACCACACATCTGGATCTGGCCCTAACCTTTCCCAAAAGGAATCTCTGCACTTTGGGATCCAGGCCTAATGTGCTGCCCCCTTTGTCCTGCAAGGAGAGCCTCATTCCACGTTGCAGCATGGTTGACCATGAGGACCTCTGTTTTCTCAGGGATGATCTTTTCCTGACCCAGGGGAATTGGGACCTCAGTGAGCCAGGGCAAGGTCATCACAGAAATATAAGTTTACTTATAGTTTTATATATAAGATGGAAGACTCCATCAGGCTTCCCTCCCACTGTGGGCTCGCTCTCAAGCCCTTCCTGCTGCCTCTCCACGGCTGGTCTGGCCCAGTCTCCCCAAAGATTTTGCCTCAAATTCTCAGTGAGAACACACTTGAACCAAGAGAATAGAACATCATCCTCAGGAATAGTGGGTCATAAATTCAAACACTGGGAAAAGGAGTAAGTTCTTAACCCTCCAGGGCTGTGGTCTTCCTTTTCCATCCACAACACCGAAGTGCTCTATCCTGCCAAAGGTGGATTAGAAGGCATCCCCTGGCTCAGAATCATGCACAGAATGCTGCAAAAGTTTACTCCAGGGCAATCCCAGCCTCCCTGAGACTCACTTGCAGCCTGTCCCCTTCAGAATGGACCCACTGAGTCCTTAGCTCTGACTTGGACCTGAACAAGGTGACCTTGGGCAGGTGATCTTCCAAAGCCTGAGTCTGACCCTCAAATGTGGAGGTTGGAGGTGGCCAGGTCTGTCCCTTGCTGCCGTCCTGTGCTCTCCCTTGCTCTGGAGAGGGGGATTTGCTGGGGCACGCTTGCTTTTCTGACCCAGGCAAGCTTCTTTTTGGTGCCTTTCTCTAACAGATAAAAAAAAAAAAATGCTATGAGAGAGAAGAATTGAGCACCTGTGAGATGCCTGGCCATTCCCAAGGGTTGGGGGGTCACCCTGACTCCCACGCCCTGAGCGGGCCTGGCTGCCTCACCCCCAAGGTCCTCACAGTCCAGGCCATGGAGAGCTAGGGCTGTGGCTGTTCTTTTTCCTGTGTCATCTCAGCAAGGGGAGATCCTGCCAGTTAATGCAGGAAACAGACTGGAAAAGATGGCAAACCCAAAGGTAAGGGTGTCCTGCCAGAGCTTCCCAGGGCTCAGGAGACTTTCCACCCTTCTTCTGAGGGTGAGCCTGGCTTTCCTGCCTCTCCCACCCCTGATGCCTGCTGCTCACCTCACAAGACCCCATTTGGTCAGTGCCCACATCCTCTAAGGCACACAATCCCAGGCCTCCAGGTGGGGCCTTCTCCTTGGATTGACAGGCGGGGCCTAGGGGAAGGAACTTGTGTTCTCCCTCTCTCTGTCTCTTCTGATCCCTTTTTGTTTTTCAGAGAAACTATTCCAACAACACAGGGATAGACAGACTCAGGTGTGCTGGTTCTCACTCACCTACCCTCCCTGGCCCTCTCGCCCTGTGGAGGTGAACCAGAGCCATTGCCTAGTGAGCCCCTGCAAGCTCCGTAAGTGCTGCTTTCATGCCCTTCCTTTAAATGGGCCAAGGGCAGTCTCTATTGATGCAGCAACTTGCTTTCCACAATGTGCCCTGGCTCTTTCTATGTGGGTGTTCACACATCTCTTTCATCTTTCAAACTTTCACCCTTTACCCAGGTATGGTAAGTGTCCAATGACTACAGAGATTTGATGAATAGACTGTATTAAGCTTCTGATTAACTATAAATCCATGTGCCTGGTGTTGGAGGTCTGGGGTAGTATCTGTTGCATGCTGACCTTCCCAAGTCAGGATTTCTCTCCCTTCTGATTCGCCTTTCTCCAATTAACGTCCAAACATGAGGAATATTCAGTTCTCTTTAGATGAAGAATCTCCTTAACTAAGAGTCATCTAGATGGAAGATTTTGAAAATTTAATTGCAAAGAGATGAGACTGTGTCCTGTTTTGTATTCTGCTTTCTCTCCTGTGGGAACGTCCCCACCCTTCACGGAACTGCTGTCCTTCCTCGAGGCTGGCAGGGTGGATGCCAAGTGTTCTGGAGAAACTGAATTAAGTACACATTCTTTTCTACCTCTCTATGTACTCATTTTGTTTCATATCAGATGATATCATTTTGTTTGGTTATATATCAGATTATACCATTAAATCTGAGGGGACCGTAAATATGGCAAAGTGAATCACTGTCTAACATTCTGACTTTGCCTACCTGCCTGGATTCTATACATAACAGAAAGTAATTTATTCCAGGGGTGACAGGGAATTTCCATGGTGCGAGTGGAGAAGAATTTTGAAGGCTTGCCCATGCTGGTGGGAAGGAGTGTCTTAATGATTAACTATGTCCTCTAGTCACTCTAAGGCCGGTGACAAAGGCTGGGCAAGTATTTGCCATCTTCTGGAGTAAGCGACTATTGCTACCCTCTTGGGCCCATCCAAAAAGAAACATCAAAGCTCCAGAGGGACAGAGATGCACATCACAAAAGCCAATCAGTGTGTGCTTTATCGCTTAGTGCTTAACCTGGTCATCTCCCTGCAAATCAGCTGAAACATACTAATCTCAGTGGGAAGCTTCCGTTCGTATAGTCCTGCCGCTTCCTATGGCCGCTGCATATTGGAAGCTCCTTGCTGCTTTATTTCTGGAGTTGAGGTGGCCCCGTGCCTTTATAAGACAGCAATGCACACATTTGCCCTGGAAGCTGAGACAGCCCCTGAGGAAGGGAGCTTTGGGGTCCACCTTTGCTATTTAGAAACAGTTACACAGTGAGTTAATTTCCAGGTACTGGGTTCATTTTCAGATAGTCTTTTGGGAGCAGGAAAAAGAGTGGTTTGGAATGCCTGGCCTTTTGGAGTTTTTTTGGGGAATGGAAAATAACCTCTGGGCGGCTCTCTTTGTGTCAGAAGCCTTGTATCAATCACCAAACAGTTATCCAACATTTACCCAGTCTGGAGTGTATGGGGCTCCGGGCCAGAGCCCAGGCACAGAACCCTAGTTGGGAGGAGCCCACATTCAGCAGGGGACATGGCAAAAGGGGGTACTCATTCAGGTCAGGGCTGGGAGATCAGTAGTGTAGACAGACTGGTGTGGCTGCCCAGGCAGGGGGTGGCTGTGCCTGCCTGCAGCATTGGGGAGGCTGCTGAGACCCAGTGACACTTGGGCCTGGTCTTGGAGGTAACTAGGAGTTTGCAAGCTAGAGAGTGAGGGAGAGGAGAGGTTGGGAAAGATGCACAGAGGCTGTGTGTTTCGGACTTGGGGAGAATTGATTGGGGTTGAGGGAATATCCAGAGAGAGACTTGGCAAGGACACTCGGAGACTGGTGTGTGGGTGGCCTCCTGGGCTGCCTTAGACCCTCATCTTCATGCCCTGCTGCTATGAATTTTTTATTATTGTATTTTGTTTCATTTTAGCAGGATATTTTGATAGACTTCTAAAAATGGACAGGACTGTTTTTCTAGCCTTTTGTGATAAAAGTGCCCTTTGTGCTAAGAATTCTAGCCCATGGTGTGTTGCATCTGCAGGTCTCTAGCTTGGCCAAGCCTGCTTCTGTTTGGGGTTTCTAGAGCTGATACTCCTCTGCTGAAGGCTTTATAAGCTCCGATGGCATTTCTTGCCCTGAATCCAAGTCTGCCGCTTAAGAATACGCCATTAAAGGCTCACTGGGTTTGGGTTGGAGTGTGGAATTCTCATTCCACTCAGAATGAGCACGGTTGGGCACAGACTGCAAGACCTCTTTTAGATTTGAAGGTCTCAGCTCTTGCGCATGGAAATGACTGAGCCCCTGGTGCTGACCTGAGAGCTGATATGAGACAGAGGAACTGTGGGCACCATCCACATTCACCTGGATCCTGAATGTGGCTTCTCTTTTCCTCTGCCCTTCTCAGTTTGAAATTTTTGAAGCTCTCATTTCTTCCTCCAGTTCTGTTTACTTTGCTTTTTTATTTCATTTCCTTTATCCGGTCCGTTTCTCCTGTGTCCGTGAGAAACTATCCTAGTTCAACCTCTCATTTGAATTCAGTGAAAGCTGTCTGCCTACAGACTCCACGTCTCTGAAACCTCTGCTCCTTGGAAACCCAGGTTCCTTCTTCCCTTTGGAGCTCAGTTTCATCAGCACTTCTGGGAGATTGCAGTGTTGTCTGCACAGAAAGATGACGCCTTTATTTCAAGGCACTCCTCTCTACCTTCCAGAAGCACGGTTTTGGGTGTGAGCTGCCAGTTACAGTCCTTAGCATGGTTTGCTAAGGTCTGGGCCTGGGCACATGACCCATCCCAAGCCAAAGGCAGTCCTTCCCTGGGACTGCATCTGGAGCTGGCCTGGGGGATATGTGTTTCTCTGTGGTACTAAAGCCACAAGGTCATCGCTTTGGAGATGCTTCCAGCCTTGGGGTGGATGAAAGAACTCCTCCCTCAGAGAGTGAATCTGACACCAACACAAACACACGAATAAGAGACATGGGCCTTCACCTTTATATCTAGGCCCATTCCTTTATTGCTCAGTCCTTCAATTCACCCACTCTTTGTACCTTCTCTTCCCCAAACTCTTGCTAAAGCGTTACTCCTTTGTGGTATGCTCTTTGGAAGATTTTTGTTGAAACTAGAATGAAATCTTGACTCTCATGTGGTCAACATGCCTGGCTCCTGCCTCCCTCCCTCCCTGCTCCCTTGGTGTCCCAGACCCATCTTGCAGCATCTTCCTCCCCCACGGTCCCTTCCCAGACCTCTTCAGAGAGGCCTTTCCTGGCATGTCCCTGAGGGAGGCCAGCCTCCTCACTCTGAATCATCAGGTCCCAGACATTTCTTTTAAAGCACTTACCTAATTTTATATCTGTACCTGCCTTTGAAATTTACTTGCTTTGTTCCATCTTTATCTGTCCCACAAAGAGTTCAGCCCCGCGGGGAGCCCGTCTGCCCAGGACACTGTATCCCTAGTGTTTGGGGTGGGTGGGCCCCAGAAACTGCCTGTCAAATGCACGAATAAAAGTGAGAATACTGGAAAACATCCACCTGTGGCTAGGGCGCTTGTTCCCTAAGCCAGCCAGCTCTGACTTTCCCAGGGTTATGCTGTGTACACCAATAGCATCTGGGTGCCATCCTTTCCTGTCACACTGTGGTAAAAGGTGGGTTAGGAAGTATGATTTCAATGGGCGCAGTGGCTCACGCCTGTAATCTCAGCACTTTGGGAAGCTGAGGCAGGTGGATCACTTGAGGTCAGGAGTTCGAGACCAGCCTGGCCAACGTGGTGAAACCTCATTTCTCCTAAAAATACAAAAATTAGCCAGGCGTGGTGGCATGCGCCTGTAATTCCAGCTACTTGGGAGGCTGAGGCAAGAAAATAACTAGAACCCGGGAGGCAGAGGTTGCAGTAAGCTGAGATCGCACCACTGCACTCCAGCCTGGGTGATAGAGGGAGACTCTGTCTCAAAAAAAAAAAAAAAAGAGAAAAGAGGAAAGAAAAAAGAACAATGAATTTGATGGGTGTAGTCTTTGGGTTGCTGGGCCCTGAAGGGCACATGGGATTTGGGACTAAGAGATATTCCCAGCTGGGTGGGGTCTCAGATCTCATAGCTGTGTGAAACACCTGGGTCTTAAGAAAGGCCTTTCAGTACACCACAGTCACGTTGCCCGCCACTCCCTTCCCCTACCCTCTGATTTATGAACTTTGGCCTCGCTTGTTACCTTCCTGATATGGGAAAGCATCTTTTGTCCATTTCCTGCATGGTTGGACCCAAGGTCTGTGAGACAAAAGACAAGGTCCAGCCCAGGACGTGGAATGGCCACAGAAGATGATGGTGACAGCTTGGGGCTGAGGGAAACTATGGGAACAGAGCACCCACGGCATGGGCCGGGCTCAGTCCCCAGGCAGGGTGACTGTGTGGCTGGGATGTGGGAGGTCAGGAGCTAGTTGGCTGGGGAGGCACAAGCCCCTGTGGGCAGGGAGAACGCAGGCAGCCCTGTGGTTGGTTTATGGGGCCCTGGGGAGCTGTGGAACAAGTGAGGGCGTGGTCAGGCTGCATTTGGGGAAGACAAGTGGAGGTGGGAGACAGAAGCTGGGACAGGGCAGGCGGCTGTTGGTGTCGGTGGAGAACTGGGCAGACACCCCAGGTCAGTTGTGACCAAGAGTCTTTTCGGAAGTGAGACCCAGGATGTGGGTGTGAGTGAAGAGGGCTGAGCCAGAGGAAGTAACTCTCCTGTTTTCTGAAGGAGCTGCCTGATTGCCTTTCTACCCGGTGTCTTCCTACACCTTTCCTGTTTCCACCTGCGCCTTTCCCATTCGGAAAAGAGCATAGGCCCAAATGCCACCCACAGCAGACGGTCCTGAGGGGCCTTGAGAGACACCAACTGCAGCTTCTGCTGTCCTGGGGCTCCCCCACCCCCAGAAGCTCCCCCGCCTCACAGAGGCCTCAGCTGAGCACAGAATATTCTGGAACATTTTCTCTGTACACTGTAGGGGAGTGGGCACAGAGCTGGAATTACTACGGTTCATCCCAAAAGTGGACGCATAGTTTGTGTTCTAATCTGTAATACGTTTTTATTTAAGATTAATACAATGCTTTACATTTTTACGACCTGGAGAAAATTTCATGCTGCAGCATCTCATTTAAACCACACTGCAGCACCTTCAACTGGGTTCTGTTATTATTGTTCCTACCACTAAAACTTCCATTTGACATTGATGGAGATTTTGGGAGACTCAGAAAAGTGAGGGCCCATCAGCACTCACGCCAGAACTGAACCTTAGGGTTTTGGCCAGGTGGGGATCCTGAGGAGCCAGTTGCTGAGGATCAGGACCTGGGAGGCACCCACTGCACAGTTATTTTATTCATGTGATTCTACCTTCTCAGCAGTGCCGTCCACAGGCACCGTGGCTGTCCTCACACTCTCAAGGAGGAACTGGAGACTTGAAGGTGCAGGGATCCTCCAGGGAGGCCTGCCTGGGAGATGGACAGGATGCAGCTGCCTCCACCGGCTGCTTCTCCAGCATCCACCACTGTCTCCTGGATGTGGGCCTAGCCTTGGAGAACCAGCTCGATCCCTTGCCCCCTGTGTCCCCTCTGTGGTCATTTGTTAATTGTGCTTTCCTTTCCCAAAGTCAACAGAACAATGCACAAAGCCCCTTTCATTCTGGAGAGCCTATTTATTTGTTTAGATAGAGCTTCAGAGAGTTGGCAGTCCTCGCTCAGCTACCCGCTGCCCATCCCAGGCAGGAAATGGAAACCCCCACACAATCGGCCTGTTGTGTAAAGCACAGTGATGACCATCAGGAGGTGGCTCAGCCTCCTGGGATAGGGGTGTCTGCTCGCTGTGCAGCATCTCCAAATGCTGCCTAGTTACTAGAATCAGTGTGCTGTCCCCCTCTGAGGGTTTCCTTAACAGCCTATGTGCTGACACATGGTTCTCAGCCTTTTTCTGCCTCCATGCTACTCACAGTAAACCCTCTGGTCAATGTCAGTGTCGCCTCTCTGATGGTCAGTGATGCTCCTTTTGTCCATGGAGGCAGCACCCAAGGAAGGGCTGGGAAAGTTCTCACCTCCCAGAGTTCTGGTTCATAGGGAGTCATGGAGAAGGTCCCAGAATAGAAATATCCTACACCCCCACATACCAGCCACATAGCGCCCCCTGCCTGGGGACTGAGCCCAGCCCACACCCTCGGTGCTCTTCTTCCTAGGTTTAAATTCAGAGCCCTGTTGCCTGAGTTGACCCTGCTCTCACTTTGAATGCACTGGCAGATTTCCATGGGCTTCCAGTACCTCCTCTGTGCCCACTGGGACCTGGTTCTGGGGACGACAGCAGGAGTGAAGAGGGGGTGACAAACTGTCCCTAAAGAGCCAATTGATGTTGAGTGCATGGGGAAGGGAACAGCATGATCTGTGGGTACACACAGGCCATGGGGGGCTAACAGGGAAGGATATGGCTGGGCTCCTTGGGGGCTCATGAGGCACATGGAGAACCGTGCTCAAAGGCTGAGACACCAGTGGGGAAACGGGTGCGTTTAACACACTGACAGCTTTTAAAATGTGCCCTGAGGCAGGTGCCTGAGCTAATCTGCAGTCAAAAGAGATGTGTGATATTGATCCCTCCATGGGTAGATGAGGCAACACCACAGACTGAATGCTCACCCAGCATCAGTATCACGTATCCTGATTTTCAAAGTCATCATTCGAATGGGGTTGTATCTACTTTTTAAAGATGAGGAGATTCTCCAGGCGTGGTGGCTCACGCCTGTAATCCCAGCACTTTGGGAGGCCGAGGTGGGCGGATCACAAGGTCAGGAGATCGAGACTATCCTGGCAAACACGGTGAAACCCCGTTTCTACTAAAAATACAAAAAAATTAGCTGGGCGTGGTGGCAGGTGCCTGTAGTCCCAGCTTCTCGGGAGGCTGAGGCAGGAGAATGGCGTGAACCCGGGAGATGGCGGAGCTTGCAGTGAGCTGAGATCACATCACTGTACTCCAGCCTGGGCGACAGAGCGAGACTCCATCTCAAAATAAATAAATAAAGAAAGAAAGAAAGAAAGAAAGAAAAAAATAAAAAAAATAGAGGAGAGTCAGTAATGATTTTGCAGACACACTAGAGCTAGTGGATGGCAGGAGCCCCTGTCTGCTTGAGGGTGTCTGTCGTAGTCGTTAGTCCATTGAGTGTTGTTATAACAGAATGCCTGACGCTAAATAATTTATAAAGAAAAGAGAGTTTTTTTTTTGTTGTTGTTGTTGGGGAATTGCTTTCTGGCAAAACCTGAAAAGCCTGCTAGACAAATTCTAAAAGAGGTCTAACACTTAAGAAAAGAGGTTGATTTGGCTCATGGTTCTCGGAGGCTGGGAAGTCCAGGAAGCATGGTGCTGGCTTCTCGTGAGGGCCTTGTGCTGCACCCTAACATGGCACAGAAGCAGCAGGGGAAGCAGGCATATGCAAAAGGCTAGTCATGAGAGGCCGCCTCAATCTGCTGCAACCTGCTCTTGCGAGGGTGAGTCCATTCCCATGAGAAGTGACCCAGTCTTGTGAGAATGGCATTAACTCATTCATGAGGGTGAGTTCTCAAGACCCAAACACGTCCTGTTAGGCTCTACCTCCTAACACATGAACTTCTGGGGGACACACTCAAAATGTAGCAGTGTCCTTGTCCTCAGGCACCCCTCAGGTGGGGTGAAGGCTGGGCACAACAAAATTGGTGTGAAGACTCATCCCAAATGAATGGGGCACCCTCTTCCCTGTAGGAGCATCCACACAGCAGCTCCAAGCACTCAGTGTCCAGGGCCAGCAAGCTGCACGTGTGGCACCACTGGGCTCCTGAGAGGGCTGGGGGCTGTGAATGATGTTTGCACTTCCCTTCAAGGCACCGAGGCAGCGAGACTCTGAGGATGATGCCCAGAGGGAGAGTTTGGATGAGGTCCAAGAGGAAAGAAAGCTGAAGCCTTTTTGGGCAGGTGAGGGAGATGGCAGGGGCTTGTGATTTTAGAGACTGTGTGAAGTGAGATTGGACACTCAGCTAGGTCAGCCCAGAGGCTGGGTCCTGAGGTTGGCCTCAGGGCAGCTCCGGGAGACCCCACCTGCCCCTTCTGCAGGATGCTTTCCTCTCCTCGAGGCCCATCAGTGTGGAGTGGAGCATCCACCATGGCCCCTCGGCACTGAGGGCACTGGGAATGCCCAGCAGGGCAGTGCCCAGCCTCAGCATGCAGGCTCGATGGTCCCAGGAGGATACTCCAGCACCTCCCCTGCCATCCTCACCAGGGCGGGGAGGTGGAGATGAGCACTGGTGCTGTCCATGCAGTGCCCTGGGTTCCACATTTGGATTTCCCAGCCAGCAGGATGGGGTTTCAGGAGTGTCCTTAGAGAACCAGCTAATTCAATGTTATTAATCATATGAGAACCAAAGGTCCTGGGTGGGGAAGTGAAAAGCTGCATGCTACAGACATATGGAGGCGGTAGGGGCTTCTCCAGCCACCTGGGAAAGGGCTCTGGATGTGAGTTCCTGCTCTGCCAACCTAGGGAGGGCTCTGTCCACTTTCCCGACACTCCCAGGGCCTGAGGAATCCTTGGTGCCTCCTCTAGGTGTAACCCATGTCCCTGTATGCGTCCCAGGGGTCATCCTCAAATACTGCCGTGGTCTTGGTGTCCAGAGTCTTCTTAGCAGGTGGGACTCTCCTGTCTTCACCAGTCTGTTGGGATCAGCTCAGCCAGCCTGGTTAAAGGGTAAGTGGCTCTGAACTTTACTGTAGAACTTACTTTGTTTTCCTCATAACTTTCTCTTTCCATGTCTGCAGCTGCCGTTGTGTGGGGCTCCTCGAGGATGGGGACCCTGTTCTCTCAGCTCCGCCCCCCAGCATGAGTCATGGTCTCTCTAAAGACCCCATGGCCTTGAAGCAAACATCACCAGCTACACCCAGCAAGGCTGGTGTTGTCTCTGGATTCTCCTTATAACGCTGTGGGAATACAGGAAGATAAAGCTCAAAGTGGAGGGAAATTTTTGGTAGCTTTGGGTGTTGGAAGTGGTGCAGCTTCCCAGGATCCCAGCCCCTCAGCAAAGCCGCCCTCAGGTACTGTGTGTGGGCTCTAGCAAGTCTGTTGATTCCTCATGTGGTAACACCCTCCTCGGATGTTACTCTTTGCAGTTTACATAATACTAGACACACATTATTTTCCTTTATCTTCATACAACCCTACGTTTTCAGCATTCTGGGGATTACCACAAGCCCCACTATCTGGTGCCCAGAAAGACACGGGACACCCTTGGAGAGGAGCACTTGGCCTCTTTGCTGTCCTTGGACTTGGTGCAGGATGGTGGGTGCTGGGTGTGGTGGATGAGGCTGGGCAGCAAGGATGGTGCCATTTACTCTTCTCCATTTACCTCCAAGGTTCTTCATGGTCTATGACTCCAAGGTTTGAAATGATCTCATTTACCCCACATGATAGATGTGGCCCTTCCAGATGAGGAGTTCAACAAGACTACATGGTAGAGCAGCTAGATAATCCACTAGAAAGAAGACTCAAAATAAGAAGTAACCACAAAATAAGGTGATTTATAAAGACGCATTGCTTCACTAGAGAGGCAGCATTTTACTGAGTAAAGAGCACTGGGTTTTTAATTTCAGAGTCAACTATAGTTAGGGTTCTGCTGTTTGCCTAAAGATCTTGGTCAAGAGTGTCTCCTTTCTTCCCTTGTAAAGGGGTGAATGGGAATCCGCACCCTTGAATCTCTATGACATTATAAAGCTGGAAGTAAATAAGGGACATAGATAACCTTTCAAAATCAGCAAGGGTTGTCCCAATAGGGTGTTGGCCGATTTGTCTACAAGATTTATTTCATGAAAGAATATCTCAGTTGGGCTGAATCTGGATCATTCTTTTGACCTGTACTGAGGAAAAGGCAGGAATTTGAGTGCATTTAGGGTGAGCTGGCATTTTTCAGTTCTCGCCTCTCCACGCAATGATGCTGTCTGCCAGCTCCAAAGGCACCGTGTTTGCCATCCCTGACCAGAGCCTCATCAGAGCCTGCTGCAGCCGGGGGCTGGGCTTGTCTAGGAGCCGGGAGCCACTGGTCCCAAGTGGGTATTACAGGGTTAACTTGTGTCTGTGGCCAAGGCATAGAATCAAAGGAGGATGAGTCACCTCTTGTGCATTTCTTATTTCAGCCCTCCTGCCACTTTAGCAGTTTCTGATGTTTAATTTCCTCGTTTCATTCCAGAGACAGAGAATGCTGATTCACTATGCAGTGAAACATGCCTAACGTGTCAACAGCTAATGCCCGGTGACAGAGTGGTTGTCTGGGCAACAGAAGAAGTCACCCACGCAAACACTTAAAGGTGAGCTGTGAGAGTTAAGCAAGCGAGAGCTTTTCACTGAGTGAACTCACGTCCACACGGGGTGCGTGTTCAGACTCAGGCGGCAGCTCCAGTGACAGGGAAGGTCGGAGAAATTCCAGGCTCTGAGGAGTCCCAGACAGCATTCCAGCTCATTCCTAATTTTATATTCAGGTTCCTTAAAACAAAAACTTCAGTATGAGACATTCAAACCCTTTGCATGTTACAGTCTGCAAAGTTTGAAAAGCATTTCCTTCCTTAGTGTCTCGGAATTGCCCTAAATACTTTCTTTCAACCAGCAGGATAGGGGACACTAGGCTTTTGTGACGACTTAAGTCTTGGCAGCAGGAATGGGTCCCCAGAAGGTGCTAGTATTTCTAGAACAACCGATATCAGGGCAGGTGTCTTGTGCTTGGCCCCTTTGTGGGCCACTTGCCTGGAGTTATGGGACAGGGATAAGCGTGTTCCTGCCCCTGAGGAGGTCACGGTCAGTAGGGGAGGCCCCACAGACAAAACTCAACCTCTGGATTATGGCTGCGGCTCTGGATGGTCCGGAGGCCCAAGAAAATATTGGGCAAGAGTATCTCTTTTCTTCCTGTGTAAAGGGAGTAATGGGAATTCACACACTACAGTCACTGTGACAGGATGCCTGGTTGGGGGTGTGCAGGGGACCTGAAGAGGCCACTGCATCCCAACTTCCTCTTCTGCTGATTATTTCGTTTAAATAACTTCTCATGGATATTGCTTATGAGCAGATGACTTGCAAGGTGGGATGGGGAATGGACGTGAAAATACATAAACCATCATCTCTGTTTGTGGAACTCGAGGTCAGGTGTGCAGAGGGCTGAGCAGGTGAAACTGAGTCTCCAGGTTAGGGCATGAGCCGGGGGCTGAAAGGGGCTCTCCCTGTACTGGCAGGGAGGATTCTCTTCTTCCCTGCTCTGTGGTTGCATGTGGCCCGCCAACCCTTTCTCTGTCACACCATGATGCAGTCTTGGGTTGCCCACTCATCGATCTCTGGCATCTGTTGTCCTCCTCAAGGAAGGACACATATTGGGTCATCTTTGTCTCTGATCTTTGTCCTTGCTGTGTCTGACCATGCTGGTGGTCAGGAGGGAGCTAAGCTCACAGGTGTTTGGCAGGGCAAAGGCCTGGGCTGAGACTCTACAATCTTGGGCTTCAGTTTTCCCATCTGTAGGACAGGAGCAGGGCCAGCATCCGAGGTCTGTGGTGAGGACTGGTTGAAGGCCACACTGGGGTCCTGGATGTGGCCAGCTGACCAGGGCTGGGTGTCTCACTGGCTCACAACAGGGAAGAACAGAAATTCAGAGTAAATCACTGTAAACTTTACAGCAATTAGGCAGAGTAATTTCATATCTGTTGAACCTAAGAAAAATTGGGATTTGTGTTTTGTCTTCATTTCATTTTTCTAGGACCTTATTTATTTTACAAGGGGAACAGTTTTCAGTGGAATAGATATTAAAACACACACCTGGATCCCTTTACCACAAGTTCTTTGATAGGCACCATTAAGGACAGTGAACTAATGCAGATAACTCAGGTAACAGGGCAGTGAGCTAATGCAGGTAACATAGGTGACAGAATCATGGGATAATACAGGTAACACAGGATAGTGAGTTAACTCAGGTAATATAGCTAAGCCAGGTAACCCAGCTTACACAGCCAACACCTGGCAGTGGGCTAACATAGTTAACTCAGGTGCTCAGCTCAGGCACATCCCCAAGGTCCCCCCATGAGGTGGTCTGGTGGCTGTCTACATGTACTCCTGGATGTCTGTATCCTGGTGCAAGGGAGCCTGGCCGGAGAAGGGACCCTTAGACCCTCCTTCAGCCACACAGGGCAGACATCCTCCACGTGGCTTCAGCCGTGGCTGTCAGTTGAGTGGTGGGCAAGGCCATGCTCGGGATAGTCTACCTGGTCCTTGGTGAGGCCCAGCCCCACTGAGAAGCATTTGGGGTCTATTTATTTGCTCAGCCTGTCTGCTGCTATTTGTCACATGCTAGTATTGGTGCGGCAGCTGCTTCTCTGAGTCCCAGAGCAGGAAAGTCCTGGAGACAAGGCCTTTGCCAATGGGGTACCCTGCAACCGGGAAGGGAAGGTTCCTGTGTGGTCCAGCCCTAGTGGCAGAAACTTGGGTCTGCTCTGTGTGTTGTGTCTACAAGTGTCTGTTTGGCTCCTCGCTGACAACAGGAGTCCTAAGAGATTCCTAACAACTGACTAAACAACATAGAGTCTGAGCAAACGTTAGAGAAATGGGGGAAATTGCAGTGAAATTCTGGAAAAGGAAACATGCTCAATGGAGACAACATGGAACCTTGCTTCTGAAGGAAGGGGTGGGGTGCTGTCTGGAAAGTTCTAGAAGACAAAGCACTAGCAAAGGGCAAGAACATATTGTGAATGACAAAGGAGAGGAATTCTGCATTTTTTTTTTTTAATCCACTGGGACAATCCTGTACTGAAGAGAGCATGGGGCTCTGGGCAAACCCTTCTCTCCCCTGAATCTCATTATTTTCAGTCTGTAGTAGGGCAGTAGTGGGTAAAATGCCGCTAATGTCCCTTCCGGGACCAACGCTGGGAGTTTTCTTTGAAGGGACACGGTGGCTGCTCCTTTCCACCCTGATGGCTTCCTCATGCCTCTTCCTTCCTTGCCAACCCACATCATCTCCCTGGGACTTTGCTTGTAGTCAGCTCAGATGCTGCCTCCACGCCTGCATTCCGACCGTACTGTAAACACATAGGATTCTTGCCGGATAGGGTGGAGGGGGTGGGTCTTACCCCTCCCGAGAGAAGCCTGTGAATTCTGACTCAGTGAGTTAAGGAGAAACACTCCTCAGGTGTGGAGAACACATACGCTGCTGTGTTGAAGGTCGTGCTGGGCAACACTTAAGTCTCCTCCAGGATCCCCAGGAGCAGCCGCTGGGGGATGACCTGCACGTGGTCCAGTAACCTGTGTTATGCTTGCAGGATGTTAGGGCCTTCAAGTTGATTTAGCTCAAAAATATTCAAACTTCCTTAGCAGCAAAAATATTCTTTCTCAAATGACATCTTATATGGAGTCTGAATATATAAAATTCCCATATTAAAGACGGCAGTTTGTAAATTGCTTTATAATTTCTCATTGATGATGCTTATTTATTCGTAATTAAGCCAGTCAACAAAAATGTAAAGGACCTTTTGATCAACCTGGATACTTTCAGTTGTTTCAATGTTTTCCGATCTTGATCTTCGTCATGTGGTTCCCAAAATTTCCAATTCACAAAGATAAGTAGCAATATAATAATCTTTATAATTTTCTTGAATAGATATGTCCAGTTTTAAATTTCGGGGAAATAAAAGACATTCCTAATCAAAGACATGCCGGAAAGAATTTGACTCAAACTCAAAATATCTGAGATGATGGATATGCTAATTACCCACATCTGACCACTGTATATTATATGTGTGGAAGCTTCACTCTGTAGCGCATACATATGTACAATTATTATATGCCAGTTAAAGAAATTTGAAATATACTTGTGTAGGAGTCATGAAAGAAGTACTTTTTAAAATTGAAGTAAAATTCACATATCATAAAATTCACCATTTTAACCATTTTAAGGTGTACAATTCAGTGGCTTTTACATTCACAATGTTGTGCCACCATGGTCTCTATCTAACTGCAGAACATTTTTATCACCCCCAAAAGAAAACTGTCCCTATGCATATTTTCACTTAAGTTTTGAAGCAGTTACAATATATTAAAATGAAGTGGAGGCAAACCAGAATAACCAAGATGGTTTTAGGTCATGATAAATGCCGTGAAGGGAAAGTGATAGTGAGTGAGAGGGAAGAAAGATGCTTGACTTAAGACCCAGATAATGGGAAGGTGTCAGCAATGGAAGGGGCAAAGGAAGGGCCTGAAGGAGGGAAAGAGAGGGTGTGCAGAAGCCCTGAGGCACGACTGAATTCAGCAGGTTTAAGTATAGAAATGAGGCCTGTGCGCTTGGAAGGGAATGTGCCCAGGAAGGATGGGAGGAGCCAGGGTGGGCTGCTGGGGTCTGGGCTGCACTTTAGAATCCACTGAGCAATGTGGGAGCTCCCGGCTCGGGACCCAGCCATGGTTGCTGGCAAGCTCTGCAGGTGATCCTAGTGAGAAGCCAGGACACAAATATCTGACAGATTTGAGAAACAGATACGCAAAATTGGTCTGTGAGTGTCAACCACAAAACTCAGGAGTTGAGCTTGGTTTCTTCTCAGTCTATGCATCTAACACGTTTAAAATGTTTCTTTCTGACATTATGAATCTTGACTTCATGAAACTAAGAAGTATAAAGAAAACAAAGCTATTCTGGGTGAAATGTAGTCATGCTGGGTCATTAGCAGTTACAGAAAAATAAACCCCATTATCTCCTTGCGAACTATTTTCCAACACGTTAAAGATTTGATGACATTTATTTTATTGAAAATAATTAGTGCCTGCTGGCCTGGCAGGCAGCTGAGAGGAAGGCACTGTCCCCAGAGCCCTCTGCTGCAGCCTCTACCCAGGTCCAGGGGCTGTTGTTCCTGCGTCTGCTCTTACCCCCGCAGGCACTTTTGTAGCGGGTGTTAGTGGTTCTTGGCTGATCAACAAAGATAAGTTTAATTTTACCCTTAGATGGGAACACGGAGATTCAGTCTTATCTGATGCCTGCCAACTTCAGGCTCTTGGGTCTAAATTATGGGAACTTGGATTTCCTTGGCTGTCCACCATCAGAAATCAGTAGATTTCTGCAAAGGAAACCAAACAAGACTCCAGCTGTCCAGGTACTATCTGCCAGAAATGGATTGATGCTGCTTCTGTTTACAAAAATACTGGCTGTGGAGCGTGTGTCTGTCCCACAAATCCAAGGCTTTCTAGTCTGGCCCTGGGGATCCAATGTAGGGAGGGAGTTCAGCTGTGAGGCACAGGGCAAGCCTGTGCTGTGCCTGGGGGAGATGGTCAGGGACCCGGCAGCCACTCATGGAAACTGCATGGCACATCCTCAGGAGAAATCTAGGCCACACACAGCCTGTGGGGCTGTAAGTGGACAATGTGCTGCTTTGAGTCTCAGTGTCCTTGTCTGAAAAAGGGCCTGATGATAGAGCTTGCTTCTTAATTTCAGCTGTGTTTGTCCTATGCTCTGCCACATTCACTGGGCAGCTTGGTTAGAAGCAACCCTGGCCCCGACCTGATCCCCCTCACTGTGGGGCCCTGGCCAGTTCTCTATTGGGATGGGAGCCCCCAGCCGGGCTGACCCACAGCTGCCCTCATGGGATTGGTTGTGTGATGCAGCACTTTGGCCGCCATCCCCTGACCACGCCTGGCTCCTAGTGCCCTTGGGGGTCCTGAGCTTTTGGCTGTGGGAGCAGAAGCCCCAAGGGGGGCTCTAAGAATAGACTCCTTTCCAGGACTCTCGTTTCCAGAACTGACTTTGCAACACTAAATAAATATTGAACAAAGTTGACCCTCTCTCTCCTGCCAGAATTTCCAGCTTCTTTTTCTAAAATCCGTACTAATAGCTTCTGAACCTTTTCCTCTGTGAGAAGCCCCTTCTTTTTCAGAATACTTGCTGAAAAGCCGGTATCTCATAAAAGACAAATGCATGAAACTACCAGGAACTTAGGAAGTCCAAGGGAATCTGAGAAAAATCATAACTTGGTAAGAAAATCTTAAAAAATATTTTTATTAGCTTCTTGAGTAATGGAATTTAGTCAGGACTTCAGACACAGCCAAATACGAAATTTGTTGTTATTTAATATTATCCAACATGAAACTGCTCTCCATTTTAAGCAATAGTTTAAATGTTAATTCTCATTAGAGATCTTTCTGCTTTCAGGAAAAATAACAGTCAAACGTAGCACAGACTTGATTAGGTGATTATTTTGCTTAAAATCGCCAGAGATTGAAGGTTAGAGATTTCATTCTCATTGTCCTTTGGCTCTGACTGAGGCTTCTCACCTTTCAGTCTTGCTGTTGACTACTGTCTACCTGCCTCCACTCCATACCTCCACAACCACCCCCAACCAATTTCCAACTGGAAGGTACTGGATCCTCCATGGAACCCTGGAAATCTTGCTTATTTCCACCAAACCATGTGGCAAGACTGTCACTGTGGCTAAATCCAAATCTTTGCAGAATGTCTTGTGGTCCTCTTAGACCATGGCATTGATCATGAAGGCTTAGAGAAGCTACTATTTCTCAGTTGCTTCCCTGGGATTGAGGAGGCTGTGGTGAAAGTTTCTTATGACCTCCTGGCTTCTGATGAGGCCTCCCTTTGGGCACAGCTATAGGTGATAGAGCTGCTTTGCCACAGGGTGGCAGGGTGTCCCATCCGTCATTCCTGTTGCTGTTGTTTCTGTACTGTCCTGAACAGGGATGTGGGGAGCTGGCACGTGCAGCTCCTCTTCGTTTTGCCGTTCATGGGCGCAGTAAACTCTCCCGGCCTAAGAAGGGCTCCTTGTTTCTCTGCCGGCTGAGTCAGTCCTGTCAGCCTCTGCTTTGTCTTGTGCTTGATGTCTCCTCTCTTCCCTGCTCTCGGCCCCCTCCCCAAGATTCAAGTCTGTGTTTGGGGCTCTTCACTTGCTCTGTGGCACGTCTTTCTGAGATGCTGCTTGTCTATCCTAACTTCAAACTGTGGAGTGGTCTGTCTTCTCTGTAGTGTCTTTGCTCTGCCCTGCCCAGCTATGGACTGGAATCTCTAATGTTTCAAGTGATGAAAGCGGTGGAATATGTCACCTTTGAAAATAGGGAACGTGCCCTGTCTCCCTCAGTCACACAAAGCACCAGCAGGGGCAGGACAGCAGGGGTCTGGGCTGAGGTCCTTTTCAGCTCTGAAAGCTCAGTATCCATCCAGAAGCATACCGGTCTCCTTGGGAGCTTTAGAGAAGATGACAAGATTGTTGGATACAGGTGGCCAAAGGAGCCCTTTTTCCTTGGGACATTGAAAAAACAGATTAAAATGCTACCTGCACATGTGGTACTTAAAACCCTACTGTGCTCCTGAATTCCCTCATTCACAAAATATTTATCTCTCCACCTGTTGAGAGGATCCCAGAAAGGTGTCGAGGAGGACACTCTGCCACTCCAGGGCCCGCCACCACATGTCCTATGGGAAAGGCACAGACATGGGATCAGAAAGCTCCTAGGTCTTGCTCTAGGTCTCTCCCTCAACAGGTGGGAGAAAACCTTAGCTTTCTTATGTACCATACGAATGTAGCATTGTAGCATTCATAGCTAACCTAGGAGGTTTCTGTGAAGATCAGTGAGATTATTAGCAAAAATATATATGAAAGTTCCCAGGTCATAGGAGGCACGTAATAAATGTTAACTGAATTGATGTCTGAAGTTGTAGGCTTTGCACACCCTATTGGATTAAAACTGATTAGAGATGCGTGCTCTCGCCAGGAAATAAGTACCTAACACTCCCATCACATTGTCTTAGGAAGGCAGCGTGGAGCTGCTTGATGGCCGTCTGAGTCACATTTCTTCCCTGGAAGCTCATCGGCCAGAGTTGCAAAGTTCTGCCGCCTGAGCCATCCGAGGGCTGTGTCTGCTCTGCTGGTGCCCATCCATGCCAGGGCAGAAAGGACCCCGGCTGAAGCTCAGAGGCTGTGACTGGAGCCACGACAGGAAAGGCAGGCAGCTGCTTCTGCAGAACCAGAGGTCTGGGGGAGAGGCTCCAGAGCTCAACACGAAAGTCCCAGATGAAGGCCTAGTGAGGCCAGGTGCTGCCTGAGACTCTGCCATTGGGGTTGCCTGTGAGTGACTGAGACTGACTCCTACCCTCAGCCCCTTTTTTGGGATTCTGCTGTTCTCATCCCTGTCCCCTGGTGCAGCTACACACATTTGCTCAGAAAGAGAGCTCCCAGCAGCTTAGAGTTTAAGATTTTCCTGTTGGAAAAACACAGCTTTTGGAGATAATACAAATGGCAAAACGCTAAATGCTGGTGTGAGCCAAGCATGTATCAGGCGTGTGTCAGGCATGTCAGGTGTGTGTCAGGTGTGTGTCAGGTGTGTGTCAGGTGTGTGCCACGCATATCAGATCCTCTGTGTTGTTCCCACCATGTTGTGAAAGACGCATCATTGTTCCCACGTTGAAAAGGAAATGGAGGCCCAAAGGGTAAAGTGTGTGTCCACCTTGTGTAGCCCATAGAAGGCAGGCCCAGGATGGGTGGCCCTGGTCCCGCAGACTCTGAATTCTTTTGCTGTGCTGTGATCACACCCATTATAATCATGATGCCATAGCCACTGTCATTTGCATAGCTCTCTCAGCCTTAGAGACTGTCCCCTGATACTATGTCCTTGGATCTTAACTTAGCCCAGTTGATAGACAAGCTGGTCATACCCATCAGAGGATGAAAGAAGCCCATGGAAGTTGGCTGCCCTGCCCTGCCCCTGCCGCCTAGGGAAAGGTTGGAAGGAGAAGACTATTGGAGCCACCCATAGGACAGCCAGGTTGGGACTGCCAGTGCAGACCAGGTGTGGTGATGCTGTCTGGAGAGTGCCTCTTCCTCCAGAAGAGTGGCTCCATGTTGAAGAGGACTGAGAATGTGGCTGGAACAGGCAATGAGAACTGTTGGCAGCAGGATGTGCCCAGGCTAGAGAACCTGGTCCTGAGCTCGGGGGTGTGGGTGTGCAGGGAGGGGAGGTGGAGGAGGTTGGAGGTGGCAGAGGAGATGGACCAGCGCCTTCACTGCATCGGTGGTCCCGAATGGTCGACAGGATAGGCTGGATGGGGCTGGCAATGGACAGAGAGAGGAAGTGTGGCTCCGAAGGGCAGCACAGAGCCACGTGCTCAGCCGAGGGGCATGCGGGATCCTGAAGCCAGCTCAGAGATGGTGTGTCTGGGTAGCAGGGAACTGGGGCATGTTGCAAAAAAATACTGGAAGTGGGGCCTGCAAGAGCCTGGACAGCAATGATCTATTAAAGATGGAACTCTGGGCTTCCAATCACATGACCTGGGGGCCCAAAACATTTGGGTGCCCCAAAGGGCAGAGCATGGTGTGGCAGGCTGCTTGGGGAGTTGACCTCGAGGGGAGGGGTGGCTGGAGAAGGTGAGACTAGGCTGTGGGAAGTCCCTGTGGCCGACAGCTCCAGGCATGAGGTCTGCGGTTCACAAACAGGTTTGCACCTACGGCTGCTTTCACCTGGGTCTCAGAGGACACTGGGGTTCAGGAAGTCTCCTGGAATTGCCTGGGGTCATGGGACTTGTGGGGACAGAGGTCACCAGGCCTGGCTGTGCCCTATCCTCCCATCCTCTCTACTGACTGGACACGTGATTTCCTGTCTACTGCAGAGGGACATAAAGAGGAAGGGGCAGGGGTGCAGAGACCGTGGGGTGGAGGGTGCTTTATGGCACGTTTACCCTCGCATCATCAATGAGCACTTATACCCTAGACCTTTGGAGGCATTTCAAAAACAACTTTCCCAGTGTCAAAATGAGAGAAGTCAGAAGCTGAAGCAGGCGTGTCCTGGCTCCCTCCAGTGTGTGCATTTTCCTGGCGTCACTGGGCTCCTTGCCCTGCTGGGAGCTCCACACCGGCCGCTCAACCTGGAGACAGCACCCCCAGTGGTTGAGCCAGGGGTGCTCTCCCCAGGACGTTGTCCATGTCCAGTCTAGGGAGAACCGAGGCTGGCAGAAGATGAAGTAACTTTTATTTCTATTAAATACTGTGTGGCCTGGAATAGGGACACATGTACAGGTTTTAAACCACACTCAGCCAAGATGGTTCAATGATGTGTCAGAGACATCTGACAGGGGTCACCTGTGAGAGCAGGTGAGGACGACCTTTGATGTTGGAGAGTACACAGGACACTTGAGTTTCTTCTTACCCATGACACAAGTTCAAACCCAGAGCGAAAGTTAAGCCCTTTTTAGTCCTTCTAGTTTGTAAGTGTGGACCTACTTTCTTCTGAGCTGGGGGAAGCAACAGATACTGCAGAATTTAGCTGGGAAGTGTACATTGTCTGAGGTCTCATTGTCAACTCTGGTGCCAAGTATGTTCGTGAGCGTTCTCTGGCTGTTCCATAGCCAGCTTTGACTTGGGGCATTCAAGAATGTCCAGGGACACGGCTCACCTTTGGGTATCAGCCGACCTGGGGAGCAAACATTCCCCAGGCGATGCAACTGTTCAGTCCCATCCACAAATGCTTACTGAACACCTTCTACAATTAGTCATTGCACCTCATGGAGTGACAGGGACATGAGGAATCCACAGTCCTGGGGTCTGGGGGCCAGGTGTACGTGTGTGTGATGTTTACGATCACCTCAGCAGATGGAGTAAACTACTCACCCCTCAGGTTGGGGCACACAGAGCAGCTTCCATCCACAGAGCACAGCATGGAAAATGGGAAGAGAAAGGCACTCTACAGTGGAGAAACTAACAGGACCTCCTCCTGGTGGTCAAGGCCAACACCCATAGTCATGAGTCACACTGACAACGTGTACGCTTTGTGTGATGTGAGGCCCTTCACCGCTGTGGGCTTCCTCCCCAAACCCATATCCCAGTCTAATCTTGAGAAAACCATCAGACAAATCCTGTTTTGGAGACATTCTACAAAATACTTGACCAGTCCTCCTCAAAACTGACAAAGTCATCAAAAACCAGAAAATTCCTGAGAGCCAAGACCTACTGAAAGAGATATGACAACTAAATGTCATGTGGTATCCTGGCACAGGAGAAGAACATTAGGTAAAAACCAAGGGAACCTGAGTAATTTATCAATATTGGTTTGTTAATTATAACAGACGTGCCATACAAATGTAAGACATTAACGATAGAGGAAACTGGGTATGGGTTACATGGAAACTCTCTTCACTACTTTCATAAATTTTATTTACTAAATTTGTGACTTTTTAATTTAAATCTGTTCTGAAATAAGAAGTTTATTTAAAAAAGACCACTCCATCCAGTAGGCGATGGCAGGTGACCTGCCAAAGAGGTGGAGCCAGTTGATGGCTGGAGGCAATCGAGATGCTCGGGGGATGGTGACAGATGCATCTAAGGCATGACAGTGATGAGGCAGTGTCCCAGACAACCAGGGCGACACCCCCAGGAACCTGGACCCTTTATGGTGGCTGAGATCCTTGCAGGATCAGTGCAATGAACGCTATTATGGCTACTTTGAGCCATCAATAACCGGGCTTGTGAGATTGGCAGGAACCTGGGATAACGTAAAGCTATGAAGGCAGAGGCTCAAGAAACCTGAGGAATGTAGCCAAGGTCATGTTGAGATCGGAGCTCACAGCTAACAGATAACACAGCAATGAAGCCCAGCACGAGTGAGGGACATCAGTGATGCAGACACCAAGACAATAGAGAGGGTCCAGAAGGGTCATCCTGAAAATTAAGTTAATGTAAGTGTCTATTTTTCCTTATTTGATAAGACCTCCCTATTTTAGTTGGGGAATTTACCTTTCCTTTGTCTCAGCAATCAGTATGCTTGCTCTTTCTGACATAGGGCTCCAAGTTCATTCACTAAAACCAATCTTAGACATAGGAGAGGACTGCTCTTTCTGTCAGATGAGTCCCACTAGAGCCTGAAATAAAGCCAAAATGCAAGTTGGCAAAACTATGGTTTGGAGAAAGACAGAGAAACAGACTGCACACACACTTGATAGTGTTAAGTTGCTGGATGCAGCTGTTCCTGAAGTCTACACCTGAGCTTGCAGTAATAACTTTTGTTTATATTTTGCTTAAGCCAGTTTGAGTGGGATTTATGCTACTTAGAATAAAAGGGTCCTGAGAATCTTTCTACTACTGAGAAAGATCACAGAATAGTGAGTGCTTCTGTTCCCAGAGACACTCCTGGGAGGCAGTTTGCAAATGCTTTGGGAGGAGATGAGATTTTCTGAAGTCAGATTGTGGTGAACAGGGCGTATCCTCAGGAAAGTACAGGATGCCACAGCTAGCCAGGCTCTGAAAGGCTCTTTGGAGCCTGGAATGCCGTCATTGTTCTGAGGTTTTGCATCATGTCTAAAGTCACTGTTCTGTCCTCCTAACAGGAGAATGGAGCCCCAGAAACCTAGGAGGAGAAGACAAAGTGTCAGCCTCTGGGCGTCTGCAGTATTGCCAGGAAAAGCTCTGATCCCAGGGGCTTACCCACTTCCACAGGTATTAAGCATCCCTGTGAGGACTGGGACATTAGCGTATCTCAGATCCATCTGCAAAACTTTTGCAAATGTGGAGCTCCCTCATTCTAATCTTAGCAACTTCCAGGGCTGAACCTTGCTTGATTAATCTGGATACAAACAGGATTGAAACGCCACATAGTAAGCATTAACAGGAGGGTGTTTCTTTTACCCATGAAGCTTGATGGATCCATGATGATCTAGTACATTCTCCTCCCAGAAATTAGGATCATCCTCTGCATGTGAAGGAACAGAGAAGCACTCAGCTCTACCCTTTGGAGCAGGGGATTGGACAGCATGAGCCTTCAATCATATCTCTTGGATGACCAAGGAAGGCTGGATTTGTGCACCTAAAAAATGGAAGCACAAACTGTACAACAAATATTCTCCGTTCAAGTTGAAGTTCTCAAATAAGGTATCCAATTAACTGATATATTAATAACATTTAAAATAATAATCTCATAGGAAGATTCCAAAAGTTTCTGATTTTATATCTAGCAAAGACTTCATAAACTATGTTTGATTTGTATGTAGAACTCAGGGTGAACATGCCAATGACAGTGGCAATGAGAGGGGTAACTGGGGGCCAGAAGTAGTCTGAGGGAGAGGAGAGGAGGGGGTAGAGCATGCTCAGGGAACCATGAGCCATGCAGGATAAGCAACAGGGCGGAATAAACAGGACATACCCATCTGTTTATTCTCTCTGTATAATATTTTGATTCTCGTTGTACCCTAACTAACCAAGGCGCAGCTCAGGAAGTTGCTGCCAGGATTAGAAAAAGGGAGTTGCACGTTCTCGAAAAGCAATAGTACAGTGCAAAGAATGGTAGTTAATCCCCGCAGCACACTTGACTCAGCCCCTAAAGAGCTTTGTGACCTTGGGCCAGGCAGGCAGCTCCCAGGCTTCTGTTTTATCATTTTTGACCTCTTTTGGCTGCAGTGATTCATTTCCAGATATAGGTTGCTTCAGCTCACCTCAAACTCTTCTTGTAGCCTGTTCTTTGAGAAATGGTAATGTATCTCTTGAAAAGTTTCTTTTTCTTGCAAAGTCACCCAATTCGTGAGTTAATGAGGTCCCACCAGTGATATGATTGCAGAGTCACAAATATCACTAACTGAAAGGAGTAGAAGGAAGGTGGGAAATGCAGACACACCATGGGTGGGTGGCTTCCAGGAAATATACATGAGACCAGCTCTGTGGTGGGCCAGGTCAGACGGACTTCTGCTTAGACTAGGTGGAAGCTTCTCAGCATTCTGAAGAGTACCACCATCTGACTGGCAGTTTGAAGGTATTGCTTGGGCTGCTGTATCAAGAATAGACTTCAGGAGACAAGGTTGAAAGTAGCAAGACCAGGCCGGGCGCAGTGGCTCAAGCCTGTAATCCCAGCACTTTGGGAGGCCGAGACGGGTGGATCACGAGGTCAGGAGATCGAGACTATCCTGGCTAACACGGTGAAACCCTGTCTCTACTAAAAAATACAAAAAACTAGCCAGGTGACGTGGCGGATGCCTGTAGTCCCAGCTACTTGGGAGGCTGAGGCAGGAGAATGGCGTGAACCCGGGAGGCGGAGCTTGCAGTGAGCTGAGATCCGGCCACTGCACTCCAGCCTGGGTGACAGAGCGAGACTCCGTCTCAAAAAAAAAAAAAAAAAAAAAAAAAAAAAAAAGAAAGTAGCAAGACCAGTGATAAAGGGGTCATAGCAGTCCAAGTGCACAGTGGGAGTGGAGATAGGAGTTACATTAAGGAGAGAGTCACCAGGATTTGCTGATGGGATAGGTGTGGGCTGTGGAAGAAAGAACAAAGTCAAGAATGACTCCAATGACATTGTCCTAAGCAATTGGAATGATGAAATCACAGTTGTTGAGATGGGGAAGCTGCACATGGAGTGGGTCTGGAGGACA
The DNA here is from genome assembly GCF_024542745.1 of Macaca thibetana thibetana. Lineage (NCBI taxonomy): Eukaryota > Metazoa > Chordata > Mammalia > Primates > Cercopithecidae > Macaca > Macaca thibetana. The sequence continues at coordinate 116,095,498 of NC_065580.1, forward strand.
GATTAGGTGTTTGGCTTTGGACATGCTGAGTTTCAGATGTGTTTTGACACACATGTGGAGGGGTTACACTTGAATATGTGAGTCTGACCTTTGTATTGAGATGTTCCTATCCTACCTCTTCTTACCTCTCCCCTGCAAAGGACTGACCTTTGTATCTTCACAAGGCTCTGTGTAGATTCCTGGTATGTCACATTTATTTCAAACGGCTTTACTGAGATGTAATTGATATATCATATTGTTCACCCATTTAAATTGGACAGTTGAATGGTTTTTAGTATATTCACAGAGTTGTGATCGTGTGTATCATGGTCTATTTTTAGAATATTTTTGTCAACCCTTCCACCCTAAAAAAGCTCGTAGCTATTAGGAAACATTCTCCATTTCCTAGCATGGTATTTTAAATTGGTGACAATTCTTATTTTCAAGTCTGTCAGTAAGCCTCTTAATGGTAGGGAACTCCATGTTATTTGTTTTTGCATTTCACCCTATAACAATGACTCAAAAAAGCTTTTGTATGAATGAACTACAGTTTGAAAAATATGACCCCAAGATTGTGTGTCTTTAAGAGAGAATGAGCCCTTTGCATTCCGGTGCTCTTCGTGTGGCTGCCTGTAGCATTTTTCAGATCTAGTTGAGAAACTGATAGGAGAATATGGAGATAAGTCTTATTACTCTTTTCTTTCTTGGCTATACTTCTCTAGCATCTGTTGTAAACAAAACAGAAAAGAGGCTTTCTAAACCTGGTGAAAATATCTCAAATGCAAGGAAGCCGGTGATGAAAAATGCAATATCAAAGTTCGGGCTGTTATAAACACACAGCATAAATCACATCTGCTCATTAAACTTATTATAAGGAATGATAACAAAAGCAAAGAGATATCTGAAAATCTCTTGGGAAAAATAAAGTAGCTGATATATTCTTGGTTTTAACTGTTTTATGTCATAAGGATGGATATAATTTCATCTGGGACAAATGTTTCTTGACTCAGACTACAGATTTGAAGCTGAAGGCCACTACTAAGGCAACCTCCTCTGACACCTTCGTTTCAGAGCTGATGAGCTAGATAGTCATGCCCTGTGACCTCTCAGCAGGTTATGGCAGAACTCGCCCAAGAGCAAGGGGCATAATGTATTAATTAGTTTAAACCGACATGCATTATGTACTAACAGGGTCTGGGCAGACCAGTAGCATCTAAATATTATTCTAAGGGTCAGAAGCTTTTTTTTCCAATAAAGCCTTATACTGAAAACAATAATTATGGCAGAATTCTTCTGATGGAGCCTGGGAGGTGGACTGCTTTTTCCCACTGCTGCTGCATCCCTGACCTGGTTTAGTGAGTCCTGGGACTGTCCCTTTGACATCCTTCCTCTGTGTTCTTTTGAAATACAGGAGCCATCCACTGCGTATAGTCACTAGTTTACTTGTTTCTCTTCCCTCCTAAACTGTGGAATCTCTCAATATAATGATTGTGTCTTACACAAAATTGCATATCTCAGTTTCTGAACTCAGGAAATATTAACTTTGTTTTTGACCAGGTTCTTTTCAAGGTGTCAGTGACACATATGAGGGAAACAGTTGACTCATGCTGATGGAGCTTACATTCTATGGGGCAAGAGTGAGCAGAGGGCAAATCATCAAATAAAGAAACAACTATAGACATATTGTGGGGAAAATACAGCAGCAGAAGATAATAGGAAATGTCAGGACATTTGGAGTGGCTCAATTTGCTGTTTTGTTTTTATTTTTCCCAGAAGGTGAACAAGAAGGCATCTTCAATAAAGTAACATTTACATAGAGACATAAAGAAATGAAGGGGGAGCCATGCATATCAAGGAACACAAGTGCAAAGACCCTGAGTTAGGATCCTGTATGGTGATTTGTAGGAACAGTAAGGCCAGAGTGGAACACAGCTGGAACAGAGTGAATTAAGAGATGTGGACAGAAAAGTTGCAGGGACTCAGGTTATTTAGGACTCTGTAGGCCATTGTAAATATTTGGGATGGGACACTGGGCAGAGGAGTAACATCATCTCATTTCAGTTTTGGAAGGTTCACTCCAGCTACTCTGTTGACAATGGATTATAGAAGACTGAACATGGAATCCGGGAGACCAGTCAGAAAACAACTTCAGGAATTCAGCTCAGTAATGACAAATTCATCCTTCCCCTTTATTAGGCCTCTCTGCTCCACATTTTTCATTGTCTACATTCCAATCCATCTGCAAATCCTTTGGCTGTATCACCTAAATATGCTTAGAATCTAATCACTCCTTATCACCACCACCGTTCCCCATATAAGGCACCCTCATGTCTCATCTCATTATTGCCATTGGCTTCCCAGCTTCAGTCCTCTCTATTGCTTCTTCTTAACTCTTAACACAGTAGTCTGTGGTTCTTTTAAAATGTCAAGCAGAAGCAGAAAATGGCAGAGCAGGGAACTCCAAAACTGTTTCTTCACTAAAGCACCAATGAAGTTGGCATAAACTATTAGGATTAACTTTTTAAAACTAAGGAATCTAATAAAAAATATATGACAATGAAGGAAATGTTTCACAAAGAAAAAAGTTCCTAAATTTCAGTAAAAGAGTATTGTGGTGCTTTAACTTACCCATACAATTTACCACTTTCCAGCTTGGTGGTAGCTATGGGGCTGGCTGCCCATGTTACTGACATAACTTGGTGGCCCCAGAGGAGGCACTGCAAGACTTAGTCTCAAGCAATTATGATTGTACGTCTGTCTGGTGGCTCCCCGAGTGATTGGTCAGGGAATTCCCTTTGTTTCACATGCCTCTGAACTTTCTCAGGTCTGAAGCAGCCACCTGGGTGGAATTTTAAGAAAGTATTTAAGGCAAATATAATCACTGTTGCTGCCTGGGGAAAGTTATAACAGATAGGAAAAGCAGCAGACAGACTAGAAAGGTTAGGAAAAGTCAGGGAAAGAATATAAATATGAGAATAAATATTTTAATAGATTCCACATAATCGGATAATCTGGAAGTCCACGCAAATGCCCAGGACTAGACATGCTCAGAAAAGACTGGAGAACACCATGAACTTTCATCTCTGGCTCCTGTCTTTAGGCTCCTCTGAAGCTGAAAGTGGACATTAAGCAAATGTAAATGGCCTAGCTAAGCATTAAAGGAATGCTCAAACACATAGCCAATCCACAAAGACTTTAAGTATTTTTTGTTACGTTGGGTTTAGGCATTTAAGAAAATCTCTGTTAAATCACCAGCTGACCAGTAAGTTAATAGAACTGGAACTTTGGTGACTACACATAACAGAGAAAACAGTCTTATAAAAAGAATTTAGAAGAGTCACTAAACAACTACAACCTACAAGTAGTAACAGCAAATCCTAGGGAGAAGATTATGATTTCTAGAGTTACACATTATGATATTCAACATGTCCAATTATCAAAAATTTACAACACATGCAAAGAAACAAGAATGTATGGCCCACTCACAGGAAAAAATAAATGAACCAAAACTGTCCCCAAGAAAACCCAGACATTGGATTTACTATAAAAAGACTTTAAATCAGTCATCTTAAATATGCTCAGAGAGATAAAAACCATGGACAAAGGAAACCATAACTATGATGCCTAGGCAAATAGAGGTTACCAACAAAGATAGAAAATATAAGAATAGATCAAACAGAAATTCTGGAGCTAAAAAATGCAATCTGAAATGAAAGCTTCACTAGAGAGATTCAGCATAAAATTTGAACAGAAAGAAGAAAGCATCCTCAAAATTTCAAACTGAACTTAAGATAGCTCAATGTAGATTATTCAATTTGAGAAGCAGAAGTGGAAAGAAATGAAGAAAAATGGACATACCTTAACAGAACTGTGGGATACTATCAAGTGTACCATTATATGCATAATGGAAATACCAGAATAAGAAGGAGAGAAAGGAGCAGAAAAAATGGCCCAAATTTTTCAAATGTGAGAAATAACATAAATCAGTATATCAGGGAATCTCAATGGACTTTTAGCCGAAGGGGCACAAAGACTCCATTACACATTATAATTAGACTTTCAAAAGGAAAAGCCAAAAAACAATCTTGAAAGCATGAGGTAAGAAGCAACTTGTCATGTTTTTGTACAAGGAATCTTAAATAAGAAAAAGAGTCAACATCTCATCAGCAAGCATGGAGGGCAGAAGGAATTGGGATAATATATTTAAAGTGCTGATAGAAACAAAACAAAACAAAACTGTTAACCAAGAATTCTGTCTGGCAAAACTAATCAATGAAGAAGAAATTAAGACATTCCCAGATAAATAAACTTCGAAGAAGTTCATCACTAGTAGGCCTGTCCTACAAGAAATGCTAAAGGTATTCCTTGAGGCTGAAGTAAAAGGACACTAGACAGTTACTCAAAGCTGTGTGAAGAATTAAAGAAAACCAGTAAAGGCAACTACAGAGATAAATATACAAGCTAATATTATTGTATTTCTGGTTTGTAACTTCTTTCCTTTTTCTTTTTTCCCCTATATGGTTTAAAATTCAAATGCCCAAAATAATATAAATTTGTGTTAATGGGCACTCAGTGTGTAAAGACAAAATCTGTGATAACAATAGCATAAAGAGATGGATGAGGCTGTATAGTAGCAGAGATTTTGTACACAATTCAGGCTAAGAGGGTATTCATTCAAGCTACATTGTTTGTAATTAACATAAGATGTTAATTACAATCTCCAGATTGTGCAGTAGAAAATAAAGAAAATAACTAAAAAAAGTGAAGAAAATAATTAAAAACTATGCAGAAGAGAAAATAAGAATTGAACAAAAATGGACTAGAAAAAATCAATTACACAATAAAATCCATAATGAAGGAATTGAGAAAAAAATATACAAAATCTACGGAACATAAGTAGCAAAATGAGAGAAGGAAACCTTTCCTTGACAGTAATCACTTTAAATATAAATGAATCAAACTGTTCAATTAAACAGCAGAGATTTTCAGTATGTATTAAAAAACATGATCCAACTATGTGCTATCTAAAGGAGACTTACTTTAGCTATAAAGACACAAAAATGCTGAAAATAAAAGGACAGATAAGGTATTTCATGCAACTACTAATCAAAAGAGATCTGGGACATCTCCACTATTAGACAAAATACACTTTAAATTTTATTTTTTTCCTTCCAAAAGCTTTATTTCAATTTGATCCAAGGCTTGGGCGAGTGCTCCAGGGTAGTTAAAAAACTGTCCAGTGGCTGGAGGGAGAGGCTTAGACAGAAGCCCTGTTACTTTGCAAGGGGCCTCCCAGAAGTCACTGGGCTCAGTAGGCTCCTAGTTGTACTTGAAGGTGAGCCTTTCAAAGAGATACTCACCCAGCCCAGCCTCCAGGCCAGCCAGCCTGTGGGGAGGTTGGTCAGGTGGTCATCCATCTTCTTGATGAGTTTAACTTCCTTATCTAGGACATGACTCTCCAGGAAGTCACAGAGAAGGGGATCTGTGCAGGCAGAACTGAGGGCATGAAGGGCCTAGTTCAGATTTTTCTCCAGGGCCATGGTGGCTTCCATGGCATCCAAAGTTCTACCCCACTTATCTTGAGCCGACTTCTGGAGGTCCTGGAAGATAGCATGCTGCCACACTGGTTTTGTATCTTTGAGAGATGCTTGGTACTCTCATGCTTCTCCTCAGCTGATTTGCAGAAGTAGTAGCCCATGCTTTCCAGAGCCACATCATCATGGTCAAAATAGAAGCCCAGAGAGAAATAGGTTTAGAAGACCTGCAAGTACAAATTGACAAAGTGGTTGATGGCTGTCTCCACCTCAATGGAATAATTCTGATAAATCTGGGAGCTCATGGTTAGTCAGCAAGAAGGGACTAACCACTAAAATGGTGTTGGCTGGTCCCAGAAGCAGGAGATGACTGAGAAGATGGTCCTGAAGGTTGAAAATGGAGAGAAGATTGGAAGGTGGCTGGAGACTGGAAGAAAGAGAGTTCCTGGATCTGTTCCATCCAAACACTGTTGAAGCAAGAGACAGCCACAGGATTGCTGAATGTGCTGCCTAGACTTTAAAATTTATCATAGAAGACAAGAAAATTGTGTATTCAAAAAAGGTTAATCCATCAAGCATATGTGACAATGATAAATATACATGAACCTAAAACAGAACCCCCAAGACACATGAAGCAAAAATTGACAGAAATAAACTGAGAAAAAAATTCTACAATAATATTTGGAGACTTTAATATCCCACTTTCAATAATGAATAGAACAAAGACAAAGTGTCAGTAAGGAAATAGAGGACTTAAACAACACTATAAACAAATGGAATTAGTAGACATGTAAATAATACTCCACTACCACAAACACCAGAATATGCATTCTTCTCAAGTGCATATGTAACATTCTGCAAGCTAGATCTTATGTTAGGCCACAAAACAAGTCACAGTAAATATTAAAACGCGAAAATCATATGAAGTATTTTCTCTTACTACGAAGGAATGAAACCAGAAACCAGTAACAGAAGGATACCTGGAAAACTCAGAAATCTGTGGAAATTAAACAACATACTCATAAATAAGCTATAAGTCAAAGAAGAACTTAGAAAATACTCATTTTTTTTCATGGTAGATAAACTCTTCTTAGGAAGGGGGCAACAAGCTGCTGCAGACAAAGATATACCCTATAACAACAACCCAACATGCTAGAAGGTTTTCCAGTTTAAAAGACACAAAATCTCAAAATGTGAAAACTACAGGGGAACTCAGAGGCCACTGTCCTAGTCTGTCACAGTCCTCCATATGGCAAAGATGAAGGAAACTGGCGATCCTTTTAGGGGTACCAAGGATCTCAGTTTGTACGGTCTTTATAAATGCAGAGCAGGATGTGGCTTTCCTGCCCCCATTTCACCTCAAGTCATCTACAGTGACCACACATGGCTCCCCTCTGTGTTCATGAAATAACTTGAGGCCAGAGTCTCTCAGCTTTAAAGCCTTGGAATCCTATGCATAGTTTGTTTGTGTGTAGATGTGCAGTTTGAAGGGTAGCTTCTGTAACAAGATGTCAAACTCCACAAAAGTTCAGAATCATGTCACTGGATCCTGAGTCCATCTCCACAGACCAGGGTGCCGCTCAGGTCAGTTGCCATGGTAACTGCAGCAGATGGTCCCTTTAGAGATGGAATCCAAGGATGTCATGGCCAAGGCACAGAATTTTATATCAACTGAAGAAAGTGAAGACCAGCCAGAGAGGCTGCAGTTTAGGGAAACCAGAGGCTCCTCCCCCACCACGATACTAGGAAGGACTATCCCCTTGGTGACAGAAATAAGGCACTGGACTGATTCAGGCGTGCTAGGTTCCCAGCAGAGGAGGGTAAGGGAGGAGATCCAGGGGGCCTGGCTCAGTCATCTGGTGCACCTTTCTCCCCCAGGATAATTCTTTGAAAAAGGTTTGGATCCTACACAGACCAAAAATGCTGGTGTCAGGGCTTTTACAAAGTACCTGTGGTGCTGTAGAACCTGCAGCAAGGTGCCCTTGGCAGGCATCCGGTACAGTTCTGCTCTGTCCTCATCCTCAACGTAGACCTCCAAATTATCAGAACAATATTTTTGCTTTAGGTCCCGAGAAGGTGTTTCACCAAACATCACCATTAGATGATCAATAAACCTGGAGTCCTCATGAAAGGTAGAGATGAAGTCCAATTGGGCATACTCTGGGTACAGAAGGAGCACAGGCCAGCTCAGCCTGCCCTGGTTATCTAGATTCAGCCTGGCTCCATGGGGGTTCTCAGAGCTGAGTTCCTCCAGGAAAAAAGGTCCCCTAGATCTTCTGAGGCTGAAATTTCATCCTCACAGGTAGTTTCAGAGAACCTGATATTCCTAGCCTTGACGGCCTCGAGTAAAGCCTCATTCTGATTCCTCTCCTTTTCTTTCAAGTTGGATTTCCCCACATCCCTCTGTTCAATTTGCTTCAGCTTGTCTGCTTTAGCCCTCATTTCCAGAAGCTTCTTCACTTTGGCATCTATCTGCAGTCCCTTATCACATCAGTTCACAGCCTTGGCAAAGTATTTCAGTTCCAGATGGCATAAGCACCTCTTATTGCTTTGAGGTAGCAGGATTTTAGCTTTCTGGCAGCTGTCACATTACTGACAGCAGAACGAAAATTGCCCAGATAGTACTGTGCTGCTGCCCGGTTGGTATAAAGGACAGCATTCAAATCAGGATTTGCACATTTCTTCTTTAATCCTTCAGTGTAGGAAATCACAGCTTTCTTGTAGTCTTTTTCTTTAAAATAATCATTGCCCTCATCTTTATAGGTATTGGCCTGTTCTTCTGGAGAAAGCTCCTCATCAAAAATAATTGACTGGAGACAAGCCAAGTCAGGATTCTCCCTGGGATCAATTTCTGATGGCACTTTCTTCATAAACAGGGGGACCTTTTCAAATTCCTCCTCCCACTGTTCCTCATGAAAGCCGCCACGGTAAGGCTGGCTCTGGAACTTTTCCAGGAACGAGTTCATGGTGTCGTCTGAGGTGGGGTCCTGCTCATGTTGCTCCACAGCTGATGCCCTGCCCTCCAGCCCAGGTCCCAGTGCCGTGAAGTGTAGAAAATACTCTACAATGAATAAAAATAAAATATAATATCCAAAATTTATGGATGCAATAAAAGCAGTGGTCAGAAGGAACATTTAAGCTCTAAACACTTTTAAAAAGAATGATATTAATAGAAAATCTAATTGTATGTCTTACATAACCAGAAAATGAAAAGCAGTCTAAAGCCAAAGCAAGGAGGAGGCAGGAAATAATGATTAGGGGAAACATAAATGACATAGAGAATAGAAAAACAAGAGAGAGTATCAATGAACCTAAAACTTGGTTCTTTAAAAAGATTAACAAATTTGACAAACCTTTAGCTGTACTAAAAATAAAAGACTACAATAAACAAAAAATGAAATCATAGACATTACAACTGATACCACATAAATACAAAGGATCAAAAAAAGACTACTAATGAACAATTATATGCCAACAAATTGGATTACCTACAAGAAATTGATGAATTCCTACAACATACAACCTACCAGCACTGAATCATGAAGAAATAGAAAATCTAAAGAGACCAGTAGTGAGTAAAGAGATTGAGTCAGTAATCAAAAATTTTACAAAAAAGAAAAGCTCAGTATCAGACAGCTTCACTGTTGAGTTCTATCAGTTCTTTAATGAAAATTTACACCAATCATTGCCAGACTCTTTCATAAAATTGAAGAGATGAGAATACTTCATAATTTATTGTATGAGGCTGGCATCACACAGATACAAAGCCAGACAAAGAAATTACAAGATTGTCTCTTATAAATATAGATGCAAAACCTCTCAATAAAATCCTATAAAACTGAATACAGCAGCATATTAAAGGGATCATACTCCATGACAAATAGTATTTTCCCAGTAATGCAAGAATGGTTCAACATATGAAAATCACTCAATAAAAGAAACCACATGAATAGAATGAAGGGAGAAAAAAGACCCCAAAATATATAAAAATTTCAGTTGATGCAGAGGAATCATTTGATAAAGTTCAACATTCTTTTAATGATAAAAACACTCAGTAAATGAAGAATAAAAGATATCTTCTATAACATGATAAAGGTGATATATGAAAAGCCCACAGCTAACATCACATGTGGTATTGAAAGACTCAAAAGCTTTCCCTTAACAATGGGAACAAGAGCAGGATTCCTACTATTGCTATTTCTATTCAATATAGTAGTGGAAATTCTAGCCAGAGCAATTAGAGAAGTCAAATAAATGAAAATCATACAAATTGAAAAGAGAGAAGTTCTCCATTCACAGATGACCTGGTCTTATGTGTAGAAAGCCCTAAGGATTTAATAACAAAACTATTAGAGCTAATAAATGAATTAAGCAAAGTTGCAGGACACAAAATCAATAAAAAAATCAGTTGTGTTTCTATACACTAGAAATAAGCAATATGACAAGGAAATTTTTTAAAACTTTCTTTTTATAGTAGCATCTGAAAGAATAGATACTTAGGAATTTAAACAGGGAGATTAAACACATGTACTGAAAACTACAAAACATTGCTGAAATTAATTAAAGAAGGCATAAATCAATGGAATGTGTTCATGGTGTAAGATTTAATATTGTTAAGGTGATAATGCTACTCGATTTGCTTTGTTAATCAAAGCAATCTACAGATTGAATCCAACAATTTTTTTTTTTTCTTGTGGAAATAGAAAACCCATCCTAAAGTTCATATGAAATCTTAAGGGACCTTGCACAGCCAAAACAATCTTGAAAAGAAGAATAAATGTGGACAACTCACATTTCCTGATTTCAAAACTTATCACAAAGCTACAGTAATCAAAACAGTGAGGTACTTGTATAAAGACAGACTTACAGACCAATAGATTTGAATAAAGATTCCAGAAGTAAACTCTCACATACACAGACAATTGATTTTTGACAAGGGCACAAAAGCCATTCAATGGGCAAAAGGACAATCTTTTCAACAAATGGTGCTGGGAAAACTGTGTATCCACATGCAAAAAAATGAAGTTGAACCTTTTCCTCAAATTATATACAGAAACTCACCAAAAATGAATAAAACACTTAAATATAAGAACTAAAACTACAAAACTCAGACGAAAACATACAACTAAATCTTCATGATCTTAATTTCTTAGATATGACACCAAAAGGATGAACAATAACAAAAATAGATGAAGGGTAGAAAGCAAAGTGATAATGGAAGATGAGAGTTGAGTGATGTGACCAGGAACCAAGGAATGTCATGGCCTTTAGACGTGGGGAGGTAAGGGACCAATTTTCCCTGGAAACTCCTGAAGGAACTTGCCATGCTGACACCTTGATTATAACCCTTTAAGATACATTTGGGACTGTTGACCTCCAGGACTGTAAGATAATACATTCGTGTTGATTTAAGCCACTGAATATGTGGTGATTTGTTACAGCAGCAATAGTAAACTAATAATCTAAATGAAAGTAGGGATTTTTGTCTTCCCACACCCTGCTCACTTCACTACAGAATTTATAGCACTTAGTATATTCTTCAGTAAATATTTGTTGAGTAAAATGAATGAAGCCAGACTTTAGAGTCAGATTACACTTGGTTGGTTAACTGTTGTGAGGAAAGCAGGTGAAAGTTCTCTTGGCCTTGCTTCTCCTTGCACTGGGAAGCACTGTCATCAATGAAGGGGTTGCTGTGGGTTTCAAGAGAAAAGAAAAGGTGTGAGAATCTCCCAGGTACAGCGGGAGCTGATCTGTGCTAGGGAAATAAAGTAGTATTGCTTGGTTATTGCTCACTTGGTCACTAATATAACATGAATTGAGACAGTATGGTTGTGTATTTTTCTCCAATTAAGGTTATGGGGAGGCATGGCCTATGGAAAGTTAGTTATTTTGCAAGGGTGATTTGATAGAGGCAGCAAGCCAGGTAGCTGGGGTGTTTGCAAGGGCATGATCATGATGGTGTACCATGCAATTTAAATAGAGGCAGGAGGAAATAAAGACCTGATGTGATATGTTCAGATCCATGAATAAAACATTGTAACTGGAGTCACAGTATTGTCAGACTAGAGGTACTGAAGGAAGGGAGCTGGACACTTAAAAGAGATGGGAGGGTGGAATGTTTGAGATTGAGTGAATGGAGGTGCTGTGGTCATTTAGTGATGCTAAGGTCTTGGAGTGGCCATGGGAGGGGTGGGAGGCTGAGGTGGAGCAGAGGACAGACTCATCTGGAGATGATGCAATAAATGAAGGGGAAGGCTAGGCCCTGCAAGGAGCTCTCTTGTGTATATTAAAATCATCAAAAACTGTGGCAGCAGTGATTGCAGAGATCCTAGTGACCATGATCAAGGAATGAAGAGGAAGACCAGCGGTCTAGAGATTATTGCACATGTGGGGCGGAAAGTGGGCGGTAATGGATGACAATCATTAATTTGATTTAAAAAGTATTGAATGTTCGCTTTGTGCCAGGCATGTGGTGGTAGGGTCTGATGGGAGGTTAAGGGAAGAGAGGTGGAGAATGATCTGGAGATTTCAATGAGCAAGAAGGTATTTACCCCACATCCAGGCCCAATGGATTGAAGCCTTAAAAGAAAACAGCAACACCTGAGAAGGATGCCAGGAAATGAGTCCAGAGGGTACACATGGAGTCAGCTGAAGTACACCCAGAAGAAGGACAGAAGAAAGACTGTGAAGGACTTAAGAGTCAGGGAGGGGTGTGAACTGGCTCAGAAAGGGTGATGCATGGGTAGGCCAGGGGGTGAGGGATGAACGGGAGTCTTGGATTTCCTGTAGTCACTCAGGGAAACCCAGCAGCTAAAAGTAAGCGATTTAAGCAAATGAATGGACAGATGAATTAACCAATAGACTAAAGATGGTTGAATGCTTCCACCAGCCTTGCTTCGGGCCCTATTTAGAACTGAAGTTGACTTTCTCTTTCTTTTAATAGCTGCAAAAATGATGAATTTGATTTAGTTTCTAGAAGCAATTTCCTTTTGAAATCAGGTGAGGATCTTGGCAGATGTGAGGAATCTTTCAGAACCTGCATGTACATGAGAAAGGGATATGACAGCATAAAGTTCTCCTGTTTGAAGAAGCTTAATGGAGCCACTTTTTTACTCAGTTGACTGAGACCTGGAGCTGGTGCACTCTTTGAATTGCATGGTGTGCCTGCCGCCGCCTTTTGACTTCTCCAGCCTGAACACACCTGCCTTTTTGGGGAGAACTGTGGTAACATATGGGGAGGCGTCCTGTATTTTCTGCAGTGTCTGACAAAGAAAACCTAGTTGGTTCATACGTATATATGATCTTTCAACACAAACTTCAAAGAAATGTCTTCACTCCTTGGGGAAAGCAGGGCAGAGCCCCACTGTCTCAGCTAGCTCTCACTTGGCTGTCTTGTTTTGGGGCTGGAAGGCCACACTGTTGTTCCTGCAGTAGAGGCGGAGTCTGGGCATTGTCCCTTTGTAGCTGAGAGCAATTGTGTCTGCTTTGCTAAAATAAAGTTATTTTTTACCTTAGTCTGATCTCCAAATCTTTCTCTTTGAGATACCTCTGCCATCCAAGATCAGGAGATACTGAATTTTCAAAGCACTTTCTTAGGAGTTGCATGAGCAAAACATACACCTGCTCTTGTTTTCAAGGGATGTGGGCAAGAAGTAAAAAGAACAAACTGTTAATGAGAACACTTTTTGTATTCCTCCCTCCCCACCGACACATACTAGCACCATAAAATTTAAAACGCATCAAATGACTGTCGTAAGACTTTACTTTGATATATAAGGCAAAATGTTGAACATGGGTGCTAATTAATCATCACGGAGTTACAGGGGAACCTGGACGAATTAAGACTGGGGCGAGAGACTGCTCATCAAAGATCTTGCATTGTAGCTCAAGAAGAAAATGTTTAACTTAGTGTCTGGACACTCTGAGGATAGAATGAAATGCTGTGTGTGGCCTGGTGGCCTTGGAAGCCGGCATGGTTTCAGCATGCAGGGTTGGGGTGAACCTTCTCTCCCTCACCGTGGCAGCCATCTCAGTCTGCCCCAGGATGTGCAGGCTGCTTGTCCCTGGCCTCACATCCTGCTGTGAGTGGGATTGTGACCCCCTGAAGTGCATATATTGAAGCCCTAACTGCCCCTGTGATGGTATTTGGAGGTGAAGCCTTTAGGATATCATTAGGGTTAGGTGAAGTCCTAAGGACCTCTATGATGGTATTAGTGTTCTTACAAGAAGAGGAAAAGACACCAGAGCTTCCTCTGTCTCACAGTCCTGTGAGGACAGAGGCAGCAGGTGGCTGTGTGCAAACCAGGAAAGGAGCCCCCAGTAGGGAACCAACTGGCTGGTCCCCTGATCTTGGACTTCCAGCCTCTGGAGCAGTAAGGAACAAATGTTGGCTGTTTAGGGTACCCAGGTAATTTGTTATGGGAGCCCAGGCTAAGACATACACCTTCTCAGCACCTGTGTGTGACGGAACACAGGCTTTGGTGCCAAACATGCCTGCACTCCGTCACATACCTTGTTATGTGGCCTATGGTTAGGCACTGTCCCAGTGAGACCCCACCTGGATTAGAAAGTCCTTCTCATGCCATATATGCTCCCTGTGCCATGGGTGGTTCCCATTGTGGTCTCAAAGGCCACCAGCCATTCAGATGCTTACACAGCAAGTGTGTAGGGCTGTGGTTGGGCTCCTGTCTTCCCAGTGGTCAGGGGCATGAAGAGCCGCCTCTCACCACCTTCCATCCTGCTATCACATGCCCTTTGTATTGAACTCTTGTAAGTCTCTGTTATGAGTCAAATCCTGTCACCTCAAAATTCACATGTTGAACTAACCCCCAGGAGCCCAGAATACAGCTAGATTTGGAGATAGAATCTTTACCAATTAAGGTAAAATGAGGTATTTAGGGTGGGTCCTAATCCAATATTACTGTTGATCTTTTAAGAAGAGCAAGTTAGGACTCACACACAGAGAAATGACCATATGAGGACACAGGGAGAAGATGCCTCATCTATAAGACAGGGAGAGAGGCCTCAGGAGAAACCAGCCTTGACACCACCTTGATCTCAGACTTCCAGCCTTCAGGATGGTGAAAGAATACATTTCTGTTGTTTGAGCTGCACAAGCTGCAGTGTTTGTTACAGCAGCCTGAGCAGACTAATACAAGCTGTCACCACTCAGGGCCTTCAGCTGTACTTCTTGTCAGGATACCATTTCCTTAGTCTCCATGGAGCTAACTTCAGTTCCTTTCTCAGGAATTCACTTGGGCATCCTTAAATGTTCTAGGAAGTTGTCTCTGCACCCCTCAGGCTAGGCTCTGCCTTCAGGGTGCCCCTGGTTCCCTGGGCGGGCTGTGTTTGCAGGGCTGATCCCAGTGTGCTGTATCCCACTGTGCTTCCAGGGTCCTTGTTTGACCGCAGATTTCTCTTGTGTCCAGTTGTTATCTTTGAATTGTGTCCTCAGTGCCCAGTACTGTGTTTGGAATATGGACCATACTTAATAAACATATGTTGAATGAAGAAATAGATGAATCACAGTGGTAAACCAAAGTGAAAATCTGAATGATAAATTATCAAAGAAGCACAATAGACTACTGTAGTCCACTGGAGCCATGCCATTGGTGCTACCCTGGCCTTTTGGTTTGAATCAACTGGTAATCATGTTGATGGTCTACTTCACTTTGTGGTTTTGACATGACTATCATGTCACTGAAAGATAAACAGATCCACTATTAGGGAAGAGTTACTTGAACTGAGGCCAGGAGAGATACGTCCTCTTGTTTTTGATGCCTATGGAAATGTCACATTGACTGTTTTTCAGAAAGCAAGGATAACAACACAGCCTCTTGAAACTGTTATTGAGGATTTTCGAGGGATTCATAAATTATTTTTTTAACCAAGTGGGGAAACAGATTTTTTATATACTGCGAAATTGTGGAGATAAAAGTTTCCTTGTGTTTCCTTTTAAAATTATAAAGGCAGACCCAGCTTACAAAAGGAGAAATGGGATGGATATAGAGAGAGGTGCATGAGGTGGGCTTTTGTATCCTCTGCATTCTGCCTTCTGCACAAGCCCCAGAGTCCCTTCTGCTCAATGAGGGACCCCTCAGGTGCCAGGCCTGGTTGGCCAGGCTGGGCTGCAGCCCCTTCATAAGCTTCTAGTATGACAGTGTTGTTAAACAGCTCTGTTTTTTAAGTTTTAGGTTCCACTTGGAGTTTGTACATAGAAGACGTTTGGAAGAATAAAATCCATATAAAACCATGTTTATCCAGCCTACTTATTCTTGTTATTCCTCATTCTTGGAACGTGTGTGGAAATTTTATAATAATTAATTGCTTAAGATTTTATTTCCTTGTCCTGTTGTCTTGGTGTTT
Source organism: Macaca thibetana thibetana (assembly GCF_024542745.1). Lineage (NCBI taxonomy): Eukaryota > Metazoa > Chordata > Mammalia > Primates > Cercopithecidae > Macaca > Macaca thibetana. The sequence continues at coordinate 116,111,376 of NC_065580.1, forward strand.
ACTGCCCGTTTCCCAGGATACTGACGAGGAAATGGAATGAAAAGGCCCTTAACATGCTCTGGACATGGCCACCCTGAGTTGTACTTGGCTATGGGAGCTCAAGTTCACAGCAAGAGAACAGAGGCCAGAATGGCCAGCTCAGTTTCTTGGCTGCATTATCATGTGAACTTTTCCCTCCCTATCAGTATTAAACCTCTTCCCAGCTCTACATGGGTCATGTTTTGTCTCTGAGGTCAATGGGGTTGTTGAAAACAAAGACTGTGATGTTGTGAGTGATGTACTGCTATGGGAGAGGATGGGTCTCAGTAGCAAGAGCTACCCCCCACCAATGACACCTCGTCTAATCGTCCTGGACCACTGGTGTAGAATCATTGAGTTATGTGTGATGTTAACATGGATGGCTCGGATCAGAAACATAGAGGCAAGGAAAGAAGTACCATGAATGGAAACAGTTCAGGGAAGGTTTATCAACCTCTCCAGACCTTATTTCTCCATCTAAGTGAGGGAAGAGTGTGATGTGAAGATGTCATGTGCCAGGTGCCAGCTCTAGTGCGTCATGCGCCAGTGCCCAGCTAAGGCTTACTCTTCCTCCCTTTTCTTGCTTCTCAGCTTCCAGCCTAGAGTTCTTATTCTGCATGCCGGGGGAGAGCACCAACTTTGGAGTCCCCTAGCCCTGAGTGTGACTATGGGTTCTTGCTTTTCATGAGTATTTCAGTGTTGTTTTGAGGATAGAAAAATACTGTGAAGCATTTAACATGTTTCAAGCACATTGTGTGCACTCAATTCATGGTCACTATTATTTTATTTATAAATATAATATAACTATAAATATAATAAAATGCTTCCCAACTAGTTCTCAGAAGAAGACTGCCTGAAATGTATTGATATTTTTCTTTATGATTGCTGAGCTCTCATATGCCAAATACTCTTGGGACGCAGAATTCTATTTTTTTTGGAAATGAAGTCATGGGTCGAATGATTGGCAAAGAAAGTCATATTTCATTTTGTTTTTTATTGTTCTCTTCTCACAAAGTATGAAGTGGATCATTGGCAACCCTAATTTAAAATAGTGCTAAATAGAAAGTATATGTAACACTACTTATTTATTCTGGAACTTTAAAACTATAGTGAACAATTTTCTAGACCAGAGTCAGCACACTTTTTTTCTGAAAAGGACCAGATGGTATATATTTTAAGCTTTGCAGGCCTTCCTGTCTCTGTCACAACTACTCAACTCTGCTGTTTAGTGCAAAAGCAGCTGTGAACAATATAGAAATGATGAGTGTAGCTACGTACCAGTAAAACTTGAGCGGTGTGACACTGACTTGTCAGATTCTCCCCTTGTATCTTGCTTTCCTCATTACAAAAAGAGCATCAGTCTGAGGATGCTAAACATTGTACCTAAATGTACCTAGCACAGTATCAGGCATGAACTAATGGAGCTCACTCTGGCCTTTTATGCCATGGGTCCACAGTCCATGTGCTGTTCATGGTTAATTTAATTTTGGAGTGGTGAAGGCATTTCATGATCGATCTATTTGTAGCAACTGGGGTGCTGTGTTGAGAACGATTCTGGGACTGTCTGGACTTGGCTGAAAAGTATACGGTGACGTCCATTCCTAGTGTTTCTTCTTTTCTTGTTATGTTCCCTGTATTTCAGCCATTTTTTTCTTCTGGTTTCTTCAGTCTAGTTTTTTTTTTTTTCAATCTCATAGCACCTCTTACCTTCACTCACAGTGGCAAGTGGGTTATGTCTATAATTCTGGGTTGGAGAGAAGATGTTGACATGACTATTTCTTTAAAGTTTTATATGGTTTAAACTCTAATTTTAATCTGATGATTAAGCAAGATGTACATTTTAATTGATTAGTATTTTCTTAAGGTATAGGATAAAACTATTTTCACATGTACGCTTTCTTTCTCTTTCTTTCTTTTCTCCTTCCTTCCTTCCTTCCTTCCTTCCTTCCTTCCTTCCTTCCTTCCTTCCTTCCTTCCTTCCTTCCTTCCTTCCTTCCTTCCTTCCTTCCTTCCTTCCTTCCTTCCTTCCTTCCTTCCTCTCTTTCTCTCTTTTTTTCTTTTTGAGACGGAGTCTCCCTCTGTTGCCCAAAGGCACGATCTTGGCTCTCTGCAACCTCTGCCTCCCGGGTTCAAGTGATTGTCTTGTCTCAGTCTCCCGAGTAGCTAGGATTACAGATGTGTGCCACCATGCTACAGGCTAATTTTTGTATTTTTAGTATTTTTAGTTGGCCAGGCTGATCTTGAACTCCTGACCTCAGGTGATCCACCTGCCTTCGGTCTCTCAAAGTGCTAAGATTATAGGCATGAGCCACCATGCCTGACATCTACATGTGTGTTTTATGTGTGAGATGTTGTCAATCTTAATTTAGGAAAAATCCTTTTTAATTTTCTAAGGTTTCTTTTTTCTTTTTTTTTTTTATCCCCCAGGATTGTCATGAAAGCTGACTAATTTGTCTTCTGCAGTGGAATGCAGGAGACTACAGCTCTGAAGCATCATTCTCCACACCTTTCTCTTGCTGCCCTCCCTGCCCTCCCTCCTTTCTCTTGCTACACCACCCCTGCAGAGCAGAGCAAGGAGGCTGGCCCAGTCCTGCAGGGGCTTCCTGTGCAAGCTGATTCCTTTCCTGTGTTTGTAAAGTTGGAGGCAGTCCACAAGGCAGCTTTCTGCTCCATCTGCAGAATTTGCAGGTTCCTAAGGTTACCCTCAGGTTTGATAATTTGCTAGGTGAGTTCTTATAGAACTTACTGAAAGCTGTTATACTCATGGTTATGGTTTACTTGAGTGAAAGTATACAGATTACCATCAGCCAAGAGGGGAGATGCAGGGCAGAGTCGAGAGCTTTCCAGATGTGGAGCTTCTAGTTGTCCTTATGGTGGAGCATGGAGAATGTCAGCTTCTGCTGGGAATGGTATGTGACAATGCTTGTGGGGTATTGACAACCAGGGACCCTCAGCTGAGTCTTGCTGTCCCGGGTTCTGATTGGTGCTTGAGCGAAAAGACAGGGTTGACTGCCCAAGTCAATGACCTTTACTCTCCACCCCTCTGGAGAAAGAGTGAATACTGCATGACCCATAGCCCCCATCATAAATCACACTGCTGTCAAACCGTCCAGTGGCCAAAGCCCCAGGCTCAGGTGAGCTGCTTTGTTGGAGATATTATGTTTATCTTAACGCATGTCATCCCTTGAATAAATTAATGCTGTCTGTGACTCAACTGGATGATGACACCTGGAAGATCTGCATTTGGAATCCTCTGGGACTCTGCCCCATGTGTCTCTTCCCTTGGCAGATTTTAGCCTGTGTCCGTTCACTGTAACATAACATGCCATAAATATGCTATCTTTTAGAAGAATTCTGTGTATTCAGTGGAATTCTGTAGCTGGAGAAGGGAGTGAGGGTGGAAGTGTACGAGAAATACTTGTACAAAACATACCATGAGGAATAGGCCAACCAAAATACTGAGATATAGTCAGGAGATGAGAAAATGCCCCTCCTCCTACACCTTATCACCATGCTAAGAAGCCACCAGTAATAAGTGGATTACAACTGAACAAGTTGCGAGATTAAGACCCTTTCTGAGAACGTTGTATAAAAGAGGGATTAAAAAAAAAAAAAAGCAAATGGGGTGGAAAATTTTAAAAAGCAACAACAACAGAAGCACTTACTAGAGGCATTTGAAATCTTTAGTGGCTACAGCTACAACAAGCATTAAACATATCTCAACTCCTAGATATATTATGTTTAACATAAATCTTGCTATGTGTTAAATAATGATGATTATTTAACATAATTTTTGTTAAATGAAGATTTACCATAAATCTTCATGTTAATATCTTATTTACATCAATAACTATTAACCTATGCAACATGGCTGGCTTTCAACAAGAAATTACAAAGAATGGCAAAGGCAAAATAAACAAACAAAGCTTCACAATCTGAAAAGGCAAAATAAAAAGAGAGAAATAATCAGAATCAGACTCTGATATGACACAATTGTAGGAATTATCAGAAAGGAACTTTTAAGTAACCATGTTAAGAGCTAAAATAATATAGTAATAATAATAATAATATACAAGGCCAAGTAGACAATGTCAGAAGAGAAATTGAAACTATAAAAATGTTTCAAAAAGAAGTACTAAAAATAAGAAAACAGTAACAGAAAAGAAGGATGCCTTCAGTGGACTCATCAGGAGACTCAATATATCTAAAGAATCGTGGAACTTGAGTTTAGGTCAATAGAAACATCTAAAACTCAGATGCAAAGAGAAAATTAAAAATAATAATAATAATACAGAATAAAATATCCAAAAACTATGGGATAATATTAAAAATTACAACATACACAGAGTACCAGAAAAACAAAAAAGAAAAAGATAATGGGTGGATAGAAAATATTAAAAAATGTAATAGCCAAGCACTTTCTAAGTTTCACATTTTATTGATTGAAACTACAGTAACACACAGGTCCAAGAAGCTATACATATTATATTCAAATTGTAGAAAATGAGAAACAAAAAGAAAATTTTGAAAAAAGCCAGGGAAAGAATATACATCACTTATAAAGGAACAAAGATAAGGATTACAGCAGATTTGTTATAAGAAACCATGCAAACAACAGGAAAATGAAGTAAGTTCTTTAAAGAACTTGTTGAAAAAATATCTCAACCTAAAATTTTATAGCCAGTGAAATTATAGCTGACCACTTCCTAAAAGTGAAGCAAAAGTAAAGAGTTTCTCAGACTAACAGAAAAACGAGAGAATTCATTGTAACCTGATCTGCCTTGAAGGAAATTTTAGAATAAATTCTTCAGTCAGAAGGAAAATTATATAGGTCAGAAACTTAGATCTATATAAAAAAGGAAAGGCATCAGAAAAGAAAGAAATGATAATAAAATATACTAATTTTCCTTATTCTTAATTGATCTAAAAGGTAACAGTCTACTTACCAGCAATAATAGTAATAATATTGGAAGTTTATAACATATGGATAAGTAATATGAATAACAGCATCATCAGAAGAGTTGAAAGGGGGAAACTGGAAATATTCTGCTTAAGCTATCTTCATTACCCGTGAAGAAATAAAGTATTATTTGAAGATAAATTTAGATTATTTAAAAATGTGCATTATAAACCCTTGGGCAACCACTCAAGAAGTTAAAAAAAAAAGTACAAATGATATGCCCAGAGAGGAGATAAAATGGAATCAAATAAAATTCTTAGTTAAAATGAGAAAATGCAGAAAAGAGGAAAAAAGGGAGACGCAAAGAACAAAGCAACAAATGGACAACAGAAAGATAGTAGATTTTTATTAGAAATCAACTTAAAAATGGCCTAATTGTAACAATTAAAAGTTAGAGATTATCAGAGTAGATTAAAAAAAGAGACCTGATCATATGCTGCCTACAAGAAACCCATTTTAAATATTAATATAAAGACTCAAGTAGGTTAAAAGCAGAGATGGAGAAACTTATACCATGCTAACACTAATCAAAAGAATGCTGGAATAGCTATATCAGTTTCACACAAAACAGATATTTGAACAAGGATGATTTATCCATATAAGGAAGTCCCTTGCATGATGATATAGAGACCAATTCTCTAGGAAGACATAATTTCAAGTATGTATGCTCCTAACAACAGAGCATCAAATACATGAGGCAAAACCAAATAGAACTGAAATGAGAAGTAGGTAAATCTACTATTATAGTTTGAAACTCCAATACCCCTCTACTAATAATAGATAGATCAGGTGAAGAGAAAATCAGTAAGGATACGTATTACCTCATTTGCACTATCAAGCAGACTGAGCTAACTGGTATTTATAGAACACTTTATTCAACAAAAGCAGGCTACATATTCTTCTCAAGTACCTATGGAACATTCACCAAGATAGCCCATATTCTCAGTGAAAAAAAAAACAACAATTAAATGGAGAGGAATAGGGAAATTATACAAAATGCATTATAAAGACACAGTGAAATTAAACAAGAAATCAATAAATGAAAAATAGGAAAATACCAACATATGTGGAAATTTAATATATTAAAAAAAAACCTTGGTTAAAGAAGTCTCAAATGAAATTTTAAAAATTAAACTGAATGAAAATTAAAACACAACTTATAATTTATAGGATGCAATTAAAGCAGCACCTTAAGGAAATTTATAACATTGAGTACATATATTAGAAAAGTAGAAATATCTACAAATCCATTACGCAGGCATCAGTCTTAGTAAGCTAGAGAAAAAAGAACAATTAAGTGTAAAGCAAACAGGGAAAACAACCAATAAAGATTATAGCAGAAATCAATGAACAGAAAAATAGGGAAAATCAATGAAACAAAAAATTTGGTTATTTGAAAAGTCCAGTGAAATTGGTAAACCTCTAGCCAGACTAACCTGTAAAAAGAAGATAAAGATACATATTTCTAATTTCAAGAATGAAAGAGGGGTTATGACTGCTGATTCATAGATATTGAAAGGACAATAAAGGAATACTGCAGACAACTTTACACCTGTATATTTTAAAGCTGAAATGAAATAAGCCAATTCTTTGAAAAACAAAAATCACAAAAATCCAATTAAGGAAAAAGGGGTAACTTGACTATTTCTATATCTACTAAAGATGTTAAATTGTCAATTAAATTCTAAACAATTTGCCAGTGAAACCACCTGGCAAATTATATTAAATATTTGAGGACATAATACAAATTCTACATAACATTGACCAGAAATACAAAAGGAAGGAAACTTTTCAATTCATTTTATGAAACGAAGATTACCCTAATTACCATAATCAGATATTACAAGAAAATTGTGAATATCTCTCATTAATATAGATGTAAAAATCCTTAGCAAAATGTTAGCAAATAAAATCCTGCAATAAAAAGGATAATACATTGCAATCAACTGGAGTTCCTTTCAAGAGTGAAAAGTTGGTTCAACATTCATAAATCAAAAACTTTTGTTTATGATATTAACAAATTAAGAAAAACTGTAAGGTCATATTTTATGTATGTGTGTATTTTTCAAAAAAATAGTTTAAAATTACTAAGAGAACTGACTAGGAGGCTGGTATGATCCATGAAAAGGAAGAACAGTGTGGTGTGGGGTGGCCCACCTGAGAACCACATGGGGCAGGGAAGCCCCCTCCCCCGAGCCAAGGGAGGCTGTGAGAGAGCATATGTGCTTTTTCCATGGAACTTTGCAACCCACAGATTGGAAGATCCTACTTGCGAACCCACACCACCAGGGCCTAGCGTCCCAACCCCAGAGCAGTACAGATTCTCAACAGCCTGTCAGCTGGAATCTGCTTAAGCCTACTGAGGTCCTGGGGAAGGGGCGACCAGCTTCGGCTGCTGTCTAAGCTGTTTGAGCTCCTTGAGGGAGGGGCAACAGCCAGCATTGGCACTCACAAGTGCTTGGCACACTAAGCTCCCTGGGTGGGGGAAGGGTGGCATCCATCTGTATAGCTCCAGACTGTGCTTTTCCCCTGCTGGAGCTGGGGAAGCTGGAGGGCTTGGTCCCAAGACATGTTCCCCACAGCCCAACACACCAGCTGTGGCAGACTGCGGCCAGAGTGACCAGAGTGCTTCTTCAGGCCTGACCTTGACCCATCCTTCCTCACTGGGTGGGGCTTCCTGTCAGGAACTCCAATAACTCCAGCCAGAGGCTCAGGGACAGAACCCGGATCTTCCTGAGCCTGAGTCCCTAGAGGGAGGGGTGGCCACAGTCTCTGCGGACCAGCAGACTTAGCCTTTCGTCCTGGTAGTTCTGAGGAATCCGGGCAGCCCAGACGAGTGGGTTTCCCCCATGTGAAGCACACCCTCTCCACCAAGGTTCAAAGTGCTTCATTAAACAGGTCCTGTTCCCTGAGCCACCCAACTGAGTGAGACCCTCCAACAGGGGTTGTCAGACCCTATATAGGAGTGATCCTACTGGTATCAGGTTGGTGCCCCTCAAGGTCAGAGATCCCAGAAGAAGGAGTATGCACCCATCTTTGCTGTTCTCTAGCCTCCTTAAGTGACATCTCCAGGCGCAGGAGCAGACCAGATGAATAGGGCCTGAAGTGAACCCCCAGCAAACCGCAGCAGCCCTACAGAAGAGGGACCTGACTACTGAAAAACAAAAACAAACAGAAAGCAACAGCAACAGCATCATCAACAACAAAAAGCCCCCGCAAAAATCCCATCCAAGGGTCAGCAGCCTTAAAGAGCAAAACTAGACAAACTCATGAAGATGAGAAAGGATCAACAAAAAAAGGCTGAAAACCCAGAAGGACAGAGTGCTTCTTCTCCTCCAAACGATTGTAACGTTTCTCTAGCAAGGGCACAGAACTGGACAGAGGATGAGATGGATAAATTGACAGATGTGGGCTTCAGGAGATGGGTAATAGAAAACTACGCTGAGCTAAAGGAGCATAATTTAACCCAATGCAAAGAAGCTAAGAACTTGATAAAAGGTTAGAGGAGCTGCTAACTAGAATAACCAGTTTAGAGAGAAACATAAATGACCTGATGGAACTGAAAAACACAGCATGAGAACTTTGTGAAGCATACCCAAGTATCAACAACCAAATTAACCAAGTAGAAGAAAGGATCCCAGAGATTGAAGACCACCTTGCTGAAATAAGGCATGAAGACAAGACTAGAGAAAAGAGAATGAAAAGGAATGAACCAAACCTTCAAGAAATATGGGACTTCATAAAAGGATTGAACCTACGATTAATTGGAGTACCTGAAAGAGACAGGGAGAATGGAAACAAGCTGGAAAACACACTTCAGGATATTATCCAGGAGAACTTCCCCAACCTAGAAAGACAGGCCAACATGCAAATTCAGGAAATGCAGAGAATACCACTAAAATACTCCATGAGAGGATCAACCCCAAGACACATAATCATCAGATTCTCCAAGGTCAAAATGAAGGAAAAAAAATGTTAAGGGCAGCCAGAGAGAAAGACCAGGTCACCTACAAAGGGAAGACCATCAGACTAACAGTGGACCTCTCAGCAGAAACTCTACAAGGCAGAAGAGATTGGGGGTCAATATTGGACATTCTTAAAGAAAAGAATTTTCAACCCAGAATTTCATATCCAGCCAAACTCAGCTTCATGCATGAAGGAGACATAAAATCCTTCCCAGACAAGCAAATGCTGTGGGATTTCATTACCACCAGGCTTGCCTTGCAAGAGCTCCTGAAACACTAAATATGCAAAGGAAAAACTGGTACTAGCCACGGCAAAAACACACCAAAATATAAAAACCAATAACACTATGAAGAAACTACATCAACTAGTGTGCAAAATAACCAAATAGCATCATGAAGACAGGACCAAATTCACACATGACAATATTAACCTTAAATGTAAGTGGGCTGAATGCCCCGATTAAAATACACAATCTGGCAAATTGGATAGTCAAAACCCATCAGTGTATAGTATTCAGGAGACCCATCTCACATGCAAATACACACATAGATGCAAAATAAAGGGATGGAGGAAAATTTAACAAGCAAATGGAAAGCAAAGCAAAACAAAACAAAACAACATAGGGGTTGCAATACTAGTCTCTGATAAAACAGACTTTAAAAAAATAAAGGTCAAAAAAGACAAGAGCATTACATAATGGTAGAAAGAACAATTCAACAAGAAGAGCTAACCAGTTTAAATATATATGCACCCAATACAGGAGCACCCAGATTCATAAAATAGGTTCTTAAAGACCTACCAAGAGACTTCAACTCCTACATAATAATAGTGGGAGACTTTAACATCCCACTGTCAATATTAGACAGATCAATGAGACAGAAAATAAACAAGGATATTCAGGACTTGAACTCAGCTCTGGATCAAGTGGACTTCATAGAAACTTATAGACCTCTCCACCCCAAATCAACAGAATATACATTCTTCTCAGTGCCATATGGCACTTATTCTAAAATCAACCACATACTTGGAAGTAAAACTCTCCTCAGCAAATGCAAAAGAACCGAAATCATAATGAACAGTCTCTCAGACCACAGTGCATTCAAATTAGAACTCAGGATTAAGAAACTCACTCAAAACCACACAATTATATGGAAATTGAACAACCTGCTCCTGAATGACTCCGGGGTAAATAATGAAATTAAGGTAGAAATCAAGAAGTTCTTTGAAACCAATGAGAAGAAAGAGACAATGTACCAGAATCTCTGGGACACAGCTAAAGCAGTGTTAAGGGGAACATTTATTGCACCAAATGCCCACATCAGATTCAGGACAGAGGCAAGGGCAAAGACTTCATGACGAAAACACCAAAAGCAATTGCAACAAAAGCCAAAATTGACAAATAGGATCTAATTAAACTAAAGAGCTTCTGCTCAGCCAAAGAAACTATCATCAGAGTGAACAGGCAACCTACAGAATGGGAAAAAAATGTTTGCAATATACTCATCTGACAAAGGTCTAATATCCAGAATCTACAAGGAACTTAAATTTACAACAACAACAACAAAAAACCCCATCAAAAAATGGGCAAAGGATATAAACAGACATGTCTCAAAAGAAGACATTTACGTGGCCAACAAACATATGAAAAAAAGCTCACCATCACTGATCATCAGAGAAATACAAATCAAAACCACAATGAGATACCATCCCATGCCAGTCAGAATGATGATTATTAAAAAGTCAAGAAACCATCGATTCTGGCGAGGATCTGGAGAAATAGGAACACTTTTACACTGTTGGTGAGAATGTAAGTTAGTTTAGTCATTGTGGAAGATAGTATGATCTGGAACCACAAATACCATTTGACCCAGCAATCCCATTACTGGGTATATATCCAAAGGAATATAAATCATTCTTTCATAAAGATACATGAACATGTATGTTTATTGCAGCACTGTTTACAGTAGCAAAGATGTGGAACCAATCCAAATGATAGACTGGATAACGAAAATGTGGTATATATATGTGTGTGTATATATATATATACACACACACACACCATGGAATACTGCACAGTCATAAAAATTTATGAGATCACGTCCTTTACAGGGACGTAGATGAAGCTGGAAGCCATCATCCTCAGCAAACTGACACGAGAACAGAAAACCAAACACTGCATGTTCTCACTCATAAGCTGAACAATGAGAACACATGAACACAGAGAGGGGAACAACACACACCAGGGCCTGTTAGGGGTTGGGAGGCCAGGGGAGGGAACTTAGAAGAGTCAATAGGTGCAGCAAACCACCATGGCATGTAACAAACCACCATACCTATGTAACAAACCTGCATGTTCTGCACATGCATTCTGTTTTTCTTTTCAGAAGAAATAAAGAAAAACAAAAATTAAAATTAAAATAAAATAAAATTACTACTAACGTCACATTTGAATAGAAAGAACTACAAGATATGTAGATTGGAAAAAGAAATTATTTTTATTTTAAGATGACACGCATTTCCATTTTGGAAATAACTTAATACAAATTTCCTGGAACTAGTAACCAAGTTTAGCAAGGTCACAAGAACAAGGTCGATGTACAAAATTAGTGTACCTTAATAACTGGAATAACAAATTTAAAACAATGACAAATCACAACAAAGCTAATACATATAAAGTACTTGTTTATAAATCTAACAGCATGTATACAGGATCTGCATGAAAAAAACTAAAAAACATTGAGGAAAGAAATCACAAAAGATATAAATAATGGAATGATACTCTGTATTCATGGATTGAAAGAATTAATATTAAGATATCCTTTATAATTTAATCTATAGTTTCTATGTAATCTCAATAAAAAATTCTAGCAACTTTTTGTAAAAACCAAAACATATGAAAAAGCACAGGCACTGTAATAGCCAGCACAATTCTGAAAAAACAAAGTTGGATGACTTACACTACTTTTGAGACTTACTGTAAAGCTACATTAATCAAGATGGCAGTGTATTGGTGAAGAAAAGAGATCAATGGAACTCAATAGAAAGCCCAGAAAGAAGCCTACACAAATATAGCCAACTGATTATTTTTTTTTCACAAAGATGTAAAGTAAATTTAATGGAGAAAGGAGGGTTTTTTCAATAAGTGGGATTGCTACAATTAGACATCCACATGCAATAAAATGAACCCCAACAAGACCTCACATTTATACAGAAATTAACTCAAAATGGTCATAAATGTAAAACACAAAACTGTAAAACTTGTATTCAACAGATGATAAATTTTGAGTGGCCTGTGGTTTGGTGATTGATTTCTGGAAACAACACCAAAAGCACAATCCCTGAAAGAAGAAAAAGGACAAGTTGGACTTTGTTAACTTTAGTAACCTTTCTTTTGTTGAAGACACTATGAAGAGAACAAAAAGACCACCAACACACTACCGACAAGGTGAAAATATTTGCAAGTCACATATCCGAGGAACTTTCATATACAACACAAATAATTTTTAAAACTCAGCAATACAGAAACAAACAACCCAATTTAAAAATTGGAAAAGGATCTGATCAGCTATCTCACCAGATTGCAAATTAGCATATGAAATGATGTTCAATATTATTGATTAGGTAGATGGAAATTAAAACAACAAGAGATACCTGTTAGAATGGCTAAAAAACAAGAGCAAACCAGAAAACAATGCCAGTGCTAAATGCTGGTGAGGATGTGGAGCTATAGGAACTTTCATTCATTGCTGCTGAGAATTCTAAACAGTACAACTACGTTGGAAGATAGTTTGATGGTTTATTACAAAGATGAACAGTCTTACCATACAATATAGCAATTATGCTCCTAGGTATTTATGCAACTGATTTGAAAACCTCTATCTTTTTTGTATATAAAACCTGCTTGCAAATGTTTATAGCAGCTTTATTCATACGTGCCCCAAATTAGAGGTTACAAAGATGCCCTTCAGTAGGTGAATGAATAAACAAACTGATAGATTTATGTTACAGAATACTATTCAGTGATCAAAAGGTATAAGCTATTAATCCATGCCACAGCATAGCAGTATCTTAAATGCACATTGCTAAGTGAAACAAACCATTCATAAAAGGTTATATGCTGTATGATTCCAACTATAAGACATTTCGGAAAAGGCAAAGCTATAGAGATGGAAAATAGATAAGATGTTGCCAAAGATTACTGAAGAGCTGCAGGAGATGACAGATGACCTTTACTGAACAGCTATGAGGTTGACAAAAGACTGTTCAACAGTAACAGCAGAGGTTAGACGACAATACAAAATGTTTGCAAGTGTAAATGGATGCTAGATGCCAATCAAACATTTTATATCCATAAATTTTCATTCAACAATGTAGGTAAAATAAACTCATTTTCAGGCAAAAACTGAGATAATTACACTATTTATCTTCCCTAACATGTCTTCTAAAAGAACTTAATCTAGGAAGAAGCAGCTTGAGCCCAGAAGGGAGGGATGCAATGCAAAAAGCTTTGATGATTAAAAAATGGTGAATATGTAATAAACACTGATGATGCTGAGTGATAAGGAGTTTATAAAACAAGATTAAACTACACAGCAATACTAGGTCAGACAGGAGAATATGATGAGTTAAAGTGTTGCAAGGTACTTCTACTATGCAGAAGTGGTGATACTAGCAAATTTGATACTTAGTCAAGCTTTATTATTGACACTGTAAGAGTAACCATTGAAATAATATAAATAGACTAGAACTCTAAACTGTTAGAAGTTAAGGCAAAGAAGTGTTATTAGGAATGAAGAGGGAGTTATCACATAATGACAAAAAATACTTTCTCATAAAGCAAAATTGACATGATTTCAAGGAGAATTTGAAATACAATCATAATGAAAGATTTTAACACATCCTTCAAATTAATTGATAGAAAAATCAGACAAGATTTAGAAGATTTGGATAATGAAATTAACAAGCTTGAGGTAATATAGAGCCCTGCGCACCAACTCAACTAAGAATGAATGTAAAAAATATAAATATATATAGAAGATTTACAAATTTGAACATAATCTTGAGCACAACGTAAACTTGAATAAATAACAATATAAATAACAGAGGCTATTAGAAATCGGAAATTAGTATTTTAAGAGCTCTATTCATTTCCATGCAGTTAGAGATTTAAAAAAACCCCAAGATTCAAGGGTCAAAGAAGAAATCATTTTGGAATTTTTGAAATAGTTAAAACTGAATAATAATAAAATTCTACATATTTCAACTGGTAGAATGCAGCTAAACCAGTATTTAAAAGTTAATTTATATCTTTAAATGACTGTTTTAGAAAGTTCAAAAATTAATAAACTTAATGAGTTAGGAATAAAATAGAATAACTTCCCATTAAAAAAAGAAAAAGGAAAATAACAAATATTGGTGGAGTACTTAGTGAAACAGAAAATAAATAATAGATAATCCAAGAAACTCAAAGCTGATGTTAAAGAAAAATAGAACAGATAACCCATCTTTGTGTCCATAATGAACTCAGTGTTTAGTTCCTGCTTGTAAGTGACAACATGCAGTATTTGGTTTTTTGTTTCTGCATTAATTCACTTAGGATAATAGCCTCCAGCTGCATCCATGTTGCTGCAAAGGACATGATTTCAGTAACTTTCTCCTGATAAGAAACCATGGCCATGGGCTGGTTGTGGCTGCTTTACAGAGGCTGAGCACTGAGTGCCTGCATGCCCTGCTTCATCCTTTGATCTATAGGACTTAATTGTATGTAATACATTTAAATGTTGTTTCCACCCCAAAATGAACATAGGAGCATTTTTGCGTATCATGCATGTGTGTCCCCTCTTTGTGAATATTCATAGCTCTTCCTGTAACCTGTTGAATGTGTACACCTGGCCAACGTGTTCAGCACAAATCCCTCTTCCACTCTCCTCCCTTGAAGCACCTGTTAATGGTCTCTGCCTGAGGCTACACTTCCCTGCTTGTCAAAATGGCCTCCTTGCAGGCTGTAACCCTTTATAAGAAATAAAGCTCTCCTTTCTAAATTTATAAATCTTGTGATTTTTTAAGTTGACACCCTTCACCACTGGGAGAGCTAGCTGCCTCTCCTAAATTGATCAGAGTGAATATCTCTGTCTTAAAGACTTTTAATATATTGTAAAATAAATTTATTTTACCCTAATGAGACTATGAACTTATTAATACCATTTTGTATTTATGTAGTTTTTATCTCTCCAATAACTATGTGTGGCTTGATATCTAGCAAATATTCAGTATATTGATTTTATGAATATTTGGGAGTTTCCATCCTCAAGTTGTGTGTGTGTGTGTGTGTGTGTGTGGATTGTGGTTCTCTGTTTGTGTATCACTGTCGTGGCAAGTACCCCTTTTTTCTCCTTCACTAATCCAGACCTACAGAAGTTGATATTATTAAATTCTGATCAATTTTCCCCTTATGTTCTCTTATTACTATGGCCTCAGTCAGTTTCAAAGCATATTTATTTTGTATTAATCAAGTAGAAAGTGCAGATATCAATTGTTTGACCTTACAAATGGTGAAACTGAGGCTCAGAAATTTTAAAATACACTGATTAAGAGCATCACTAGTGTGGAAACATTCCAGGTAATAATTTCATGCTTGAAGTTTAGAGTCAAATACTTCACATATGTCTGGATTTACAGATAATTAAAGATTTGCATGTTAATATTTCTGTGCCTATTCTTAAATAACATTTCTACCCTTTTATACCAAGTCTAATTGATATATTAAATTTAATAGCTTGGCTTATATATTCTTTATTGAAAATGCAAATGAAATCATAGATGATAAGTTCTTACCACAATCAAAATGATCAGCAGTCGTATTCAACCCAAATTTCTTTAAAACAATAAATGGATCTCCATGGGGGTTCTGGATCTGGCAATACTCTTATTTCTTTCCCCACTTTGTGGCTTCTCAGGCATTTGTTTATAATTATTCATTAACCCACTTGTATATTTTACTGACTTATGTGTGTCTTATTTCTGGTATCAAATAAATTAGATAAGTTTGATAAAGTACATCTTTTAAAATCTCTTATTACAAAATTGATATATTTTAGAACATTTCAAAATAGCAATATAAAAAAGAAGAAAATAAAACCTCCCATAAGCCCACCATTTGCCTGATGCCTGCTGATATAGAGACTTAAAGTTACCTATGCTTCCACACATTCGTTCAAACAGACTTACAGAGAGATACATACATGCACCCACTTCCAACCACGCCACCTACTCCTGCCCTCAATTCACTCACAGACTTTTTAAAGTAAGAAGTTAGTATTGGTATAAAACTATTAGCTAGACTGCAGACATTATTTGGATTTCACCTGTTTTCCCACCTGGTGGCATCCAGGATTCTCTCTTGCATTTAGTTGTCATGTCTCATTTGCAGGGTGACCAGCTCATCCTAGTTTACTCTATTTGTTTCAATTTTAAAAATAAAAGTCTTACATTCCAGGAAGCCCATTAGTCCTGAGTCAACTGAGAGAGCTGGTCACTCTACCCCTTGCTCTTCTGCTATCTGTGAGTCCTGAGTCAACTGAGACAGCTGGTCACTCTACTCCTTGGTCTTCTGCAATCTGTGACATGTTTTAGTCTGTTCTCATCTTTCATGACCGTGGCTCACTGTTAAAGGGTGCTTGTTGGTATGTTGTAGAATGTTCCCAGTTTGGGTCTGTCTGGTGTATTCTCATGATTAGACCGGGGGTTATGGATCTGGGTAGGAATATCACAGAGGTGTCTTGTCCTTCTTATCATGTCACGTTGGGGGTGCCGATGTTAACATGAGTTATTACCATGATGTTTGTTTGGATCACATGGCTCAGGCCGGTTGGCCAGGTTCCTCCACCATCATGTGACCTTTACCCCTTTCTGTACTCTGTTCATTAGAGCCACTAAGTCTAGCCTCACTCAAGGGCTGCGGATTAATCCCAACTCCTAGGAGGAAGAAGGAGTTTTGAATTTGTGGACATATGTTAAAACCACTTAGTAATTGATACGTATTTTGGGGGTGGATACTTTGAGGTTATGCAAATCTCCTGTTTCTCCTTAAGGTTTCACCTATAACTACAGGGCATCATGGCTTTTGCCTGCAGGGTTATTGCTGTGGAGTTCCAGTGATAATTTTCTCTTTCTTTCATTACTTCTACATTTATTAACTGAAATTCCTCTGGAAGGAAGATTTGTTCCTTCACTCCCACTTACTTATTCATATTAGTAAGGATTTAGGGAGATTTAATTGGGGGGGGAGTATTATCTAATACAAATTTAATTTGTTGCTCAAATTGTTAAAGGCTTGGCCACTGGTGGGTCTTTAAGTTGACTCCTGTATCCTTTTCAAGTACTCTCATTGTTTATTTTTTAAAGCACTTAATTACTGGCACTGCTAAGCTCTTCAAACTCATTTTGTAGTTTCCCTGTCCCAATCCTAGAAAATGCTGCTTCTCTAAAAAGCATTGGTATCCTGGTTCCTTTAACAGGAGAACAGTAGTTAAATTTAGGCTTTAGGTACTTGTTGCTACCAAGTGTTGCTGCTTCTAAGACCTTTCAGTAAACAGAGCTAGAAAATATACCTACGTATGCTAACCCACACATATACACACAGCATATTTATTGTGATAGCGTTCTGTCTCATATTAAATAAACATGAGTTTATACAGATTTCTCTAACTACAGTTTACAGCCACAGGGTTTGTTCTAGCCTTCCCTCTTTCTGTGACAATGAGAAGCCTGGCTGTAATTTTCTACTATATATTTAATAATTTGTTCAATCCTAGTATTATCTTTTTACATAATGCTGGATTTAATTTGCTCACATTTTGCTGAGGAATTTTGCATCTCTATTTATAAAGGACATTGCTTTGTAGTTTTCTTGTAATGTTTTTGTCTCCAAAATGAGTTGGAGAGTGACCCTTGCTCTCTCATTTTCTGGAAAAGTTTGTGTATTGGATGGGTGTTATTTCTCACCAATGAAACCATAATGGCCTGAAATTTTTCTTGATGAAATGTCTTTAAGACGTTAGTTTATTTAATTGCTACAGGGATATTCAGGTTATGTATTTATTCTTTAATGAATTTTGGCAGTTTGTATCTTTGAAGGGACTGGTCTACTTCCTCTAAGTTGATTTTGTGGATGCAGAATTGTTTGTAGTATCTCCTTATCTTCCCTTTAATGTCTGTGGGGTCTGTAGTGAGTCTCCTCTTTCACTTATGATACTGGAAACTTGTATTTTCTCCCTTTTTTTTTCTTGGCCAGTCTTGTTAGAGGTTTGCCAATTTTACTGATTATTTTTTTAAAAGAATCAATTTTTAATTTAATTAATTTTCTTATTTTTCTCTTTCCAATTTTATGATTTTATGCTCTAATATTATTTTCTTTTTTCAACTTGCTTTGGGCTGATTTTGCTCTTCTTTCTCTACTTTCTTAAAGTAGATGTTAGATCTTCCCTTTTTATAAATATTTAATAGTAACAATTTCCCTCTCATATTGCTGTGGCTGAATCCTACATGACTTAAAAAAGTTAAAAATGCAGTCATACTATTTTGAAAGCTATTTAATTAACTACATACCATGAATACATTTCATACATATATTCTTCTGTAGCAGACTTTTCATTATTTAGTGTTTTCTAATAATGAGGCATGAGGCAAGAGTACATATTTTAACAAATAAGCAACCATTGCATAAATGCCTCTATGCTACACACAGTGGGCAGGAAAATATAAAGGTGAGTAAATCACACCCATAGGTAAGAACATCCAGGCATTCAACATT
Organism: Macaca thibetana thibetana; assembly: GCF_024542745.1. Taxonomy (NCBI): domain Eukaryota; kingdom Metazoa; phylum Chordata; class Mammalia; order Primates; family Cercopithecidae; genus Macaca; species Macaca thibetana. The sequence continues at coordinate 116,130,131 of NC_065580.1, forward strand.
GAGTGGTATGACTGTGATAACACATGGATACTTAGAAGACAGGTGGGGAAGGGGGTGCTGGGATAGGGCTGGTGGGCATCAGAAAAGCTAATTCTGATGGGGCCTATAGGTTCTCATTGCAGTGGGGGTACATATTGCTCTCATTTGGAAGAAGGCTGGCAGTCCCCACCATGGTGTGTTTTAAAGGCAGTGGAAATATTTAGAGCCAGGAGGTCAGCAGAAACCTATTTTTGGAAAGTGAGTTTTATGGCTTACAAACCTATCCAGCAGCAGCTGGAGTTAGAGAACAGAAAGTGCTGAAAAGAAAAAGTGTGCCATCAGAGAAAAGCGCCCTCTCACCAGTCAGACAAATGGGTTTCCCCATTTGGGAAAAGTGTTATTTCAGCAACATTGGGAGCCTTGAATTGGGAATAAAGCAACATTTCTAGTGGATGTATTGGAGAAGCACAGCCAGGGAAAGAAAGGTCAGTAACTTAGCGATAATCTGAGTTCTCTCCAAGTTACTCAATTCTTATCCCAGAATGGCAGGACTGAAATGCAGACCAGACAAGTTGGTAGCTGAGCATCCAATGTTCTTTTTGACTTGGTTGGTTTGGCTTATCAAGAGGCTGGGCTGTCAGTGGATAGAAATAGATTGGAGGAAGATGTGGGAGACTTTTATCCCTATGAGACTTCCAGATATTATGTAAGAATGGAGAATGAGTACTGAAGACCAAGGATAATGACTGCAAGACGTCTAAGGTCCTGGAATAATGGTTACTTACCTGTGGGGTGGAGGGCCTCTCTTCTACTTTTTCTCTTGTTTACACATTGTGTTTTCTAAACACACGTAATTCTACAGTATAGATTCATGTTCTTACTCTAGCAATAGAAATGGGGTAACAATTTGAGAAGACAAAGATACAACTGAAAAGGCTTTGGGGCAGGAGAATAGTAAGAACCTGTAGAGGCAGAGATGGCTTAGAAGAGGTATTAAAGAAAGGCTGTTCAGGAAAGGAGCTGTACAGGAAAGGTGGCTGGTTTTCCCAAGGAGTCTCTATTCAAGAGTATTTCTAGCCCAGTTGCTAAGGGACTAGCTTTAGATCTTTTGCATTTGACCTGTTTCCTTCCTTCTAGATTATGTGGAATCATTTTTACTTATGTGGATTTGCTCAAATCAAATGCAATGGTTACAACTGCTTACTACTTCAAGAGGAGAAAATGTCTTACTTTTTAATGACTTTCTATAGCAGGAATACCAGGAAGGCCAACTAGGAAGGGAAAAGGGTCAGTTCCAGGTAGCTTTAGCTGTCCACCTGTCTGTCTCACATCTCTCTCTTTTCAACAATCATCTAACGCCTGTCTCTGAGGGTGGGGCCAAGGCACAGAGCTCAAGGACCTATATTTTGATGGGAATCCATAGTTCTGCTTTGGCCAATCCAAAGATATACCATCACCAATAATGTTTAGTGTTTATTAGGACCATCTGTTCTTAAATTGATACTTCTCTTCTTATTGTTTAATTCAGCAGGGGAGAGGTGCTACAAGTTGTGTTTATTTATTTATTTATTGTAGCAGGTTTCAAAAGAAAGCCTCAAACCTATAGATTTGTTGAGAGCAGGGCCCACCGATTGGTATTTTTGCCAAATCCTACAAGTGATTCTAATCCAGAAACACTGGTTTATGATATAGTACTTCCCCCAGACAAGGCTCTTTGAGATGGACCAGGTTAGGAACAGCCAAGACCAGGAAATGTGTTCAGGAATTCTGGTGTTTTTCCCATAATGAACAATCTCATTCTGAGTCTTTGCCCCTGGAATGTCCCTATAATTCCTCACACTCATCACTAATGTATTTTTGGTATGCTTGATGGTGTCCCAAAGTGCTCTTAGGTTCTGCCCATTTTCTTCATTCTTTTCTTTTTCTGCTTTTCAGGTTGGATAATCTCAATTGTCCTATCTTCAAGTTCACAGAGTATTTCTTCTGTCAGCTCAAATCGGCCGTCGGACCTCTCTAGTAAATTTTACAACTTCAGATTGCACTTTTCATCTCCAGAATTCCTATTTTATTCAACTTTATAATAATTAACCCTTTCTTGATATTCTCCATTTGCCAAGACATTGTTCTGATTTTCTTTAGTTCCTTGTCTATGGTTCTTCTAAAAATATGCTTTTTAGAGCATATTTAAGACAGTTGATTTAAAGTCATTGTCTAGTAAGGCTGATGCCTGGGTTTCTGCAGGAATCATTTCTATTCATTTATTTTTTTCTTCATGACTGGGCCATACTTTCTTGCTTCTTGGCATGCCTCATACATTTTAGTGAAAACTGGATGCTCTGAATATTGTAACATGGCAAGTTTACAAACCAGCCTCTTTCCCTTCCCTGAAGTTTGTTGTTGCTGCTTGTTGTGGGTAGTTGCTTGCTTGTTTCATGATTTTCTGAACTTTTCCCCTAAAGCCTATATTCTCTGTTGTGGTTGCTGAAGTCTGCATTCCATTATCTTAGTGGTCAGCTAGGTTTTTTGAGTTTCCTTACATGCTCAGAATGCACATTCTCCTGGTCATTGCAGATTGGCTGTCTGTGGGGGCACTCCTTCAATGCCTAGCTAGGCCATTTACAACTCTGCCTCAGCCTACACTTCCTGTTAGCATAAAGGTATGCTGGAGTTGAAAGCCAGATAACCTTAGGACCTCCCGAGGACCTTTTGTAAGCACACATCTAGCCCAGAGAATGTGCATAGCTTTCCTTATTGCCAAGCATACAGTGTAGCTCTCAAAAGCTGCTATCTCCTCATATGTCTCATTTGCCAGCCTCTTGCTTCTCAGGCTTTGTGATCTGTCTGTTACCTGTCCTGATTGTTATCCCTTGCCCTAGGCTTCCACAGCCTATATTTGTGCCTTTAAATGCTTTTGGAAAATGCTGTCCAGAAGGCTGCCACAGCCCTGGGAACTCTCTGAGTCTAATGAAACCAAGGCCAGCTTTTGTGCTGGTGTTTCAGGGACCTCCCCGCATCAGGCTGGAGAAGATATCACAATTGTTTGAGAATAAGGTTTGTTTTGCTTCCTCTGGCACCAGCAACATGCACCATGAGCATGGGCTGGAGTCTTCATGACCACCACTGATCCGGGGCAGCAGGCTGGCGGGAGGGTGATTTCAAATGTCACTACAGTCTTTTACCACAACACAGTGGCTGCTTCTTAAGCATCTTGTTGGTTGTTGTAAGTTTCTGACTAGATTCCAGAGTTCTGCAGAGTTCTGACAGTTTTTGTAAGTTCATTAGTTGCTTTTGTGGAGGAAAGAAGATTGGGGATTTTCTAGTCTGCCATTTTTCCTTGATGTTTAATATATTTTTAACTTCAATTATAGAAAATTAATATAAAACATCCTTTATTTAATGACTATTGTCATCAGTGGAATGATCTGCAATTTCCATTTTTGAAAATGTTTCCAATTCTATATTCTTTACTCATGTATAGACCTTCACGCTAAAATACTCGATGTATGTCCTTCAAGTCATGAAATATGCATTTATATACATATACAAGAATCCTTGAAAATGCATACTTCTCTTTTGTAGCATCAAAAAATTAACACAGTCGTTTCTCCCTTTCCCACTGACTGGCTGCAGCATTTAATTCATTAAATATTTCTGACTTTGTGGTAGGGCCTTTGACCTTGCTCCATCATTGTTCTTGGTCCTGAAAAACCACATTCATCTTGGAACATGTTTTTGTCCACAGCACAATATATATATTTTTTCTAGTTCAGAGTAGGGACGACAGCCTTAGAGATGTTTATGTCTCAGGACTTTCTTGGGAAACTAGGCCTTTTAAACTTTCAACTACACAGTGAGGAAAAGTAAGGGGGTCTGGGGTGGCCACAGACAAATGTGGAAATGCCATTTAGTGTCAGAACATGCAAGTTGTCTTAAGGCATGTCAGGGAGATAGGTCTAGCCTTTGCAACTCTGTGGAGCACAGAGTCTAGCTGGGAAAAGCTTGACGCTGAGACAAAAGAGACAAAAGAGGAGCCGATGCCACTGTGCAGCTGAGAGGGGTCAAAAGCAGCTGCAACAGAAACAAAGAGCAGGACACAGACTGAGGAACCATGGGGAGGGTGGCAGAGTCTGCAGGCTGTTGCCAACAATTAGAGGTTTTCTCCAAGCTCAGAAACACGGTGAACAGAACTGTCAATTAGTGTCAGTACATGTCACAGCTTGAAATCTCCAAAACTTCACTCACCTTGTAAAAATAGGTCAGCCACCAGCATTATTATAGGCACCATTACCATAGGTTGAGAAATTGGAGGCTGGAGGGAATCATTTCAGTTTGACACACTGCTTCTGATGTCCACTGAGCATCAGGTGCCCCTCTGGAGTCTGGGAATATGATGATGAAAAGACTCATTTTCTACCCCAAAAAGTTGGCTGTAAAGTTAGGAGGCATCTTTAGCTTGAAGTTCTCCCTGTATCTCCTGTAACATTCGCATGGCACAGATGGCCTCCGAGTAAAGTCCTAACATGGGTAATTTGTGTCTTCTTTCTTCTTTCCTTGGCCAGACCACATAACAACATGCAGACTTAATTTTCTTTGCTAAACATGTATACACTTTTTCTACATATGCTTTATATGATTTTTTCAGGGTCTCTGAAATAGCTAGAGAAAATTAGGCCATAAAATCAATGAATAAGATTGTAAATATATGATTCTCCTTTTGTAAACTCTAAAGAGCCATAATTAGATAAAAATGTCATTTCAAATTTTAGTCCCTGTTGGTACTACTAATTATTATTATTTTGTTAATTTGTATTCAAGTGTAGAAAATAAAGGCATACAGTAACTTGGATCCAGGAAAAAAGATAATGCAATTGGAAGAAAATGCACAGGCAATTTAAATCCAGCTGTTCGGAGCTTGAAATCCTTAAGTGTGGGAACAAACGATCTGTAGTCATTGAATTCTCAGATTTCAATTCATTAGAGCAGAATTTGAGTGTGAGCTTGAGACGATCAAGGGAAAGTCTATAGGGGAATTAGGATTACGTCAAAACGTTTGTAGTGTTGGACAAAGGCAAGTTCCCAAGGCACAATTTTAGCTTTTAAAGTAATTCTTTCTCTGAAGGACCTAATTTAGGTATTTTTTTTTTGTTTCCTGAAAAGAGTCAATGCTTTTAAAGTTAAGAAAGAAAAATAGTAGTTGTAATGGGGCAGGATCAATATGGATGTTAAAAATGGAAAAGTAAGCCAAAGTTAATATCACAATGTGATCAAAGCATAAAAATGTTTAAAGCCTTTTATGTGCTACTTCTGGCTCATCTGAATGCCAGGGCCAAGTCCAACCAATTAGCCAATACCATTTTGTAAACTGTTTTTCCTGTTTCCTTTCTGTATTTGCAGAGACTTAAAGTATACTGTTTAACCCAAAAGAATGGCTCTTATTGGGTAAGGACACGAGAGTTAGCCTCTTTGGTCAGATCCATTAACTGGAATGGGGTGGGTTTTCTATGACATGCAGGTGTTCGTAACTTGTGCATCTTGAGCATGGGACCCAGACTGTTGATGACAGAGTATGTAGAGTGTTTTCAGAAATCGGACTTGATAATACTGCTTTGAGTCTGGACAGAAGATAAGGTGCCTCCTTAAGTGGCTTTTTCATGTGATAAAGAAGGAAGTGCATGGAAATGGGATGTGCAAGTTCCAGCTTTTCTACTTGGACCAAAGACTAACCTGTTACTTCCTATGAACCTTAACTTTCTCATCTGTGAAATGAGAAAACTTACCATCATGTGGCTGACCAGGTGCTCCAATGTTCACGCGTCTACTCGGTGAGGTGTTGAAGGTGTACTCTGTGCCCTGTGCTCTTCCAGGGATATAGTGGCAAGCAGGACTGTGGCCCTTTTTTCACCGAGTTTATGCTCTCTCTGAGTGTGAGAAAGCAGAAAATAAACAGCAACAACAAAAAACTCCAAGTAAATACTTAAGATATTTTCAGAGGTGACTCAAGAGAAGTCAGACAGGTGCCAAACTGGTGGGAAGAGCATTTTAAGTAGAGGAAACAGAAACACCAAAGGCCCTGAGGCAGGAATACACTGAGAGTACATTTGGATAAGGTCAGTGACTCTCATACTTTGCTGCCTCATTATCCCCTGGGGCCTTGGTAAAACTCTGAACCTCTACCCCAAGGTTTAGACTCAGCAGATCTGGGTTAGGGCCCGAGAATCTACATTCTTTGTTGGACTCTCTGGTGCTGCTGGCATTGCTCCACATGCTGAGAAGCTTGGAGTAGAGGAAACCACAGAAGTCTAGTTCGGCTGACTGGAAAGGAGCAGGTGGAGAGGTGGGTAGGGAGACCTGTGAGGGAGGGGCTTGTGCAGGAAGGAGTTTGGGTTTTACTGATTGAAGTGGGAAGCCATTAGAGAGATCGCCCTGGTGCTTTGTGGAGAACAGTTCACAGCAAGAAAGCAGGAGGACAGGTTAGGGACTCTCACAGCAGTTTAGGCCAGCAGTTAGGACAGGTTGGGCTAGTGGTTAACAGTGGATGTGGTTGTTTTCAGTTATCTCTTGGAAGTAGAGGTGTCAGGGCTTGCTGATGACAGGATCAGGGATGTGAAGGAGAGAAATGAGCCAAGGACAGCTACCACATACGGAGCCTGGGCACCCTGCAGCTGGTCAAATGTGTGTAAGGACCGTTGACAGTCATGTGGTGGGGCAGGGGAGGGGCTGTTTCCCTTCTCTCCCAAACGTGGTGTGTAATAATAGCAAGACGTTCAAAGTGTGGTGAAGTAAGTCAACCAGGGGCTGGGCACTTTTCCTCTTTAAGACCTCAGCCTGCAGGTGACCAGACCTTCTGCAAAGCTCCGGTTGACGAGTTAGTTTTTCTCATGTGGTTCAATGACAGGACTGACAGAGACGTTGTTTTGACAAACTCTGCTCTCTTGGCTGTAATATTTCTTCTCCACATCAGAGTTCTGATGGATAGCTCTAATACCCACCCTTGAAGATTACTGGAGATAAATTTATGTCAGACAGTGTAACATAGAGGAAAAAGCATGGTGTTTGGAAGGCCAAACCTAGGATTGTATCTTTACTTCCTCCTCCAGACTGCAGGCATATTACTTAACTTCTCCATGTCTTCATTTTCTTATTTGAAAAATAGAGATAATAATGTCAAGTGATTTGCAGCATTTTGAAGATGAAAGAAGATAAATCATGTGGAGGATTTTTTTAATATAAAGGTTTATGTGAAAATAAGTTGTTTTATTATTATCAGTGTTTTCATTAGGATGTTGCAAAAGTGCTTGATGAATTGCAAATGACTCTGTAAATGGATGATGTTGCTATGAGTTTATAAATGTTCATAAATGGATGATGTTGCTATGAGTTTATAAAATTTTCAGACTAATTCACGAACTCTTGACTTGGGACTGTTCCTGTGTCTCATAGTTCACACATGCCCCGTCAGACAAATTGTCTGGTAGATTTGAATTTCTGCCATGGGTAATGAGTAGGTTTTGGAGAGTGGAACAAGGGTATCTTGGGTTTCACATTCCTCTGATTTCTCCAGAATATTTCCTGAGGACTGTGAAAGAAGGCAGTTCTAAATGCAAAGAAACTCTCGTATTGAAATGGTTTTGACATTCCAGGGAAAATCCACCAAATTAAGACAAGAACTGTGGTAGAGGGTGTGCACATTTTTATTGGTCCAACTGCTATAATTCTGGATACAGTTCATTCAAATCTGCAAATAATTTTAGGATTTGATTTGTGAAAAAAAATGTAGTAGCATGAGAAACCTCACTGGACTTGAGAGACAAAGGAACCACAAAAATGATGAATTCTCTGTTTATTATGGAGGGATCAAGTCTGGTGATAAATTCAGGTGGATGTGCAAGATAGTCAGTATCTCACATGATGTTCAATGATGCCAGCCTTCACACAGATGCCTTCTTTCTGACACTGTTGTTTCTCTGTGGCTGCCCTTTGTCGGGAACTGCCTATCATCATGATAACCACCTTTAACTGAAACTCACCATATGCCCACGGTGCCCATCATGCTGAGCTCTTTCCATGCTGTTTGTTTTTTCCCCCATACTATTGGTAATCCTGTCACCAACACTGTGAATTAGGGACCAGTGCAAACCTCATTTTAGAGCTGAGCAAGCAGAGGCTCCAATAAGTTGAAGAATTTGCTAGTGAGAGATGGAACCAGGGCTTGCCTTGGTCTGCCTGACTCAGACCTCTGTGATCCAGGAAGTGGGATCCAGGTGAAAGGTTTATTTTCTTCTTGGTGTGGCACGTATGAAATATTAGTCTTTATGTTTCTCTCTTTGGAGCTGGAAACCTGTGAATTACGACATCTTGTAGCTTCATACTCTTGGCCAGGCCCTAGTAGTGCCTGTGGCAGGAGGAGCAGTAGGGAGGGGTTCCTTGCTTAGGGTCCTCCTTGCAGACGATGACTTGGCCCCTTGGGTTGTGATCTCTCCCTCTCTGGCAGTCTTGGCTGTGAATCCATTGGGAAACAAGTATCTGTGGATATGCATGTGTATGCGTAAGTCACATAGAATCTTGGAGTCAGTACCTTTCACTCTTAGAATTAGTGCGTCCATTAAGAGATTTTCTTTTTCTTTTTTCTTTTTTTGAAGCAGAGTCTTGCTCGGTCACCCAGGCTAGAGTGCAGTGGCATGATTTTGGCTCACTGCAACCTCTGCCTCCCGGGTTCAAGCGATTCTCTTGCCCCAGCTTCCTGGGTAGCTGGGATTACAGGTGCCTGCCACAGTGCCTGGCTAATTTTTGTATTATTAGTAGAGACGGGATTTCACCATCTTGGCTAGGCTGGTCTCGGACTCCTGACCTCGTGGTCTACTCGCCTCAGCCTCCCAAAGTGCTGGGATTACAAGTGTGAGCCACTGCACCCAGTTTGAGATTTTCTTCTCATTTCAGTTTTCCTTACTTTCCAGTCCAGTATCCTAAACCTGCTGGGACTGGAGACTCAGGATGTATAAGGTAACTCCCTTTTTTTTTTTTTGAGACAGAGTTTCACTCTTGTTACCCAAGCTGGAGTGCAATGGCGTGATCTTGGCTCACCGCAACCTCCGCCTCCCGAGTTCAAGTGATTCTCCTGCCTCAGCCTCCCAAGTAGCTGGGATTACAGGTATGCGTCACCACGCCTGGGTAATTTTGTATTTTTAGTAGAGACAGTGTTTCTCCATGTTGGTCAGGCTGGTCTCAAACTCCCGACCTTAGGTGATCTGCCCTCCTCGGCCTCCCAAAGTGCTGGGATTACAGGCGTGAGCCACTGCAGCTGGCCAAGAGAACCCTTTTAAACTGTGAATGACTCTGAATGCTGCTAAGTTCTTTTTATAAGTTCCTCTTCTTGGCCACCTTTCTTTATCTTATGTTTTATTTATTTCCTTGAATATGTTAAATCGACAAAATCCAAAAAATAAAGAAAAACTGTTTATCTTCTCTATTTTGGTTCCATGAAAAAGTTGGTTCAAATCATTCAGTCTGGCATTACTGGAAATCTCTTAACAAGATTTACAGAGCTGCCACCCCAGTGAATTCCACCCCACTGAATTCATTGTTCATTGAGAGAGATTAGAAAATGAAGATACCATGCCCCTTGGCTTCCCTTCTAAAGGAGACACTGGGAAAGGAGAGGTAAGTCTAGTCTATCATTAGTTTCTTAATTTTCTCATATTGATTTAGATTGAAGAGTTTGCTTACTTTCTTTAACAATTATGCACTTTTTGTTATATTAGTTTAATTTTTAAATTGAAATCTGTATATTAAACATGGAGGAAAAAAAGAACACGTGCACAAAATGGGAAAGCCTCCAAATAACGGCAACCTGCCTGCCTCTGTTAAGCGGTGTTTATAGCCATATCTGTGCCTGTCATCCACACCAGGGTGGGTGATGTTGCTCTTGACACACCCATCCTCTGGCATTGACTCCACTCCTGGGATAGGCTGCATTGAATTGAAGGCAGCGGCAGCAGCATCAACAGGGAACTTGTTAGAAATGCAGGCTCTCCACCTCCCCCTGCACTGGGAATCTGACACTTTGCGGGTGCGACCCAGCAATCTGCACTCTGTCAAACTCGTGAGGTGATGCCTGTGCATGTGCAACTTGGAGCACACAGTCTGACCTCAGGTAATCGCGGTGATCCCAGCCGCATTCATTTCTTGGGGCTGCCAGAACAAACTACCACAGACGGAACAGCTTCAGAAGAAATACGTATTCTCTCCCAGTTGTGGAGGCCGGAAGCCTGAGATCAAGATGTTGGCAGAACTGGTTTCTTGTGAGACTGAGGGAAGGATCTGTTCCAGGCTTCTCTTCTTGGCTTGTAGGTGGCCATCTTCTCCCTGTGTCTCTTCTCATTGCCTTCCTTTAAGTGTGCCTGGGTCCAGGTTTTTCCATTTCATAAGGACGCAGTCACGATAGATTAGTGGCTACCCTCATGATTTTTTTCTTAACTAATTACGTCTGCAACAATCTATTTCTAAATAAGGTCACACTGGGGGTTAGGACTTCTGGAACTGGAGGGGACACAAGTCAACCCATAATGCCATCCCTTGCCAGTGGGAAGCTCAAGGACCAGGCAAATGCTTAGCAGAGCGTGGCTTTCCCTGAGTCTACGGTTCTTGGCTGGGCAAGTATATTCTTTTTTAGCTTGATTTTATTTTTTATTTAGCAATATATTATATACTTCTTTCAAAGTCGATAAATATTTTTGGGATTTGGGGACTGAACAGACACTCGAGGATTCATGCACCCCCTGATGTGTGTGCATATTTTTGTATATGCATTCATAGACTGAGAATGCATATCTGCTACTTTGACACTTACCATATCATAATTTAACATTGCTTTTTCATTTGGAAAATTTATGTTGTCATTTTTTCCTATTAAAATTATAAATAGTAAATTTTTGCCTAAATGTACTGCTGTACTTTTATGAACACTTCTGAATATATCTTTAGGAAAACTTCCAAAAATGTAAATTTGCAATGAAAAAGTACACTTGAATTTAAGGTTCCAAATGTCCACTCAGAAAGCCTGTGCCAGTTTGTGTCCCTTTAAACACGTAGTATCCGAGAATGCATTTTTGTTTTCATACGTTAGACTTTATTCCTTTTTCACTCTATACCAATTTGCTTAGCTAAATAAAAAAGATTTCATTTTTATGTGCATCTTTGATAATAAGTGGGCCTCAATTTCTCCAATGTGTGCTGGCCATGTGGACAGCCTATTTCTACACTTCGCCTATGATTCTGCTAGGACAGTTATCTTTCCCTTCTTGATTTGTGAGAGCTTTTTTACATCAAACGTTTATCACAAATCTGCATCACAAACTTATTTTCTTTTTGTTTTCTGTTTTAATTTTGCTCCTTTGGCAATATGTAACATTTTGTTCCTTTTGCAAAAATGCTTCAGAAGGCATTTCTCAGTCCATATAGAATAATTTTAAAAAACCATCTGACTATTTGTTAAAATTAATTATTTTATTATAATCATAAGTTTGAATAATAATGCGTGAGGAAAGTTCTAATAGATTGTCATGAGTTGCTTTTGAATCACATGTCTTTGGACTTTATAAACATCTGCTACAAGAAAAGTTTGACACCATTAGTTGGTTATTAATAAAATAAGTCAAACCTTCATGCCTTTAGGTTATTTGATGCAACTCCATTAAACTGAAGACCCCACACTCCTATCAAACAGATCAGATGCTTTTAAAGTGGGAAAAATACTTCTTGTGGAAATAGTAGATCTGGTTTGTTATTAGTGAAAAGAAGATCATTTCTATTTGAACAAGTTGTCGACCAGAGATCCTGCAAGATGTGCTTTGCTGAGCAGAAAATTGCTCTCAATGAACAGACTGTGAATGTCAGTTCTCAAACTGTTTCACCAAAGAACTTCATCAACATATACACACACATTCATGCACACAATTTACAGATTGGTTGATCATTTTGCTCTAAGAAATTTAATTGACTTCAAAGCCAATTGAAATGCAGCATAAAAATGATTTTTCACTAATAATGGATATTCCCTAGTTTTCCCTGGTGCAACAAGGAAACAAACAAAATCACAATCTTACTTTCGTAAGGTCCTACCTACTACCAATAGCAGCCACGTTTTATACTGCCTTTGCCAGCTGAAGCCCTAACTGCTGCAATTTTTCACTGGAGAGCACTCCAAACCACCCGGTTTGATTATGCTTTATTGTTTTTTTTCTGGAAATTTCTTCTGTAGTAATATATCAAGCTGCCAAAAAAAACATGCCAAAAATTATTCTCGAGGCTTCATTCTTCTGAGTCTGGGTCTCTAAGCTGCAGCATCCATTATTTATCTTTAGAAGTCAGAATCACACCTGGAGAAGCAGGTTCTACACTTAGTGCATGTGGCATCTGGGGTCTCTCCAGAGCTGCCCATCCAGGGAGCCAGTCTTGCAGTTCTTTCAGGAAGTAACGCAACGTAAACTCCATGGCTCCCTTTTCTGAATTTATTCCATGTGCGTCTACAAATGCCTGGGCAGTAGCTCCGACTGGAGCTTGGCCTGTCTCCATTGTTTTTGTTTCCAGGTTCATTAGCAATGACATTTCCATACACTAACGTACAGCACAACATATGAATCACCAGGGTAACTGAAATGCAAAGGGAAAACAGCTCATGACTTTGAATCGACTTTAAAGAAACAGTGGAGCCTCAGTGAGACACGGGGACCTGGAATCATTGATCTTTACCCTCACGAGTGTGTGCTGACTGTTCCAGGTCTGGAATGTTTCACGTCTGAAGCTAGGTCAGACCCTCGTCTAAGGATTGATCTAAGAAGAGCATTATTGGCATTTACTTTTTCCAGATCACTTTTACAGGGCTGCTGTGTGGCAGCCAGGTGCTCAGAAAGCGTTTCTTGGATGAGTAGATGGTGCAGTTTCTTTCTTGTCAAGAAGCGGTTGGAAGCATATTCATGCAATGGTTGAAAATGTCAAGATGAATCCAGCCCTGTAAAGAGAAGGACACTAACGCACAGTCTCAGTCTGCTGTAGCTCCTCAGAGGCCAAAAGCAATCAGTGAATCAAACTATTTTTCCAAAATGCATTTCTTGAGAATTAGTTTTATAAACTCAATTCCTATCAGAGATTGAAGTTTTGGGGCAGGGAGAGGTTCTCAGCAAAATGTCAGAATATATGAGGGTGACCAAAATGCAGTGAGGCAGTGGCAGCGTAGCTTCCGGGAATAGTCCATGGCTCTAAGAACGAAGCCCTTCCTGGCTCTCCGCCTCCTAACATGAGTATTTAGAAGTTGTGTTTCTAAAGCACATTCCTAACCACTCTACCAGCATCCCAACCCATGCCTGAGTCCTTCAGGATACATTTTAAAGTCAGTTATCCTTTAACTTGTGTTTACTTAACTGTGTAAGTGCAGGTGGTGCAAGGAGTTAAAAGTTGTTTTGTCCATTCCACCCAGGAGCTTGTGTTCAGTCTAGTGGCTAGTGCTAATAAGTTAAAAAAAAAAAAAAGAAGATACGTTATCACCTATGTATTGAGTGACATACAGAAAACTGAAGAATTCTTGATGCACAATGAAAGTTCACCCATCTCAGATTTAGGGCCAAGAAATCTTCTCGGATAAAGTGCCTTCTAAGCTGAGTCTAGATGCTGGGTGGGACTGAGCCAGGAGGGTATGGGTGTCTGGAAGGAGTCAAGTCTCTTTCTCTCTAGGGCTAGCCTGGAACCTCTCAGATTTGCCATTACGAATAAGGGTTTTTGCTTAGAGATATGGACCAGACCTGCATCCCACTCTATGGGCCTTTTCAGGCATTTGTACCAGGGGAGGTGGCTGTGGGTGGGTTTGGCATCATAAATCCTCAGGGCCGACCGGGCTATCCCACATACCATCTACATGAATTTGAACAAATCTCTGCTGCGTTTAGTATCTTAGCTTCCTCATCTGCAGAGTGAAAGAATTGAACCACATAATTTCTATGGGGATTTCCAGCTTTTACTGGCATCATTTGGAAATGTGAACTATGACATTGGCTACTGGAGCTGCCAGGCCTAGAACTCTTTCTTTTCCTCTGCCTTGGGCTGGGGTGATGTACTTAAGAGTGCAAATGGCCACGTTGACACTAATCGTATGTATAAAAATCAAATTTAAAATTGTTCACTCATATCTTCATCTTAGAATGTGGAGAAGAGACTTTTGTCCTGGATTAGATTTACAGTCACAGATTTTCAAGTGGGAAAAGCTCAAGGATGGTTTCATCCAATACCCCATTCACAGGTAAGGAAACTGGTATAGAGTGAGGCAACCTGGGCAGAGACCAAACAAGAGATGAGCCTGCAGCTCCTGGTTCCTTCTACAGGGAAAACAAAACATGTTCACTTAAATATTATCTATGTGATCCTTAAAACGTACCTATGACATCTTTAGGAAAATCTTCCTCCTACCTTGTGGACATCAATGCCTGCAGGGGCTGAGAAATGTGCCCACATCTCACTCACAAGCTGTCCAGAGGACCCAGCGCTCCTGAGACAACTGTCTATTCCTTTCGCCACTTTAATATCACTTTAAACTATATGTTTTCCTTAAAATGTAATTTTAAAATAGTTTTACTTCTGTTTTAATGTCATAATTTACAGCTACAACTTGAATTTCTATTACAAATTTCTTTCTCCTGTCACAACTGTCTGAAATCATCCAACTGTGTAAGCGTGTGAAAAGCCATTGATGTATCTCTAAAGCCAAAATATGGTTTCCATTGGTTTGGAAAATGAAACATGTCCTTTAATTTAAGCCCATATGTGGAGCATAAAAATGTGTTTCCCTTGAGCTGGCTTTCTTGGAATTCTCTTTCGAGTAATGCTCAATTCCAATTATACATGGATGCTTTTTTTCAGTAGACTCTTTTGAAAGTTTAATTAGAGATGCAACTCCAAATGAATGAACTCACGGCTTCAAAGACTTTGGAAAATATGTAGTGAGGTCCAAATGGCAACTCATAGTGAGCTTGATTATGTGACAGGCTGGAAACAAAGGCCTGGCCCGAGGCGTCTATTGGTGCCACAGAGGCATATAAGGACAGAAGCACTAGGAAAAAAGTGCTCTGGGTTTTTATTCACACGGATCTATCTAGTTCATATACAATGAACCAACAACTGACTGAAGTCTCCCCTAGAGGCTAGAGTAAATGAGATGAGGGAAAACACTTGAAAAGATTTTTGTTCAATTGTTGGTTTGTTCTGTCTGAACTGCTTAGATCCATGTGAGTAAAAACCCGGAGAGCTTTTTTCCTCGATTTTCGTTTTGAATTTGTCAAATGGGAGATGGTGAGTGAAAATCTGGAAAATGAAATTCACATTCAAAATGAAAATCTGGAGAAGGAAATTGACTCCCTTGGGTTCACATTGTAAAGTAGTACCTCAGCCCAGGCTCCTGGGTTCTGATCCCACTCCTCTGTTACCCTGCAATTATTTCCTATTTATGTTAATCCCACCCCAAAGTTGGGGAATAGTATAGAATCTCTTCTTGTTTCCTCAGACATATAATTCATATGAAACAAATTTGAAACAGATTTTTAGGGAAATGGGGAAAATTCTGCACGAAAAGGTAACAACCACAGGCTGCTGTGAGCTAAGTAATTTCAGCTGATCAAGAGCACATGGAGGGTGACTGAAGACTGACAGCTTCCTACCTACAACAGTCTTTTACAAGGAAAACGGTGGTGATGTTTCCATGGTATCTCTAAGACCTCCTCAGTGCTAGTGCAGAGAGAAGGGCAAGCAGGAAGGTCAGATGAAAGAGTCCCTTGGAGTAGAAGCCCATCTAACAGGGGATGGGAGTGTCAGCTTCTTGTCCATCTGGGCTTGGCAGGGCCTCTTGCCAACTGATAAGTTTTTTTTTTTTTTTTCTTTTTGACGGAGTTTTGCTCTTGTTGCCTAGGCTGGCATGCAATGGCGCTATCTCAGCTCACTGCAACCTCCACCTCCCTGTTCAAGTGATTCTCCTGCCTCAGCCTCCCAAGTAGCTGGGATTACAGGCATGTGCCACCATGCCTGGCTAATTTTTGTATGGCTAATTTTTATATTTTTAGTAGAGATGGGGTTTCACCATGTTAGTCAGGCTGGTCTCGAACTCCTGACCAGGTGATCCACCTGTCTTGGCCTCTCAAAGTGCTGGGATTACAGGTGTGAGGCACTGCACCGGCCCACTAACTCTTTATCTCCCCCTTGATCATGACCATGGAACCACATCTCTAGGAAGGAACCAAAAGAGAAAAGCCACAGAACTGATAAAAATCCACTTTAGTATTAGAGGAGATGTTTCCATAAACATTTATTTACTAAAAGAAAGTATTGAAATTTTTAGAGTACTTCAAGTTAAAAATCCTAGTTAAAAAAAATTAGGGAATTTAAAAGAACTAAGAGTAAAAATTAGAATTCAAAAATTAGAAGATGAGATTAGGAAAGATGGATTGAGATCCTAAAAAATGAGCAAGGCAGTGCATAGCAGATTCAATACTACAGAAAATATAATAATTGAAGTTAAGTACTAAAAGTATTAAGAGTTAAAACATTTTTTCAAAATATTTTTTGAAATGGAAGGTATATGTAATGTAAACATATTAATAGTGGTCTAAAATTCTGTATTATACCAATAAGTATTGAAATTTAGAAACTGGAAAACATTCTCAATTTCTAATGTTACACAGAAAGGATATAATACAAAAGATTAAATTATTCTCCATATAAGGGGAAGGAGTTTTCGCCCTTGCCACTTACCCTGAATAACGAGCACTAAATCAGAGAAATACAGTCTCAACTTTTTAAAAAATTAATGATATGCAGTAAAATACACAAAGTTTATTTAATTTCCTTTTGTTGAGAAGAAAGAACAAAAATATATTATGGGTAAAATAAAAGCAAATCAGGTATAAATTTCCTTTTAAGCACTGCTTTCACTGCAGCCATAAATTTTGGCATGTTGTGTTTTTGTTTTAATTAATCTCAAAATATTTTCGAATTTCCCTTGAGATTTTTTTTGACCCATTGTGATTTGAGAATATGTTATTGCAGCTTTTTTTCCGCAGCGGGTTTGCTGCCAGAACACAGGTGTCATGAAAACTACCCCTAAAAGCCAAAATGGGAAAGGAAAAGACTCATATCAACATTGTCATCATTGGACACGTAGATTCAGGCAAGTCCACCACTACTGACCATTTGATCTACAAATGCGGTGGCATCAACAACAGAACCATTGAAAAATTTGAGAAGGAGGCTGCTGAGATGGGAAAGGACTCCTTCAAGTATGCCTGGGTCTTGGATAAACTGAAAGCTGAGCGTGAACATGGTATCACCATTGATATCTCCTTGTGGAAATTTGAGACCAGCAAGTACTATGTGACTATCATTGGTGCCCCAGGACACAGAGACTTCATCAAAAACATGATTACAGGGACATCTCAGGCTGACTGTGCTGTCCTGATTGTTGCTACTGGTGTTGGTGAATTTGAAGCTAGTATCTCCAAGAATGGGCAGACCCGAGAGCATGCCCTTCTGGCTTACACACTGGGTGTGAAACAACTAATTGTTGGTGTTAACAAAACGGATTCTACTGAGCCACCCCACAGCCTGAAGAGATATGAGGAAATAGTTAAGGAAGTCAGCACTTACATTAAGAAAATTGGCTACAACCCCGACACAGTAGCATTTGTGCCAATTTCTGGTTGGAACGGTGACAACATGCTGGACCCAATGCTAACACGCCTTAGTTCAAGGGATGGAAGGTCACCCATAAGGATGGCAATGCCAGTGGAACCACGCTGCTTAAGGCTCTGGACTGCATCCTACCACCAACTCGTCCAACTGACAAGCCCTTTTGCCTGCCTCTCCAGGATGTCTACAAAATTGGTGGTATTGGTACTCTTCCTGTTGGCTGAGTGGAGACTGGTGCTCTCAAACCCGGTATGGTGGTCACCTTTGCTCCAGTCAACATTACAACTGAAGCAACATCTGTCGAAATGCACCATGAAGCTTTGAGTGAAGCTCTTCCTGGGGTCAGTGTGGGCTTCAATGTCAAGAATGTGTCTGTCAAGAATGTTCATCGTGGCAATGTGGCTGGTGACAGCAAAAAACCCCACCAATGGAAGCAGCTGACTTCACTGCTCAGGTGATTATCCTGAACCATCCAGGCCAAATAAGTGCTGGCTATGCCCCTGTATTGGATTGCCACACAGCTCACATTGCATGCAAGTTTGCTGAGCTGAAGGAAAAGATTGATTGCCATTCTGGTAAAAAGCTGGAAGATGGCCCTAAATTCTTGAAGTCTGGTGATGCTGCCATTGTTGATAAGGTTCCTGGCAAGCCCACGTGTGTTGAGAACTTCTCAGACTATCCACCTTTGGGTCACTTTGCTGTTCGTGATATGAGACAGACAGTTGCGGTGGGTGTCATCAAAGCAGTGGACAAGAAGGCTGCTGGAGCTGGCAAGGTCACTAAGTCTGCCCAGAAAGCTCAGAAGCCTAAATGAATA
The DNA here is from genome assembly GCF_024542745.1 of Macaca thibetana thibetana. NCBI lineage: Eukaryota > Metazoa > Chordata > Mammalia > Primates > Cercopithecidae > Macaca > Macaca thibetana. Next base: position 116,148,645 of record NC_065580.1, read on the forward strand.
TTATCCCTAAAACCTTCCACCCCACTCTTAATCAGTGGTGGAAGAAAGATCTCAGAACTGTTTGTTTCAATTGGCCATTTAAGTTTAGTAGTAAAAGACTGGTTAATGATAACAATGCATCGTAAAATCTTCAGAAGGAAAGGAGAATGTTTTGTGGACCACTTTGGTTTTCTTTTTTGCGTGTGGCAGTTGTAAGTTATTAGTTTTTAAAATCAGTACTTTTTAATGGAAACAACTTGACCAAAAATTTGTCACAGAATTTTGAGACCCATTAAAAAAATTTAATGAGGAAAAAAATATGCATATGCTATTGCATTTCCACTCATATGTAAATTTCTCAAATTTCCTTCCATTATTTATTTTTTAACTTAATTCCATTGTGGTTGGAAAACATGCTTCCTGTGATTCAAGTCCGTTTAAATTTACTTAGACGTGTTTCGTGGCTGAGCATATGATCTATCCTGGAGAATATTTCATGAGCATGTAAGAAGAATGTGTATTCTCTTGTTCTGTGGTATATTCTGCATATGCCTATTAGGTTGATAGTGTTGTTTCGAGTCTCCTGGATCATCTGACTAGTATTCTATCCATTATTGAAAGTGGGGTGCTGAAAATGCACTATTATTGTTGAATTGTTTATTTTTCCCTTCATTCCTGTCAGTTTTGCTTCATGCACCTGAGTATTCAGTTTTCAGGGGTATGTATGTTTATAAAGATTGTATCTTCTGATGGATTGACACGTTTAGCACGTAAATGACCTTCTTTGTCTCTAGTGAGAACGTTTGTCTTGAAATTTATTAGTAAAGTCACTCTAGCTTTCTTTTGGCTGTTGCTTCTACGGCTCATCTTTTTCCATCCTTTTATTTTTAACCTACTCGTGTCTTTAAAGTATTTTTCTTTTAGATAGCATATATTAAGAGCCTTTTAAAAATCTATACTGCTGGCCGGGCATGGTGGCTCATGCCCGTAATCCCAGCACTTTGGGAGGCCAAGGTGGGTGGATCACGAGGTCAGGAGATCAAGACCATCCTGGCTAACACAGTGAAACCCCATCTGTACTAAAAATACAAAAAATTAGCCAGGCATGGTGGTAGGCGCCTGTAGTCCCAACTACTTGGGAGGCTGAGGCAGGAGAATGGCGTGAACCCGAAAGGCAGAGCTTGCAGTGAGCCGAGATGGTGCCACTGCACTCCAGCCTGGGCGACAGAGCTAGATTCCATCTCAAAAAATAAAAATTAAAAAAAATATATACTGCAAATTTCTTTATTTTGTTTAGAATGTTTAATTTATTAACACTGAGTGATATTACTGATAAGGTAGAATTTAATTTTGCCATTTGGTCTTTGTTTTTTATATTCCATGTCTTTTTTGTTCCTTTATTCATTGATTCTTACCTTCCTTTGTGCTAAATATTTTCTAATGTACATTTTAAATTTCCTTGTTGCTTCTTTTATTGTAGTTTTTGAGTTATTTTCTTTGTGGTCACTTTTGGAATTATAATTAGACTCAATATAATTTGGTTAGTAACTTAAGTTAATAATAATTACAAGGGTATTCAGAAAGTTTGCTTCAATATATGTCTGTCTCATCTCTTGTGCTTTGTGCTATTATTCTCATAAATGACGTCTTAATAAAGTCTTCAATACAGTTTTATAATACTGCCTTATGCTTTTGTCTTTTAAAAAAGGAGAAGAGTTATAAACAAAAATATGCTTATGCTGTCTTTCATAATAACTGTGTACTTTTCGTTAACAGTGCTCATAATTTTTATGTGTGTATTTGAACTATTTTTCAGAGTTCTTTCATTTTAGCTTAAAGGCTACTATTTAGTATGTGATAGTAACACATTCTCTCATTTTTTTGTGTATCTGGAAATGGCTTAATGTCTTCATTTTTAAAAGACAGTTTATCTGGATGTAGAATTCCTAGTTGATAGTCTTTTTATTACAACACTTGGAAGATGTCATCCATTGTCTTCTGAACTCCATGGCTTCTATGAGAATTGGCTGTCTGATTGAAATCCTTTGTCCATGGCTGTTCTCTCTTCTCTTGCTGCTTTCAAGATTCTTTCTGCGTCTTCGGTCAATTTTGTCAGTATGACTATGGTATGAATAGGCATCGGTCTCTCTGAGTTTATTTTACTTGTAGTTTGTTAAGCTCCTTGAATATGTAGATTAATATTTTTCATAAAATTTGGGAAGAGTTCAACCATTATTTCTTCAAGTGTTTATCCTTTCTCTTTTCTTTTTCTGGAACCTTCATTATTCATATGTTTGTATGCTTGCTGGTGTCCTGTGCGCCTCTTAGGATCTGTTTATTTTTCTTCATTCTTTTTCTTTCTGCTCCTCAGTCTGGAAAACCTCATTGGACTTTTCTTCAAGTTTGCTGTTTCTTCTTCTGCCTGCTCTGTTTTGCTGTTGAACCTCTATAGTGAATTTTATATTTGAGATACTGCACTTTTTAGCTACAGAATTTCTATTTGGTTCCATGTTATAATTTCAGTCTCTTTGTTGATGTAAAGTAATGCCTCTATTTGGTGAGACATTACTTTCGTATTTTACCTTATTTCTTTAAGTATGATTTCTTTTAGTTATTTGGAAATATTTATAATAGCTTACTTTAAGTCTTTGTACACTAAGTCTTAACTGTAGGTGCCCTTGGGGATATTTTCTGTTTGTAATATTTTTTCCACGTGGTTAGAATACTTCCCTGTTTTTTTTTGCATGTCTCATATATGTTATGAAGACTGGGAATTTTGGATGTGACAACAATTTAACAATTGTGTTATAACAACTTAAAGACTGTGTATCCGATTTTTCCACTCCTTCGTGGTTGGTTTTTTGTAGCTGCTTTTAATTTAGTTGTTTAGTTTAGTTGTTTTTCTTGTTGCTACCTATTTGTTTAGTGACTTTCCTGGACTAATTTCATAGACTCTATATTTCTTGCAGTGTGGGACCACTGAGTTTTTCACTATCTTTTATTCTTAAATTTCTTAAAAAAAAAAAATAAGACTAGCTTTCTAGGAGTCACACTGGGGTTAATATGATTTAGTGGTCGGTCGATGATTGGTCCTATTTCCTTAAATGCTTTGCCTATGTTTTTTTCTAAACTTTGCCAAGGGGGTCTGTGTGCAAAGGCCTTCAGACTTCAGGCATTTTCCAAGACAGCATTAGCTGTCACTTCCTGTTGTTATAGAGCCTCAAGGTCAGCCAGAGGTGGTGCCTTTTCCTTTCCCAGGATTTCCCCGGTCATACACGTAGCCTAGATAACTAAGAATATGTTGCACTTGTCAAAGTTTCCAGTGGTCATCTGGTTTCCAAGATTTGTTTTAAGATTCCCAGCCAGGCTTTTGTTTGCCCCAATTTAAGTCATGGCCTTAGGCAGTTGACATGTCTCCAGTAGCTACCCTTGTTTCAGTAATATCCTGTGAGCGGGTCCCTCACCTCTGCTGAACTGAGCTCCAGGTCAAATCAAATACCCATCGCACTTGAAACACATAGATTATCAAGGAAGCTGCAAATTCAGACAAAACACTAATTGTGATCTTGGAATAGTACTTTTCAAGAAGCTCCAAAGAGGTCAGAGCCGTCCTTAGTCTGCAGTGCCTCTAGGTTTTGGCTACCTCACTACTGTTCTGGAGAGGGAGAGAAATGAGAAAAACCTCAAGTTAAAATGTCACAGACACTGTTGTCTCACTGAGGGCCAGTGGCTTCTCTTTGATGAATGATTTTCATTATGTTCTGAAGCTTATTTAATGGCCAGCATTCTGAAATGGTTAATTTTATTTCTTTGGCCGTTAGTTTGTTTTGTTCATGAAATACACATTCATCGAGTCTTCACTCCTCTGTTCTGGAAGTCCACCACAAGATGCATTACTTTATAATTGGAAACATATGGTAATTGCAAAAGGGACTATTAATAAATCAAAGGAAGTTATTTCTCTGTCTACTTTGCTGTGTTGATATTCATTGTCATAAAAACTACCAGAGCCCATAATTTACCAAGAGCATTAAATTGATTATCAGGACATGGGGCTACACAGGTGTAGTCTTCTTGGGTTATTTCTGTCTTAAAGCTGTTTGTGTGTATATTTATTAATTTTATTAGCATTCATTGACAAGTGTGGAGTCTCCAAATGAAATAAAAAAATATAGTCCTTGCCTTCAAAGGACATAAACAAAAGGCAGGAGAATTAGGAAATTCTTGACTAATGCAACTTTTAATGCAAATTGGACCCCTGGGGTTATTTTGTAAGATTGGAAACATTTAATTCACTGTAACTAAAAATATATATTTTTAAACATTAAAAACAAAAGCATCCACAATTTCAGCACCCACATAACTATACATGACAATAGCATGCATGTGTTTAGATAATATGAACTGTACAAGTTTTAAACTTGTCCCTAAACCAGAGTCTTTTTCCCCAAAATTAAGTGTTATTTAGAATTTGTGGAATAGTTCAGGTTAGTTTAAATGTAAATATCAGTATATATCTTAATTCTATTTATGTATGTCTCTTTTTCTCTATCTATCAAGAGAAAAACACAAGAGAAAAGAAACTTGAATCTGTCCCATCCTCATATTCTTGGTGAAGGGACAGAACGCTCCGGCTAGAAAGTATAAATAATGTCGAAGGTTAGGAAAGTTATTAAGCAGCCCCCCAAGTTACTCACATGATTGAGGATAGAACATGTTTAATTTTGTCCTCAACAAAAAGAAAAATGATCTCCATTAAAGTCACAGCAGCTCGATGACAGTCTGGCTGCTTCAGAAGCTGGTGAGTCCTCTTCTGTCCAGGAACAGGGTAATGTCTGTGCTCAGAGCAGCAGTTCTCAAATGTTTTGGTCTCAGAATTCCTTTATATTCTTAAAAATGATTGAAAACCTCAAAGAGCTTGTATTTAAGTGAATTATATCTTTGGATATTTACCATCACAAAAATTAAAACCCGATTTTAAAATTATTAATAAAAGTAACAATACATTTAGTAGCACATACTGTGAAATAATAATAAATATATATTTGATCTCTGTTCCCAGTTTCTGGCATTTAGCTCCTAAAACTCTTGTAATTTCCTGGGTGATATAATCTTTTTTTCTACTGAGGTGACTCTTGGTGGGCTCCTGGATGGGGTCTGGTAACCAGAAAGACCAACACATGATTAGAAGCTTGGAATTTTCAGCCATATCCCCCAACCTCTGGGAAGGGGAAAGGGGCCGAAGATTGAGTTAATAATTGGGTGTTTTATTTTGTCTATTTGATGAAGCTTCCATAAAAATCCCTGAACGATGGGGTTCAGGGAGCTTCCAGGTTGATGAAAACACCCACGTGCGGGGAAGCTGGTGCACCCCAACTCCATGGGGACAGAAGCTCCTGTGCCCAGGAGCCTTCTGGACCATGCTCTGTGCATGTCTTTGTCTGGCTAGTCATCTATGTCCTTTATCGTATCCTTCATAATAAACCAGTAAACATAAGGAAAGTGTTTCCCTGAGTTTTGTGAGTCATCCTGGAAAATTACCAAACCTGAGGAGGAGGCTGTGGGAACCCTGATCTACAGCTGGTGGGTCAGAAGTACATGGTCTCAACCTGGGGCTTATGACTGGCATCTGGGGTGAGGGGCAGTCTTATGGGATCGGGCTCTTGACCTATGGAGTCAGCGCTCACTCAGGGTCAGAGCTGAATTGAATTGTATGACACGCAGCTGGTTTAATGTGAGAAACCCCACCCGTATCCCCCCATTTTGGTGACCAGAGTGTTCTGTGTTGAGTGCATAATAAGAGAAAACAGTTCTGTTTTTCTATTAAACACTTACATACATAATGTATTATTAATGCAAATACATTTTCTGAAAAACATAGTGACAAGTGGCTTTGTTTTCTATTTTTTGCAAGTCTCTTTAATGTTTGGTTATATAGGAGACACATTCTCATACCTGTTTCTGCATTCATCTTCTGTGATGTCGATTCAGGTAGCTTGTAGAAACCTCCACTGTACACTCCTGAGTTAATAAGACTGAACAAAGCAAATAATGTCTCATTATTATCACAAAAATAGTTCTGATTTAGTGGACCCCTTAAAGGTTTACTTTGATCTCCACAGAGGCTTCTGGAACACAGAGCCTCTAGACGTCACAGAGGCTTCTGAAGACGTCTAGAGTGAGTTCAGGAAGGAGATGCTTAGAAATGATGGGATTAGAGGTTCTTGGGTGTCTACTTCATTCCTCAGGGAAAAATAATAATCAGATTTTTTGTATATTAGTATCAGCCCAAATGGTAGTTAGAATACTTTACATTTTCTTATATTCCTTGAATAAACAATTTACATCTAAATCCAGTAACTTTAAGAAATGTGTTCATTTGCATTGCTACTAGAGCTGGATAAGTTTGTATAGATGTATCAGTTGAGATATAAATGATAATTTTTGGAATGAAAGTTATTGTATATCTTTGATAGCAATAAACACATGTTGATCCTATGACCGAAAGGTTTTCTAAGAACAGTAATCACATTCTGTCTCCACATCTCTGGGGTCCAAGCCCTTCACATTAGGCTTCACTGAAAGGATAAATTGGAGTTTGAGTTGATGAAAAAGTTATTTTAATGCTTTTGCTTCATATACCTTTTCTAAATTTTTTTGCTGGAGCTCTTTTAGGTAAACAATCAGAGTTTGAAAATAATTTATTTTGGGGAACAATTCTAGTCCTATTAGCAATATTTCTTGGTTGGAATTTCATTAAGGTGACTTTGCAAAGGAGCTCGGACTGCCCTGCGTGAGGCTGTTGGCACCCCACTGCTCAGAGTCCAGGCTGAATCTCCCCAGGCATCTCTCTGTGTCCTGCTTCTCCCCAACACCCTCTTTGCCTTGGAGTCTTCTGGGGTGCTGTCCCTAGCTCCAAGACAACATGTATTTCTCTCTGTGGTTTCTACTTCCCACTGTGAAAGCACAAGACTTACCCCTAAATCCATTAGTGACAATGATAATGAAGCAATGACTGTGGACCCCATCCTGAAATAAGCCGTGGGGTGTGGGGTGCATTGAGTTGATGTCGGTCCTTCTGTTGTAGGTGTTTTATTTTGTCAAGTCGTGGACCCACCCCTGGGCTCCAAGGACATTTGCATTATCTGGACACACTTAGAAGATGCTTGGAGGTAGAAAGGCTTTAAAGATTAGCCCCAAACCTCATGTTATCAAGCTAATAAAATGGTTAGCCATGATGCTAACTCACTTATTTGCAATTTTAGAAAACAATATTCAATTTTCAAACAATATGTATGTGGGCCCTGTTATGACTGAATTATGACCCTTTCTCAACCCCTTGCACCTCTCAATATGACTGTATTTGGAGATGAGTTATTTAAACAAATTATTACATTTAAGTGGGATAATTGGGATGGGCCCTGATCAAATATGACTGGGGTCCTTATAAGAAGAGGAAGTTAGGACACACACACACACACACACACACACACACACACACGGAAAAGCATGTGAAGATACAGGCAGGAGATGGCCATCTACACACCCAGGAAAGAAGCCACAGGAGAAACCAAGCCTGCCAACATGCTGACCTTGGACTTCCAGCCTCCAGGGTAGAGAATATGATTTTGTGGTTTAAGCTACCCAGGTTGTGCAGTGTTTGTTATGGCAGCCAAGCAGGCTGATACAGTCCTCTGTGCCTGACACTGCTGCAGGCCCAGGGAACACTGTAGTGTCAGCCCTCCTCAGGAACTTGCTCTAGTGTGTTCTCTCAGATTCATCCTATGCACAAGCTGTACCCTTGGGGTCAGCAAGGCATTCTCTTTGCCATGGACCCGTGGGCTAAGGGGCACACAAGGCTATACATTGAGAATTACTAGAACATAGTCATTTATGTCAGAGGAGATAGTCACAGGTAAAGCCAGAGTCTGCATAACCAGACAGGATGGATTAATCAATTCATTTGTCAAATATTTATTCTGCAATGTGGAATAGATGTGGAAATAGAGTCTGAGTTGGGTCCTCAGAGACATGATGGTCCAGTTGGGAGCCCAAGAGTCAGCACATTAACAATGAGGGAAGACATAGTCAAGATGAAAGGGATTCCTGGGAAAGACACAAAGAAGTGGGCTGAGCCAGCAGAGAGTATGTTTAGGGGTCCTTGTGGCTGATCAGGGCAGAGTCCCTCGGGAGCACGATCTCAAGTGTAGCCTGAGGACTGGAAGGGCCTTGTGAAGAGCAGGGCAAGAGTCTCCCAGGCAGAGAGACCAGACGTGCAAAGAGTCTGGGGTGGTGAAGGGCTTGCTGTATTGGAGCTGCTGGGGGAATGCCCTGTGTCTGGCCTCAGAGAAAGGAGAAGCAAACTGTGAGGCGAAGGTGGAGAAGTGAAGGGAGCTGGGTTCCCAGGGGCCTGCGGGCCATGGTGAGGCATCTGAATTTTATTCTAACGCACTGGGGACGCATTGAGGCCTGGTGAGCTAATGAGGAATGTTATGATTCCACAGAATTTTAGAAGAACCCACTGGCTTGGTGGAGAAGGGGACTGGGGGTGAGGAGTGCGGGAAGCTGGGAGCTGCTTATCCTCTGTCCAGGCCACAGGGGCCAGCAGCCAGTGCTAGAGCAGCAGCCTGCCTTTCCTCTGCCTGTTGGCTCGGAGCCCTAGCCCGCAAGCCCCAGACCAGGCGTGGCTCTCCTCGAGTCTTAGTACGACCTGAAAAGGGGATTTAAAACATCTATTCCTTTATATTGAAACATAGTTTTTTTCCTTCAAAAAGAGAAAACTTTAAAGATACAGAATTCTGTATGTTTAATATTATTGAAAGCCAACTAGATTTTTTTTTTTTTGGAGGGGGGATGGAGTCTTGCTCTGTGCAATGGCGCAATCTCAGCTCACTGCAAGCTCTGCCTCGTGGGTTCAAGCAATTCTCCTGCCTCAGCCTCCCGAGTAACTGGGATTACAGGCACCTGCCTCTGCATCCAGCTAAATTTTGTATTTTTTAGTAGAGACAGTGCCATGTTGGCCAGGCTGGTCTCGAACTTCTGACCTCAGGTGGTCTGCCCACCTTGGCTTCCGCAAGTGCGAGGATTACAGTCATGAGCCACCACACCCAGGCCCAAGTAGTTACTTTAATAGCTAACATTCATTCAGCATTTACCAAATGCCAGATATCATTTGCACATTTTCTGTACAGGTTGTTGTGTTATCATTGCAATAGTCCTGGGACGTAAACATCTTTTTTATTTTCATTTCTCAGGTGATGAGGATTTTATGGGCCTTAGTTCCTTTTTTTTTTTTTTTTTTTCTTTTTTTTCTTTTTGAGATGGAGTTTTGCTCTTGTTGCCCAGGCTGGAGTACAATGGCACGATTTCGGCTCACTGCAACCTCCGCCTCCCGGGTTCAAGCAATTCTCCTGCCTCAGCCTTCCGAGTAGCTGGAATTACAGGCGTGCGCCTCCACACCCGGCTAATTTTGTATTTTTAGTAGAGATGGGGTTTCTCCATGTTGGTCAGGCTGGTCTCGAACTCCTGACCCCAGGTGATCCACCTGCCTCAGCCTCCCAAAGTGCTGGGATTACAGGCGTGAGCCACTGCACCCGGCCAGTTTCTTTGTTTTTAAATAAGAATATAATATAGCAAAAGTCCTGTCGTCGTTACATAAAGGGGCACACGAATGTGAATACACATGTATACATGCATGTGCACACATGGCAGCCATGAGTGATGTTCATGGATAATTACAAGATAGTTGGAACATAAATTATATCGTGTTTTTCATAGCACTCTGTATGTTTTAAAATAATGAGTGGCTAAACAGTGAATCCATTTTTTTGTGATAATGTTACACTACAAGTTTCAGAGATTTTATGGAATATAAAAAGATAGAACAATAAATGCAAAGCATGGTTTTATATTATGATGAACTATTATATTGTGACATGTTCACATATTCAGCAACATATCAATGTGATTGCTATATGATATACCCATTTAATAAAAAAAAGATCAAAGAAGGGAATATTAACACAAGGTAAATGCCAAATAATGCTAAAAATTTGAACAATGACACCACACTTATTTAATACGAACATTTATCATTTCTGCAGTGGAGGCTGAAGACTCACAAATCAGGCATTGCACTATTTGCAAGCTTTAATCTTTCATGACAAATAGGTCAGACATAGAAAAATGTCTTTCAGTTTTCATTGCCACTGCTTGAATTGTTTGAAACATATTTTCAAGTTGGGCCTTTGGTGCATATGGCCTCTGCTAAGTCCTTTTCCTTTCTTTTTTTTTTTTTTTACGCTTGCTTGCCCTGGTTTTGGTTTTACCATCGACTTTGATTTTGCTCCTGCTACTTCAGTTGCTGATTCACTCTTATCTCATGAGAGAGCATTTCACAGCAACCGTCACGTTTTCTCCATAAATTTCTTCCACTGAAGCACATTTTCTCTTAAAAATCTATCCACTGGTGATTTTGCTAAATCAACAATTTCATTTTTGACTGCAAAAAGTTGTCCTTTCTCGCTTCATATACATAGCAAGCTTAAGACAAGTTCATTTATCACTCACAACTTCATAAAGTTCCCCTTTCTATAAATGACTGACCTTCAGCTGCCACAAAGCAATTTTATTCATATGGACTTTTAAAAAGCCTTTGGATCATTTTTTATAATATATCCATCTACTATCCAAAATGACTTATAATTTTATTTTTTACATTCTTGAGTATTTCTTTCTGCAAAAAAAAAAAAAAAAAAACAAACAAACAAAAACCAGTTCTCATGGGAGAATGATTTAAACAGCTTTATAATTTTTCTTATATTTAAAAATTGTGGCAGAGGCATTTTACAGGTGATACTGCTTAGATTTGACCCCATAACCTGATCAGAGTTATTGCTTTCACCATTCTGGGTTTTCAAAGTTGTACTGCATTCACTTCTGCTGCTGTTAGTTTTTCATGTTTTGTCCATCAACACCTTGTGATGTAAGATACTTTAGTCACAAGGTGAAATGCATGTTGATCAGTGATAACTTTCTGAATTTGTCCATGATTGCCTCACCATCACTTGTGCTGGTAACCGGTGTTAGTAATCTATGACTGTGTAAAAAATTACTCCAAAACCTAACAGTTAAAACAAACAAACAAACAAACATTTATTATCTCACAGTTTCTGTGTTCTAAGTGGTTCTGGCTCAAGTCTCTCAAGGGAGTGCAGTCAAGCTTTGGCTGGGTGGGAGGGGAGGTATCTTAAGGCTCAACTGGGAGAGGACCTGCTTCCAGGCTCCCTCATGTGCTTGTTGGCGGTCTCAGAAGATGAGCTTCTAGGGTCACCCACATTGTGCCTTTGCACAGGATTCCCTCACAACATGGCAACTCGCTTCCCCAGAGCTAGTGATCCAAGAGAGAGCAAGAAAGACAACCCAAAACTGAAGCTGCAGTCTTTTTTTTATAACTTCTTTTTGGGAGTGACCACCCATCACATTGGCCATTGGTTTAAAGCACGTCACTAAATCTGGCCCACCCTCAAAGGAAGGGGATCACTGGAAGTTCTCTTAGACACTGCCTACCACACAGCATCTGCTTCAAGTTCTACTTCAAAAGTTTCTAATCTTTTCTCAAGTAAAGGCAATAGTTTTTCTCCAGAATAGTTCCCATGAATTCTTATTAAACCAAGAGTCATTGAAGTTTCAATGTAGCATGCAGGAACATTCATGTATCTTTGATTCTGATAACTGGCCACTCATCTACCTAAATGACTATTTTCTTATTTTCACATTTGAAAGTGCCAAATGGATGTGCAGTTGTTCCATTGTATTGTAAAAGTTATGTATTAATGCAATAATTGATTATGGACATTTTGGCCATTGCAGTCCCCTGCTTAAGAAACTTGCTCTAATAAATTTAGTTTCATGTTTTTTTTTCTCCAAATCTTGTCTTTTTCAATGGTGTGCTGGGATCAGCTTGTGAACCAACTCACGTCATCTCTTCGCAACTCCGCAGTCAGTGACATCATGTTGGTAGCTTACGGTTGGCCGCTGTGGAGGATATAGCTACATGTGGGATTTGGCAAATGTTGCAGACCACCCTTTCCACCCCTACTGTATTGTTCCTTAAGAGTAGTTGGCATCAGCTTATGAGTATTATTTTCAGAGCTTTATTTTGTCAATAATGCTATGACAATTTCCAAGGTGCTGAAGTAGATGATGCTTTGCTTTGCAGTGATTTAAATATATCTGGTTATGATGTATTTCTTATCTCTCTTATGCTTTCAACATTTTCATACTCTTTATTATGGATATATCAAAATTACCTAATAAATAATAAATTACAGTCTAGTACTATGACATAGTCTCTAACAAACAGTGAATGTGCAAACCCTGGAAAACATGAGCAAATATTATTGGGTAGTATTTAATACCTAGGTCAGCTACCAAAGTTAACAGTGCTATATAGAATTATGTGTAAAATTGTGAAGTTAAAGAATTATTTCGTTTTTAAAACTTATTTCTTATAACATCACTTGCAGGGTTTCTATAAAATACACGATGCATATAAATGTATTTATACTTATTTCAGAATGACTTACTGTTAGCAGCAGACAGGGCTGTGAACACACCAATGGTGTAGCAACAACTATGAGAAACACAGGCTAATTAGATTACAGAAGTTTCTGTCCTGTGCTCCCCTTAACCTTTGATTCCTCATGTCCACATTTCCTGCTCCTGCTTTTGACTGGCCATTGGTGGATCTTTTTCACCCACCACCGTCTCTATGATGATTGTTGAGCTTTAAGTTACTCAGAAGAATGAACAAACTTTTCTCAATTTTTCAAATTATTTTTCCTGAGATTCTGGATTTGAAACAACAATTTCCCAAAAAACGCGGGGAATAAATTTTTACATGGAAAGGTTATCCCTATTTACCTTCCTCTCTGTAGCTTGACTCTTTGAGATATGGTTCATCTTGTTTTATTTCCTACTGCAGCACATCAGATTATGCTCTATTTTATTTTATTCTATTTATTTATTTATTTTATTTTATTTTTTTAATTTAATTTTATTTTTTTTAAATTTATTTATTATTATTATACTTTAAGTTGTAGGGTACATGTGCATAACGTGCAGGTTTGTTACATATGTATACTTGTGCCATGTTGGTGTGCTGCACCCATCAACTCGTCATTTACATCAGGTATAACTCCCAATGCATTCCCTCCCCCTGCCCCCTCCCCATCATAGGCCCCGGTGTGTGATGTTCCCCTTCCTGAGTCCAAGTGATCTCATTGTTCAGTTCCCACCTATGAGTGAGAACATGCGGTGTTTGGTTTTCTGTTCTTGTGATAGTTTGCTAAGAATGATGGTTTCCAGCTGCATCCATGTCCCTACAAAGGACACAAACTCATCCTTTTTTATGGCTGCATAGTATTCCATGGTGTATATGTGCCACATTTTCTTAATCCAATCTGTCACTGATGGACATTTGGGTTGATTCCAAGTCTTTGCTATTGTGAATAGTGCTGCAATAAACATACGTGTGCATGTGTCTTTATAGCAGCATAATTTATAATCCTTTGGGTATATACCCAGTAATGGGATGGCTGGGTCATATGGTACATCTAGTTCTAGATCCTTGAGGAATCGCCATACTGTTTTCCATAATGGTTGAACTAGTTTACAATCCCACCAACAGTGTAAAAGTGTTCCTATTTCTCCACATCCTCTCCAGCACCTGTTGTTTCCTGACTTTTGAATGATCGCCATTCTAACTGGTGTGAGATGGTATCTCATTGTGGTTTTGATTTGCATTTCTCTGATGGCCAGTGATGATGAGCATTTTTTCATGTGTGTGTTGGCTGTATGAATGTCTTCTTTTGAGAAATGTCTGTTCATATCCCTTGCCCACTTTTTGATGGGGTTGTTTGTTTTTTTCTTGTAAATTTGTTTGAGTTCTTTGTAGGTTCTGGATATTAGCCCTTTGTCAGATGAGTAGATTGCAAAAATTTTCTCCCATTCTGTAGGTTGCCTGTTCACTCTGATGGTAGTTTCTTTTGCTGTGCAGAAGCTCTTTAGTTTAATGAGATCCCATTTGTCAATTTTGGCTTTTGCTGCCGTTGCTTTTGGTGTTTTAGACATGAAGTCTTTGCCCATGCCTATGTCCTGAATGGTACTACCTAGGTTTTCTTCTAGGATTTTTATGGTATTAGGTCTAACATTTAAGTCTCTAATCCATCTTGAATTAATTTTCGTATAAGGAGTAAGGAAAGGATCCAGTTTCAGCTTTCTACTTATGGCTAGCCAATTTTCCCAGCACCATTTATTAAATAGGGAATCCTTTCCCCATTTCTTGTTTCTCTCAGGTTTGTCAAAGATCAGATGGCTGTAGATGTGTGGTATTATTTCTGAGGACTCTGTTCTGTTCCATTGGTCTATATCTCTGTTTTGGTACCAGTACCATGCTGTTTTGGTTACTGTAGCCTTGTAGTAGAGTTTGAAGTCAGGTAGCGTGATGCCTCCAGCTTTGTTCTTTTGACTTAGGATTGTCTTGGAGATGCGGGCTCTTTTTTGGTTCCATATGAACTTTAAAGCAGTTTTTTCCAATTCTGTGAAGAAACTCATTGGTAGCTTGATGGGGGGATGGCATTGAATCTATAAATTACCTTGGGCAGTATGGCCATTTTCACGATATTGATTCTTCCTATCCATGAGCATGGTATGTTCTTCCATTTGTTTGTGTCCTCTTTTATTTCACTGAGCAGTGGTTTGTAGTTCTCCTTAAAGAGGTCCTTTACATCCCTTGTAAGTTGGATTCCTAGGTATTTTATTCTCTTTGAAGCAATTGTGAATGGAAGTTCATTCCTGATTTGGCTCTCTGTTTGTCTGTTACTGGTGTATAAGAATGCTTGTGATTTTTGCACATTAATTTTGTATCCTGAGACTTTGCTGAAGTTGCTTATCAGCTTAAGGAGATTTTGGGCTGAGACAATGGGGTTTTCTAAATATACAATCATGTCATCTGCAAACAGGGACAATTTGACTTCTTCTTTTCCTAACTGAATACCCTTGATTTCTTTCTCTTGCCTGATTGCCCTAGCCAGAACTTCCAACACTATGTTGAATAGGAGTGGTGAGAGAGGGCATCCCTGTCTTGTGCCAGTTTTCAAAGAAAATTTTTCCAGTTTTTGCCCATTCAGTATGATATTGGCTATGGGTTTGTCATAAATAGCTCTTATTATTTTGAGGTATGTTCCATCAATACCGAATTTATTGAGCATTTTTAGCATGAAGGGCTGTTGAATTTTGTCAAAAGCCTTTTCTGCATCTATTGAGATAATCATGTGGTTCTTGTCTTTGGTTCTGTTTATATGCTGGATTATGTTTATTGATTTGCGAATGTTGAACCAGCCTTGCATCCCAGGGATGAAGCCCACTTGATCATGGTGGATAAGCTTTTTGATGTGTTGCTGAATCTGGTTTGCCAGAATTTTATTGAGGATTTTTGCATCGATGTTCATCAGGGATATTGGTCTAAAATTCTCTTTTTTTGTTGTGTCTCTGCCAGGCTTTGGTATCAGGATGATGTTGGCCTCATAAAATGAGTTAGGGAGGATTCCCTCTTTTTCTATTGATTGGAATAGTTTCAGAAGGAATGGTACCAACTCCTCCTTGTACCTCTGGTAGAATTCGGCTGTGAATCCATCTGGTCCTGGACTTTTTTTGGTTGGTAGGCTATTAATTATTGCCTCAATTTCAGAGCCTGCTATTGGTCTATTCAGGGATTCAACTTCTTCCTGGTTTAGTCTTGGAAGAGTGTAAGTGTCCAAGAAATTATCCATTTCTTCTAGATTTTCCAGTTTATTTGCATAGAGGTGTTTATAGTATTCTCTGATGGTAGTTTGTATTTCTGTGGGGTCGGTGGTGATATCCCCTTTATCATTTTTAATTGCGTCGATTTGATTCTTCTCTCTTTTCTTCTTTATTAGTCTTGCTAGTGGTCTGTCAATTTTGTTGATCTTTTCAAAAAACCAACTCCTGGATTCATTGATTTTTTGGAGGGTTTTTTGTGTCTCTATCTCCTTCAGTTCTGCTCTGATCTTAGTTATTTCTTGCCTTCTGCTAGCTTTGGAATGTGTTTGCTCTTGCTTCTCTAGTTCTTTTAATTGCAATGTTAGAGTGTCAATTTTAGATCTTTCCTGCTTTCTCTTGTGGGCATTTAGTGCTATAAATTTCCCTCTACACACTGCTTTAAATGTGTCCCAGAGAATTCTGGTATGTTGTATCTTTGTTCTCATTGGTTTCAAAGAACATCTTTATTTCTGCCTTCATTTCGTTATGTACCCAGTAGTCATTCAGGAGCAGGTTGTTCAGTTTCCATGTAGTTGAGTGGTTTTGATTGAGTTTCTTAGTCCTGAGTTCTAGTTTGATTGCACTGTGGTCTGAGAGACAGTTTGTTATAATTTCTGTTCTTGTACATTTGCTGAGGAGTGCTTTACTTCCAATTACGTGGTCGATTTTGGAGTAAGTACGATGTGGTGCTGAGAAGAATGTATATTCTGTTGATTTGGGGTGGAGAGTTCTATAGATGTCTATTAGGTCTGCTTGCTGCAGAGATGAGTTCAATTCCTGGATATCCTTGTTAACTTTCTGTCTCGTTGATCTGTCTAATGTTGACAGTGGAGTGTTGAAGTCTCCCATTATTATTGTATGGGAGTCTAAGTCTCTTTGTAAGTCTCTAAGGACTTGCTTTATGAATCTGGGTGCTCCTGTATTGGGTGCATATATATTTAGGATAGTTAGCTCTTCCTGTTGAATTGATCCCTTTACCATTATGTAATGGCCTTCTTTGTCTCTTTTGATCTTTGATGGTTTAAAGTCTGTTTTATCAGAGACTAGTATTGCAACCCCTGCTTTTTTTTGTTCTCCATTTGCTTGGTAAATCTTCCTCCATCCCTTTATTTTGAGCCTATGTATGTCTCTGCGTGTGAGATGGGTCTCCTGAATACAGCAGACTGATGGGTCTTGACTCTTTATCCAGTTTGCCAGTCTGTGTCTTTTAATTGGAGCATTTAGTCCATTTACATTTAAGGTTAATATTGTTATGTGTGAACTTGATCCTGCCATTATGATATTAACTGGTTATTTTGCTCGTTAGTTGATGCAGTTTCTTCCTAGCCTCGATGGTCTTTACATTTTGGCATGTTTTTGCAATGGCTGGTACCGGTTGTTCCTTTCCATGTTGAGTGCTTCCTTCAGGGTCTCTTGTAAGGCAGGCCTAGTGGTGACAAAATTTCTAAGCATTTGCTTATCTGTAAAGGATTTTATTTCTCCTTCACTTATGAAACTTAGTTTGGCTGGATATGAAATTCTGGGTTTAAAGTTCTTTTCTTTAAGAATGTTGAATATTGGTCCCCACTCTCTTCTGGCTTGTAGAGTTTCTGCCGAGAGATCTGCTGTTAGTCTGATGGGCTTCCCTTTGTGGGTAACCCGACCTTTCTCTCTGGCTGCCCTTAAGATTTTTTCCTTCATTTCAACTTTGGTGAATCTGGCAATTATGTGTCTTGGAGTTGCTCTTCTCGAGGAGTATCTTTGTGGCGTTCTCTGTATTTCCTGGATTTGAATGTTGGCCTGCCCTACTAGGTTGGGGAAAATTCTCCTGGATGATATCCTGAAGAGTGTTTTCCAACTTCTTTCCATTTTCCCCCTCACTTTCAGGCACCCCAATCAGACATAGATTTGGTCTTTTTACATAATCCCATACTTCTTGCAGGCTTTGTTTATTTCTTTTTCTTCTTTTTTCTTTTGGTTTCTCTTCTCGCTTCATTTCATTCATTTGATCCTCAATCGCTGATACTCTTTCTTCCAGTTGATCGAGTTCGGTTACTGAAGCTTGTGCATTTGTCACGTATTTCTCGTGTCATGGTTTTCATCTCTTTCATTTTGTTTATGACCTTCTCTGCATTAATTACTCTAGCCATCAATTCTTACACTTTTTTTTCAAGATTTTTAGTTTCTTTGCGCTGGGTACGTAATTCCTCCTTTAGCTCTGAGAAATTTGATGGACTGAAGCCTTCTTCTCTCATCTCGTCAAAGTCATTCTCCGTCCAGCTTTGATCCGTTGCTGGCGATGAGCTGCGCTCCTTTGCCGGGGGAGATGCGCTCTTATTTTTTGAATTTCCAGCTTTTCTGCCCTGCTTTTCCCCCATCTTTGTGGTTTTATCTGCCTCTGGTCTTTGATGATGGTGATGTACTGATGGGGTTTTGGTGTAGGTGTCCTTCCTGTTTGATAGTTTTCCTTCTAACAGTCAAGGCCCTTAGCTCTAGGTCTGTTGGAGATTGCTTGAGGTCCACTCCAGACCCTGTTTGCCTGGGTGTCAGCAGCAGAGGCTGCAGAAGATAGAATATTGCTGAACAGCGAGTGTACCTGTCTGATTCTTGCTTTGGAGGCTTCCTCTCAGGGGTATACTCCACCCTGTGAGGTGTGGGGTGTCAGACTGCCCCTAGTGGGGGATGTCTCCCAGTTAGGCTACTCAGGGGTCAGGGACCCACTTGAGCAGGCAGTCTGTCCCTTCTCAGATCTCAACCTCTGTGTTGGGAGATCCACTGCTCTCTTCAAAGCTGTCAGACATAGTCGTTTGCGTCTGCAGAGTTTTCTCCTGCTTTCGTTGTTGTTTACTGTGTCCTGTCCCCAGAGGTGGAGTCTACAGAGACAGGCAGGTTTCCTTGAGCTGCTGTGAGCTCCACCCAGTTCGAGCTTCCCAGCAGCTTTGTTTACCTACTTAAGCCTCAGCAATGGCGGGCGCCCCTCCCCCAGCCTCGCTGCTGCCTTGCCGGTAGATCACAGACTGCTGTGCTAGCAATGAGGGAGGCTCCGTGGGTGTGGGACCCTCCCGGCCAGGTGTGGGATATGATCTCCTGGTGTGCCTGTTTGCTTAAAGCGCAATATTGGGGTGGGAGTTACCCGATTTTCCAGGTGTTGTGTGTCTCAGTTCCCCTGGCTAGGAAAAGAGATTCCCTTCCCCCTTTCGCTTCCCAGGTGAGGCAATGCCTCGCCCTGCTTCAGCTCTCGCTGGTCGGGCTGCAGCAGCTGACCAGCACCGATCGTCCGGCACTCCCCAGTGAGATGAACCCAGTACCTCAGTTGAAAATGCAGAAATCACCGGTTTTCTGTGTCGCTCGCGCTGGGAGTTGGAGACTGGAGCTGTTCCTATTCGGCCATCTTGCTCCGCCCCTCCATTTTATTCTATTTATATAAATATATATGGCATAAATTTTTAAAGGCTTGGACATTGTAAATATATAAAAGCATATACTTTATAAATAAATAAGCTTGGCTCCATTCTTTTTCACTTTTTATTTATACGACTTAGAGAACTTTACTTGGTTTCTTGAGGTGCAGTTTTCGTGGTAGGGATACATTGATATAGTATGATTTCCGTAATTTAGCACAATGCATAAAGGCACAATGCATGCTTTTTCCCTAAAAATGTTTAATTAATTGACATTCTAGAAATATGCATGCCACTATTTTCCACTGGCATGGCTAAACCTCTTCTAGTCAGTGTTATTTAATACATGTTAATAATGTAGAAATATTGAGGTGGAGATGTACAAAAAATAAGAAAACAAAGCAACACAAAGAAAACTCTCAACAACATTTTGTCTTAGCTTGTCTTTCCAAAAAATAGACATAAAAATAAAGTTAAATCAAAACAAAACACAAAATAAAATTCTTACAAAAAGAATAAACAGGAAGAGCACCAGATTCTAGCAGTGAATCTGACAGAAAGCCTCAGTGAAGTCTCATGGAGGAAGCTTAGGATATTGCTTCTTTCCCTGTGGTTTCTGAACCCAACTAAATGGCCACATTTCCAGTTGGTGACCTTTTATTCTATTTCCATAATTATGTAATTGTCTGTGACACAAATAATTTACTGTGTGTGGAGAATCATTGTGCAGTGGGTTATATTTTTTACTGTAAGTGAGCACAAAACTTTGACCACAGATGACTGTGTTTACTTTTCCTAATGGCTCTACACAAGAAAGCATAATGGCAGACATCCCTAGAAGAAATCCCAGGGAATTGGGAGAATATAAATGGGCTCCCCATAGTCTACACTCAAGCTATTTTTTAATGAAAAAATCATATATATATACACACACACACACACACACACACACACACATATTTGGAGAAGATATATATTTACTCTTATGTATATTTACTCTTTCCATATTTACTCTCTATATATTTACTCTTTTCCATAGGAAGAAGAGTAAAGTTAATATCCTTCCTAGACCTATTATTTTGCTTCAGCAATTGTTAATTTATGGCCCATCTTCTTAGCCACTTACCTATCCCTGAATTATTTTGAAGCAATCTCAGACATCTCAGGAATCCCAGATATCATTTTACTCATGCATATTTCTCAATGTATCTTTAAAAATTAACTCATATATAAAGACATAAATAGATAGATATAGATATATTTATTTTGGTTGATATTTTGTCTTCATAAACTTTCAGGGTCACTTCTCTGTTCCTCTCCCTCCCCGTTCTTCATCTCTTTTCCTCATCCCCCATCCCCTTTTCCTCTCCTCCTCCTTCCTTTTCTTCTTATGTTTTTCCTTAGTTTATTTGATAAAGAAACTACATTGTCCTATAGAATTCCCCGCACTGGATTTTGCTGATTGGGTCTCCTTGCTGTAATTTAATATGCTCCTTTTTTTTCCTATATCTCCTGTCTAATGGCCAAATAGAGACTTTATCAGATGCGAATTCGATTTTGTGGGAAGAATCTTGCAACATGGTCTCATGAGCATACAGAAGGAGGCACAAAATATCTGTAGTGTTTGTGAGAAGTGAGCTCTCCTGAAGAATATTGCATACCTTTTTTTTTTTTTTTTTTTTTTTTTTTTTTTTTTTTAAGACAGAGTCTCTGTCACCCAAGCCGGAGTGCAATGGCGCAATCTTGGCTCACTGCAACTTCTGCCTCCTGGGTTCAAGTGATTCTCCTGCCTCAGTGTCCTGAGTAGCTGGGATTACAGGTGTGCGCCACCACGCCCAGCTAATTTTTGTATTTTTAGTAGAGACTGAATTTCACGATGTTGATCAGGCCTGATCTTGTGATCCACCCTCCTTGGCCTCTGGAAGTGTTGGGATTACAGGCGTGAGCCACTGTGCCCAGCCTATTGCATAAATCTTTTATATCAGTAGAGATTGCAAAATGTATTTTCTATTATTCTGATTTAGCTAAATATTCTGAAGATAATCTTATCTATATAAGTTTTATTATCCTGAGTTATGTTCCTTTAAAATAAAGCAACATGAATGGTTGATTTTCCCCCTTTGTATCCTAATTTTCAAAATGAATAACTGGTTACCTAGCATCATCCCAAAGTGACCAATGAGGGTTTTGCCTTGCAAAAATTATTTAGATTGCATGGGTTTAAACATACTCAATGTATTTTAATTTATTTTAGTCTTTATCCTCATTGGTGCTTGGATTGTCCCAACTTTGGCAATAGGAATTACTGCCAGGTGGCTCCTGAATCTTCCTGACATGACCTCATTGGCCTGCAGCAGCTGCTTTGCTTCGTATTAGAATTAAGGGCCATATTTTAAATGCCCTGCTTTATACCTAGAATTACATTTTTCTACAGGAACTTAGATGTTTTGAGCGGGGGGAGCATGCAGCAATGAGTTTTTATTTTCTAAATAGATGATTTCTTTGAATTAAGCGTTAAAATTCAGATACTTGTGAATTCCCACGCAGTTGTAGGAATTAATATGGAGAGGTCCCATGTAACCTTCACTCACTTGCCTCCAAAAGTAACATCTTGCATAACCGTAGTGCAGTGTCAGGACTGGGAAATTGACACTGACCTATCCATATTTCACTAGTTTGACATGAATTCATTTTGCCTGTGTGTATTTAGTCATGTGCAATATTATCACACAGAACAAGTTGGAAACAAGGGTTCATCATGCTACTCTCTCAGAGCCACAGCCACCACCCTTTCGTGATGCCCATCCCTAACCCCTGACAAACGCTAATTAGTTCTCCATCTCTGTAATGTTTTTATTTCAATAATTTTATATAAGTTGAATCATTTAATATGTGACCATTTGAGATTGACCTTTTTTTCACTCAATATCTTGAGACCCATCCCAATTGTGTATATCGATAATTCCTTATTTTTTTGTTCCTTGTTGGATAATATTCCATGGTATAGATTTTTAAAAACTATTTGTTTAAGCATTTACCCGTTGTGGGATATTTTGCTTGGTTCTAATTTTTTCTATTACAAATAAAGCTGCTATGACCATTTGTGTACAGATTTTTGTGTAAGCGTTTAAGTTCTTGCTTCTTTGTAATAAATGCCAAGGATGCAGTTGCTGGGATGTATGGCGAGTGCATTTTTGGTTTTGTTAAGAAACTGACAAACTATGTGCAGAGTGATAGCGCTATTTCACATTCCTACTGGTGATGTATGTGTGGTTCACTTCTCTCACATCCTTGTCAGCATGTGGCACTCCCACTATTTTTATATTTTAGCCGTTTTGATAGGTGTGTGGTGATAACTCTTCGTGGTTTTAATTTTCGTTTCCTTCATGTTTAATGATGTTGAACATCTTTTCATGTACTCGAATGTCACCTGTATATCCTGTTTAGTGAACCTCTTTAGTGAAACATTGGTTCCTTTCATTGTCTCATTTTCTAGTTTGATTGAATGATTTTTACTACTTCATTTTGAGAGCTCTTTATATATTCTAGACAAAAGATCTTTGGTGGATATGTGGTGTTCAAATATATTCTCCTGGTTTGTAGCTTTTCTCTCACCTCTTTTAATAGGGCCTTTTGTCAGGCAAAAGTTTTTAATTTTGATGAAGTCCAACTTATAAAATTTTCATTTTATGGATCATGTTTCTGGTGCCAAGTCTGAGACCTTCTGGCAAGTCCTAGACCTAAAAATTTTCTTCATTTTCTTTTGTAAAAGTTTTTTACTTTTAAGTCTGTGATTCATTTTGAGTTAATTTTCATATAAGATATGAAGTTTAGGATGAGATTCTTATTTTTGTTGTTATTTTCCCCTCTAGATGTCCAATTGCTCCAACACCCATTTATTGCAATGGTTGCTCTTCTTCCATTGAATTATTTTTGCACCTCTGTCAAGAATCAACTGACGGGACAAAACAAATTCTGGTGAGGACGTGGAGCAACAGGAATGCGTATTCATTGCTGGTGGGAATGCAAAATGGTACAGCCATGTTGTAGACAGATAGGTGGTTTCTTACAAACTAAACATACTTTTGCTATATGATCCAGCAGTCATGCTTCTTAGTATTTATCCAGAGGAATTGAAAACTTATGTCTACCCAAAGCCTACATTGGATGTTCACGCAGCTTTATTCATAATTGTGAACACTTAGAAGCAGCCAAAAAGTCCTTTGGTAGGTGAATGGATGAACAAACTGTGTTACATCAGACAGCAAAATAGTATTCAATACTATTTACCATGAAAAGACTTGGAGAGAGCTTAGTTTCATGTTACTGAGTGAAACAAGCCAATCTGAAAAGGCTACATACTGTATGATGCCAACTAATTATATTTTGGTAAAAGCAAAAGTATGAAGACAGTGAAAAGATTATTGGTTGCCAGGGGTTAGTGGAGAGGGAGGCATGAATAGGTGGAACACAGAGGTTTTTATAGGACAGTGAAACTCTACTGGATGATACTTTAATGTTGGATACATGTTATTACATATTTTATTCTAACTCACAGAATTTACACCACCAAGAGTGAACACTAATGGAAACTGTAGGTTCTGAATAATGACGATGTGTCAATGTAGGTTCATTGATTGCACCAAATGTACCATTCTGGCGGGGGAATATTGACAATGAGGGAGGCTGTGCCTGTGTGCAGGTAGGGGGTATATGGAAAGTCTCTGTACCTTTCATTCAATTTTGCTGTGAACTGTGCTAAAAAAAAGTCCATTAAAAATCAATTGGACATATGTATGTGCATTTATTTCTGAGTCCTTAATTCTGTTCCATTTTATGTGTCTCTGACTCCAGCAATACTATACTGTCTTGATTACTATAGCTATATAGTAAGCTTTAACAGCAGATTGAGTGATTCCTCTCAGTTAATTCTTGTTTTATGAAATGTTTTTGCTATTGTAGGCTCTGTCCTGTCCATATGAATGTAAGAACGAGCTTGTCTATATCTGTTAAAAAAATTTGCTGGGATTTTTATAGGAATTGTATTAAATTCATTGGTCAATTTGAAGAGAATTGACATATTTCTATATTGAGTCTCTTATCCCTGGATAGTATCTTATCCATTCTATGGATGTCTCTCAATTTATTTAGGTAATTTTTAATCTAAAAATTAGGAGTTAAAATTTTCCACATATGATTCTGTATGTTTTGGTAGAATTATACCTGAATATATAGCTTTCTTTGGAGCAATTGTAAATCATATTGTGTAATCCATCTGAGATTTTGCACATGGTAGGTTCTCTACTCTCAGAACTGTTAATAAAAACCAATATAATTGCCTAGAAGACAATTTTTTGAGAATCACTTTTCCATTATGAAAGTGCATTGAGCCTTTAGAATTCCTGGAAGTTGAGAATTGTGGTTTCGTGGTTCATATTCAAGCCCCTTTCTAAAAATTACAAGCTATTGTCCTTGGGGAAAGCCAGCAAGCTGGACTCCTTCCTAGTTGTGGAGGTCAGCCACTTTTTCCTATTAGTAGATTTAGTGATTTAGATGTAAATATGGCTTGAATGTAAGCCTCATGAGGGCAAAGCCCCTGAGTCACTGCTGGGCTTCCAATAACAAGGGGTGTGGCTAAACACAGCAGCTGCACATTATGGACTCAACGTTTCTGCATTTCCCCAAATTCAAGTGCTGCAATCCTAACCCCCCAACATGATGTTTGTTGTTTACATAGGATGCAGTCACCCGGAGTCCACACTCCAGGAGAGCTGAAGGTCCCTGACTGAGAGCCACAGAATGGGCAGCACCCTGTCAAGCTGTGAGTGAGACACGGCTGCCCCAGTGCGTCCAGAAGGCAGAGCATCAAGCCAAAGAATTATTCTTGAAACTTAAGATTCAGTGTTGTTTGCCTTGTTAGGTTTTGGACTTCATTGAGACCAACTATCTCTCTTTTCCTTGCTCTTTCTCCTTCTGATATGGGAAGGTCTATTTTATGCCTGTTCCATCATTATACTCTGGAAGCACACAACTTGTCTGGTTTCACAGGTTCACGGCTGGAGAGGAATTTGCCTCAGGATGAATCATACTTCAAGCCTCATCCATATCTGAACTTAAATAGATAAACCTCAGACTTTAGAATTTAGAGTTGATGTTGAAACAAGCTAAGGCTTTTGGGGTTGTTGAGATGGAGTGAACATACTTTGCATGTGAGAAAGAGATGAATTTGGGGGCCTGTGGGTGAAATTTTATTAACTGAACATTTGTGTTCCCATAAAATTGATATGTTGAAATCCTAACCTTCAATGTGATGGTATCAGAAGGTGAGGCCTTTGGGAGGAGATTAAGTCATAAACGTGGAACCCTTATGAATAGGATTAGTGCCCTTATAAAAGGGACCTTAGCAAGCTCTCTTGCCCCTTTCAACATGTGAGGATACAGCAAGAAGGCACCATCTATGAACTAGGAGGCAGGTCTCTCCAGATCCAGCGTCTGCCAGCACCATGATCGTGGAATGATGGGCAGAGTGAAGGGTGCTTAGAAGGGTTGTTGAGGAGAAAATCAAAGCCAAAGCAGTGAGTTTGGAGATGGTACCAGAGTCCTGGGTGCTATTCATGGAAGCTACATGACTATGGGCCACAGAAGTCACATTTATTCATGTAAAATATACTTATAACACCATTAAAACACCTGCACATTAGGAGAAGGCTGAGTTAGGTGAAATGTTTGCAGTTCTGCATGTCCCAGTGATGACACACACAACTCTGGGTAGGTGCACATCTCTCGTTGTTGGAGTTACGGTAGGGGATTTAAGTTCATGTCTCCATGGACCTTATATACAAACCATATCATATAAGTCTGTGAAACCAAAATGTTCTTATCAGGTATCTTCATTGACGTGATTCCTAAGTTCACATGGCCAGTCAGTCATACTCAGCCTGGACTAGAGGGAGACCAGATCGTCCAGGTTGCCAGCTCTCAAGTCCATGAAAATTGAGGGGTTTTTCCTAATATCCAACTCTCTCCCAAACCACAGTACTCTTCTCCTTCACTCCTGTGACTTCCATATTGGAGAATAATTCAGATATTTTTAATTATTCTGTAGTAAATTTGGTTAAAGAAATATTCAACAAAGCCAGTTTCCTTCATCTTTCCAATGGGAAATTGAAGTCCTTAATAGGTCGATGTTAGTTCTTTTCCTTTAACTTTTTAGTTCTGAAGATATTTTGGATAGAGCTCCTATTTAGGGGAGTCTCTTCAGTATAGATCATTAAAGCCAAACCAAGCAGGAAGCGACTGCAAACTTTCATAGGTTTGTGCCTATAGCCATACCATTAGAAGGTAGATAAAAATATGCAACCTAGTCAGTTTCACATTTTCTCTCATTAAATATTTGCCAAGTTCTAAGAAGGAGGCTGTAAGATTTCATTTCGGATACTGGAAAGCAAATAGCGCTGTGATGTTAAACTTGTTCTCTGGAAAATAATCAATGAAGCAGGCAAGCTTTGTTTTGTTTTCTCTTTTGTTTTGTTTCTGTTGTGTTTGGCAATTTGCCTGGTATAAGTACTTCATCATGACTGATTTCAAGATTTCAAGATACCAAAGGTTTCACAACTGGCTAGCAAAATTCCCAAGTATTTAACAGTGGGCTCTCTTGAGTTATAACAAAGCAGCTCTAGCACATCACTGAGTCTCCCTGCCACTAACTTGTGATATGACGTTGGGCACATCAGTGTGTGCCACTCATATAAGGTCAACATTCTAGACTCCAAGTTTTTAAAAACTTCTGTGGGATAGAAACATTGAATCTAGCTGAATTTCACTCTACCAGCTCTTTCAAATTTTGAGTCCTTGAACATGAAGCAGTATAAAACAACAACAAACTCATTCTAGAAAATTTATTTGAGCTGATGTTGTTTAAAGGCCAAAGAAAAACATTTTGTCTTTATTGAGATTTAAAAATGGACAAACAAAATAAGGTGAAGCAGTTTTGTCTAATAAGTAGCCCAGAGAGAACAGGCACTGGTATAACCGTGAAACCTCACATAAGCTACACAAACTTTTGTGTTTTCATTTCCTTGTCTGTAAAATGGTAATAGGACAGACTTTGTAATTTCTGTGACTATTAAATGAATTAATGCAAGTGAACTCTCCATTGCCAGGCTACCTTAGAGGAGATATTTGACCACTGTGGCTGTCATTGATGATAAGGATTATTGACTCTAGCTCCCACATTTCACTTTAAAACCCCTTCAAGAGGGAGAATGCCACCTGACCCCAACCTGTCAGGCTGCTGGGCTATGTGTGTGGCTGCGACAGCACTGGGGTGACTTTGCCTGTATAACTGCATGCTCCGTAATTCACCACACTTCACATTTAATGGCAGAGATATTGTCCTTTACTTTTGAGAAAAATCATTTAAGTGGTTATTTTCATGACTCACAGCAGTAGGCAAACGGGGATATGGTGAGGGATCTTTGGCAGTTTTAGTAGCATGGATCGTTGTTTTTTCAGATGGGTAAAGAAGTGGCAATTTGGATAAAGGTGAATTTCCCATTCTGATCTTACCATCAGGGCAAGGCAAGGATCTGATCTTCACGTCCAAATTTTCTTGTCCATTTTCTGCGGTGATCCAGACCTGTGTAAAAGGATAACTAGTAAATCTATAAACAGAAAAGACATACTTTATAATTCACAATAGCCTAGATGTAGAAATGTCCTAAATGTCCATCACTGGATGAATGGATAAAGAAATTGTAGTATATACGTACAACGAAATATTATTTGCCCTTAAAAACAAGTGAATTTGCCATTTGTGACAACATGGCTGAACCTGGAGGATGTGATGCTGAGTGAAATAAGCCAGGCAATGGAGGACAAAAACAGCATGATCTCACTTCTACGGATAATCCGAAATAGTTGAAATTATAGAAGTAGAGTGTAGAATTATGGCTGCCAGGGACTGGAGGTATGTTGGGAGGAATGGGGAGTTGTTGGCCAAAGGTCTTATGGTTTCAGTTAGACAGGATGAATGGGTTCTGGAAAGCTAATGTACAGTAATAGGAATATATTAAACAATACTGTATTATATGCTTGAAATGTGCTAAGAGGGTAGATCTTAAGTGTTCCCCCAAACCAAAATAAATTTGATAACTATGTGAGGTGATAGATGCACTTGCTACCTTGATTGTGGTGATGAATTAATAATGTATGCCTGTATCAAAACATCAAGTGGTACACCTTAAATATATATAATGTTTGTCAATTGTATCTCAATAAACTGGAGGAAAAAATACACACTTTGCTCCAAGTAATATCAATCTGCTGTCCAGTGATTCCGATTGAGAACTTGAGAATGTAATGAGTCGATGGGAAGACAATTTCTAATACTGTATAGAAGTGGTCTTTTCCCCAGCTGAGTTCTGCTGTAGACTCAGGCCCACATTTAGAGAATTTCTCAGATTTCTATGGGAACAAGTCAGTATATTGTTTTCCCTTTAGTCTGTGGTAGCGCCAAACTTCTATAAGACATAATAAAAATAAATTACTAGAACAAAGAAATGAAAAGACATAAGGGATACAAGCCTTGCTATTGATTTGTTTTTG
This sequence comes from Macaca thibetana thibetana, assembly GCF_024542745.1. Lineage (NCBI taxonomy): Eukaryota > Metazoa > Chordata > Mammalia > Primates > Cercopithecidae > Macaca > Macaca thibetana. Next base: position 116,177,453 of record NC_065580.1, read on the forward strand.
TTTTTGATTTTTTAGATTCAACAGCCATAAATTCCACTGGTAAGTCATACTCAATTTTCTAAGGGTTCACCTTCCATTCTTGCGCTTATTTCCTTGCAAGCTGACCACAGAGTGCTGACATCTCAAAAATAAAGAGCACCTCATGTCACAGACCCTCCAGAATATAAATTCCTTGAAGGACCCTGAGTGGCCAGGCTGGCAGCTCCTGCAGCTGTCAGGGATGTGCTGTGGGCCCTCTCCTTCCTGGTGTCCTCCAGAGAAAAGGGGCAACTTCCCGGGACCAAGGAGACAAAGACACGGCTGTGCAGAAGTCCGGGGGCTGATGCACCCCAGGGTGCAGATGCCTTGCTGAGGTAGCGGAGATGCCATGGATTCTTGTATCATCAAGTTGCATTTCCCCACAGTGCTCAATGCCTGTTATCTTGCTCTCCTTCTCCTTCGAATTCCCACCTTTGGAGGCATATAAATGACTGTGGGATTCGGAACAGTTGCACATGAAATCAAGGAACATTTTAAATTATTAAATAATTCATATTACTCTTAAGTATCTATCTACCTACTAAGACACAGCATGTGAATCACAATATTGATTTTTTTACACTGGCCACCAGATGGATGGATGCTAACATCACATTGTGAATGGTTTGATTTTTCTTAAATTATTTAATAAGATCTAATAGAATTTTCCAACAGAAAAAAAAAAACTCAGCGTTTTAAGTAAAATTATTTTTATTTAATATTTAAAATTATTTATTTTTTTGTTTAACTGACAAATCATAATTGTATACAAGAATGGGATACAACATGATATTTTCATATATGTATTCCCTGTGAAATAATTAGAACAAGTTAATTGACATATCTATCACCTCACTTATGTTTCTATTTTTTGTGGTGAGTCATTTGAAATTTACTCTCTTGCCAGTAGATCTCAAGTCAGTCCATGTCAGAATTCAAATAAGAATAAAATATTTTTCTGCATGACTTCTGGATCTTATGTAGATGAGGTTATGGGATTAGACAGCTGAATGTACATCACTTTCTCTCCCATAGCAAGATCTTAGCTTCAAATAAGGCTCACCAAGAAAATACCTCACTGCAAGCCTGCCAGTCTTGGATAGAAGATAAGGGTGCAGTTTCCTGGGAAGGGATTTGGAGGCAGAAGAGAAAAGACAGCGTACGTTAATATTCTTAGTGCTCATCTTCCAGTGAGGGAATGATAAAGAGATACCACTTCAAGAATAAAAACTCATATGGTAGTTCATAAATTTTTCTTCAGCCATAATAAAAAGGACGAGATTTACCATCCTGCCATAAAGCACCTACAAAACCAGCCAAATTATATAAAACAAATGGTTTTCAGATCATGGAAAATAGGCAGCTCCAAAAATGTATCCCCAAGAGAAGGTGAGTTTAGCCTCACGAGTGCCCCATTAAGTATTTGAAAAGAGCTTCCCGGCCACAGGATGGAAAGGGACAACCCAAACACAGCCAAGCATTTTTGCTGATTTAAGGAGGCAGAGATCAGGGTTTTAGGTGAAGAATCATAGGAGAGTTTGTGAGTTTGTGATGTAGATTGTCTAAGCCAAGAAGGAACTGCACACACACACACACGCACACACACACACACACACGAGGCGGGGAGAGAGAGAGAGAGAGAGAGAGAGAGAGAGAGACAGCGAGCACTGGAGACCAACAGGCTCACTTCTGGCTGAGTCCTGGTCTGTGAATATGTGTGAAGAAACTCCAAACGACAGGGAAGAAACCAGCTGGGAACGTGTCTAGAGTTTACACAAGACAGAATAGTTTGTAACCCCACCAGATAGAGTAGAAATATTTCCTAATAATGTCCCATGTGTAGAGTTCTTAGAAAGGCATTTTCTCAGTAAGGGGACCAAATTAACCCTAAACAAAAGGCTCTTCTGGATCTTCCCTAACCAAGATCAAAAGCAAAGCTCAAAAGGTTTCTAAGTAACTTCAGCTCCAAGTAAATTGTGTTGCAGAGCACAGCGCCAAGACATTTAAAACAATATGAAGATATTCATCATCCAAAAATGTAAAATGTATAGTATCCAATAAAAAATTACCAGGCACAAATGGATCGGGGCGAAAACAAAACAAAACAAAACCCATCAATCAATAGAAACAGATAAAGAAATAACATTGATGATTGCATTAGTAAACAAGAACATGAAAATAGCAAATATAAATACACTGCAAATGTTCAAGAATCAAAATAAACGTAAGTCTGACGATGAAAGAAATAGAAGCTGTAAAAATATTCTAATAAAACTTTTGGAGATAAACTAGTAAATTTCTAAATAGGAAAGTTACACTGAATGGAATTAAAACATATTAGACACTGAGGAAGAAAAAAGTTTAATGGGCTTAAAGGAATAGCAATAGAAACTATCTAAAATGAAACACACAAAGAGAAAGAAAAGCCTTAAAACATAAAGTAACAATGAGCTATTGAACAAGGCTTCCAAAAAAATGTGTCATCAAATTCCCAGAAGGAAAGAAAAATAACAGAGAAACACACAAACAAAAAACTGAAGAAAGAGTAGTTGAAATTTTTCCAAATTCAGTAAAAACTATATTCTAATTCCAGAAAGCTCAGCAAACTTCAAGCAGAATAAAGAAGAGAAAAATTATACTAGGTAGCATCACAATCAATTTGCTGTAAGTCAGTGATAAAGAGAATGCATTAAAGGCAGCCAGAGGAAAGAAGACACTTTATGTATAAAACACATATAAAAATGAGAATGAATACCAGAAATAATGGAGCCCACATCTTTAAAGCACTGAAAGAGAAAAGTTGTCAAGCTTATAATCCTACAACTACAAACACTTTTTTTCCTAAATTGAAGGCAAAATATGTATCCTTTTCTTCCCAGGCATTCAGAAACTTACAGAAGTCCCTGCCAGTCAACCAGCATTACAAAAAATATTAAAGATGTTCTTTACACAGAAGGAAAATGATTCCACATGGAAATTAGAGTACACAGAAATAAATGAGGACATTGGAAACTAGAAATATGCTGGAGGGGGGATTAAAAAATACTTTTTTCTCATTTTAAAATTTCTTTAAGTGCTAATTAACACTGTACAGTAAAGAAATATAATATATTTTAAAAAAAATTTGTGCTATTAGAGAGGCCTTGAAGGACATGAAAGTACACTTTTGTAAAATTCTCAGACTGTATATGAAACAGCACAGCATAGAAGAGAGTCTGTGATAAGTTTAAGATGTACATTGTTAAGCCTAGAAAAGCTTTTAAAAAGAGAGGGGAAAAAAGAGAGAGGACAAAAAAAAAAAAAAAAAAAAAAAAAAAAAAAAGAGAGAGCATGCATACTAATGAGCCTATAATGGAGTTAAAATAAAATTAGAACAGAAAACCAAATACCGCATTTCTCACTCATAGGTGGGAATTGAACAATGAGATCACTTGGACACAGGAAGGGGAGCATCACACACTGGGTCCTATTGTGGGGAGGGGGTAAGGGGGAAGGTTAGCATTAGGAGATATACCTAACGTAAATGACGAGTTAATGGGTGCGGCACACCAACATTGCACATGTATACATATGTAACAAACCTGCACGTTGTGCACATGTACCCTAGAACTTAAAGTATTAAAAAAAAAAAGTAGAAAAGAAGTACTTGATTAACACAATAAAACTCAGGAAAGGGGGAAAACAGGAGCAAACAAGAGATGGAAAAAGGGAAACATAGCAATTGCTAGGTTAAACAAAACTGTATTAAAAATCACATTAGCCGGGCGCGGTGGCTCAAGCCTGTAATCCCAGCACTTTGGGAGGCCGAGACGGGCGGATCACGAGGTCAGGAGATTGAGACCATCCTGGCTAACACAGTGAAACCCCGTCTCTACTAAAAATACAAAAAAAATTAGCCGGACGAGGTGGCGGGCGCCTGTACTCCCAGCTACTCGGGAGGCTGAGGCAGGAGAATGGCGTGAACCCGGGAGGCGGGGCTTGCAGTGAGCTGAGATCCGGCCACTGCACTCCAGCCTGGGCAACAGAGCGAGACTCCGTCTCAAAAAAAAAAAAAAAAAAAAAAAAAAAATCACATATAAATATAACAGCCCTATTAAAAGACAAAGATTGTCAAATTGCATGCAAAAAGCAAGATCCAACAATATGCTCTCTGTACCAACTCATTTCAAATATAACATCCCGGATAGATTAAAAGTAAAGAGATGAAAAGCATACCAAACAAACACTAATCAAAAGAATATTGTGTTAGCTATGTTAATATCAGGTGGACATTAGAGAAAGGAATACCATGAGAAATTTTAAAAAGTTATTTAATGATTATAAAAGGGTTGTATTTGTTTGTTTGTGCTGCTATAACAAAACATGTTAGACTGGGTGATTCATAAAGAACAGACATTTATTTTCTCACAGTTCTGGAGGTTGGAAATCTGAAATCAAAGTTCCATCAGGCTTGGTTGTCTGGTGAGGGTGGCTTTCTTCTTCTAAGATGGCACCTTGTTGCTGCATCCTCCTGAGAGGAGAGATGCTGAGTCCTCATGTGGCAGAAGGCGCAAGAGAGCCAAAAACTGCATGAAGCTTCTTTTATACAGGCCTTCATCCCATATCTTCATAGCCCATAGGAGTAAGGTTGTGAGAAAAGAGCCCTCATGGCCTAATTACTTCTTCAAGGCCCCTCCTTTTATTACTATTATATTGGCAACACTTGAAATCTGAAAGAGACACATTCAAATTATAACGGGTCAATTTGTCAAGAGGAATCAGCAATCTTAAATGTTTGTGCTATTAACAACAGTGCTTCAAAGCATAGAAGCAAAACTGATGAGAACTGTAAGGAGAAATAGATGGATGTTGTTCAGCAGAGTATCATGCACTGATTATCAATCCCAAAAGAGGACCCTAAACATGCCAATTTCTGGTAAGCACCCTGTATCTGGCAGGTCTTGCACAAACCCGTCTGCTAGAGATATTGCACAAGTCCAACTGCCATAGTACGAGTCTGGTGAGACAGAACACTCACACAAGTTATGAAAAGCAACTTTATTTCTCAAATATAGACAGCAAAGATGGACAGAATCCTGGAATCATGGCCAGCCAGACCCTAAGTCTTGGGAGAGTTGCACAGGGCAGATGGAGTCTCATAAGTGCATGTCCCACTTTGCACCACAGCTGGGAGACACTGGAAGCATTCCACTCTGGGTTTTATTCCCCGAGGGTAACTGGGCCACAAAGCTAAATTTTTGCAGGACATTCTGCTCTGGGTTGGACAAGGACAAAGCCCAGTCTGTTCTGGACAGTTTCTTCTTATCTCAGGGCACTACATTCTCAGTACATTCTATAGTTATCTTGAGAACTATAAGGAGGCTGGGGGGAAGAACTGGATTGGCCAAGATCATCTGGGAACCTCTTACTTCAAATGTATAATTAACATCAGAAATTTTCAGATTTTTTCTCTCTATAACTGATAGATCAAGAAGACAAAAAGCCAGGTGCGGTGGCTCATGCCTGTAATCCCAGTACTTTGGGAGGCTAAGGTGGGTGGATCACCTGAGGTCAGGAGTTTGAGACTAGGCTGGCCAACATGGTGAAACCTCATCTCTACTAAAAATACAAAAAAAAAAAAAAAAAAAAAAAAAATTAGCTGGGGTGGGGGCTGGTGCCTGTAATCCCAGCTACTCAGGAGGCTGAGGCAGGAGAATTGCTTGAACCCGGGAGGTGGAGGTTGCAGTGAGCCGAGATAGTGCCATTGCACTGCAGCCTGGGCAATGGAGTGAGACTCTGTCTCAAAAAAAAAAAAAAAAAAAAAAAAAAAAAAGAGAGAGAGAGAGAAAATCATTAAGAAGATAGAATACTTGGATTAAGCTATCAACCAACGTGACCTTATTGACATTTATAAAACATTTTGCCCAATGACAGTAGAAACACTATGTTCAAGTGCATATGGACATAAACCAAGACGGAACACCTTCAGAGCCATAAGTAAATATAGAAAACTTCACATTATACAAACAAGTTCCCTAACAAAGATAGAAATACATTAGAAAGCAATACATTTAAAATGCCCAAATATTGGAAGCCAACCAAACCAACCAACCAAACAAATCAGTAATACATTGTTAAAGAAGAAATTAAAAGGGAAATTAGAAATTGCAAAGTTAATGTGTGGATTTTCTACCAAATATTAGTCTACAGCCATACCACCCTGAACGCACCCTATCTTGTCTGCCAAATATTGGTTTAAGCTAGTACTAGTATTTTCAACCCATCGAAGAGTAGGAAAATGTCTTCTCTTTTCCTGACCTAACATCTAAAAAGGTAAACTTGTTCAGCCATTTAGATATTGACTGAGTACTTATTGTGGGCAAGGTGAAGAGTGAAGAGTATCCAGAGCTGTTTCCACGCTGAATCCTTTTTTTTTCCTAAGACACAAACATCCATTTGTCACTTGCTAGTACTGGACAGTGGTCTATAGTTTACAAATACTAACTCATTTCACTTTATATTAACATAATTAATAGATTGGCCTATTAAATCCTCCTTCTACTTATTTTTAGTACTACTTTTTTGTGGTAATTATCCACTTACAGATCTGTCTTTTTCCCTGGGCTGTGATATCCTGAAGGCAAAGTGGAGATGACTCATCTTTGTACCTTCAGAACCTGGCACACATGTTTTATTTATTAAATGAATTATTGGATGCATGTGTAAAATTATAGCTCATACACAAGGTCCAAGGGCTGAAAATTATGATGAGTCACTCCTCGTAATGAGTGGTTTTAATATTCCACATTCTGAAAACAGTATTTATTATTATTATTATTATTGCCATTATTACTATTATTAGAATATGGAAGTCCTTTCTTCTAAAATAATAAAATATACTGGCATGTTATTGTTATAAATTGTGTAATTGTAACATTGAACTCACAATCCCTAAAGTGGACCATGTTTGTTTTTATTCTTACAAGTTTTTTAGCTCCAGGAAATTTAATTATTTCTTTCTGAATCTGCATTTCTCAGTTGATATTTATAAATCTTTGTTTCTGTGCTTGCCTGAAATTAGAAAAGTTCATAGTATGATCATCTGGTGGTTTTACAAGAGAAAGAATTCTATGACACAAGTAAAGAAATACTTTAAACTGTGGCTATTCAAAGTCCTGTCCTTTATGCTGACTTCTTAAAATAGGCTTTTTATTATTGACTCAAGATAATTTATAGTTATTCTAATGTGTATCAAGCCTTAGAATAGGCACTGAAAAATGAAGATCAGTAAAACACTTCTTATTTTGGGAGCAATTTCATAATGGAATAAAATATTGATAGGTGCTAACATCTGGAATAGCTGAGTGAGGAGCTTGGACTAGCTCCTTCACAAAAAGCAGTGATACAACTGGGCCCACTTGTTTAGCCTGGGGTTGCAACCATTTCCCCCACCCTCACTCACAGTTCATGGCATAAGTTACAACAAGTGATGGGGCATCCCATGAGGACTGGCAGCCTTGCTGCCACAGGAGGAAGACTTGAAAATATCCAAGTCCCCAGGGGCATTGTCAGAAAATGATATAAATCTCAAAGGTAACCAATAAACAAAATTTTGTGGTTGCAAAAATTATTAGGACATGCAGCAAACTGACAGAACAGCAAGAAATATAGCAAGGAGTTCTGGGAAATAAGATAGTGAAAGTGGGCTTTGATAAGCAACTTTATAGTCATACCATAGATGGTATTAGGGTGACATACATGTGCGAGATTTTACACATGTTCTGGAAAGACAAAGTCTTAACATCCCTGGATGAATGTGAGATCTGGCACATGCAGAAAGCAAAAGCTGGGCAGATATGTAAACTTCACAGACTTAGAATGTATTTCCCAAACCAAATATAGATCCACCAGGAAAAAGTAGAAGTTGAACCGGTTCAATGTGTTTCAGCAAAACTTCTGGCAAGTAAGCTTTGTTAACTCAGGGCCCGCTCCTACAAGGCTGGGCTCAAAATGACAACAACAACAACAATCCCTCACCCCCACCCCCCACAAAAACACAGAATTTAAAAAGCACTGGGCAGATACATCAGTGACCACACAGCAGCAAAGAGAGATTCTATAGATTTGGTCTGGGGAAGTCAATAAGCAAATAAGCCATAAGAGCAACACGCTTCCAGAGGGGAATGAGAATGCAGGGTTGCTGCCATATATTATTTACAATGTCCAGTTTTCAAGAACAGCAACAAAATATGAGACACTCAAAGGCACAGGACACTGTGACACATCACTGGAAAATGGATGAGCACTAGGGAGCCAGATGTTATATTTAGCAGATAAGTTGCTATAAATATGTTCAAAGCATCAAAGAAAGCCATGTCTAATGAAGATATGGCTTCATATCTATCTATGATAATTATCTATCAAAGAGACTATCAATTCGACAAAAATTATTTTAAAAATCAAGCAGAAACTTTAAAGTTTAAATGGATAACAGCTGAAGTGAAATTGTTACTAAAGGGACTCAAGAACAGATTTGAGCTGGCAAAACAAGCAAACTTGAATATAGACAAACAAAAATCATGCAACCTGTAGAACAGAAAGAAAAAGAAATAAAAAACAAAGTCTCAAAGACTTGTAGAATACCATAAAGCATGAGAAACTTTTGCCAACATATCTAAGAACCTAAACAAATTCTGAGTAGAACAAACAGAAAGGGATTCATACTGAGATGTACTATAATCAAACCATTGATAGCCAAAGACGAAGAAATAATCTGAACAAGCTAGGAGAAAGCAAATGATATTCATTCCATATAGAGGAACCTCAAAGATCAATAGCTGATTTTTTTTTTTACCAAAAGCCAGGAGGTGGTAGACAGATCAGATAACATGTCCAACAGGTTAAAACAGTAGTAGCAAACGCTCTTGTCAACCAAAAATTTTATTTCTAGCAAAATTACTCACCAAAATTGAAGGCAAAATAAAGCTATTTCAAAGTAAACAGAGATTTAGAGAATTTATTGATAACTGACCTACCTTACAAGAAATAACAAGGAAATTAGAAAGGAAATGACACCACTGTTAACTTGAATCCACAAAAAGGAATAGCGAACATGGCCAAATAACTATTTGGGTAAATAGAAGAGACAGTATAAACGTATTTTCTCTTCTGTTATTTTAACATATTAGAAAGACAATTCATACGATAATGATGATAAACATATTGCTAAGTTTATAAAATATGAATTATGAAATATGTATGTACATATAAATATGTAGCATATATAACAATGATAGCATAAGAATAATGAAAGAAATTCAGCTATATTGGAGTTTAATTTCTACATTTTACTGAAATTGATTTTCTTATACATGAATGTTCATATCAGCATCATTAACTATAGCCCCAAAGTTGAAACAACCCATATGTACAACAACCTAGTAACAGGTAAACACAATGAAATATTATTCAGCCATTAAAATGAGGGAAGTCTTGATTTATGCCACAACTAGATAAACTTTGAGAACATTGTTAGCAAAGCCAGACACAAAGGCTACATATTGCCTCATTCCATTAATATGAACTGCCCAAAATAGGCTTATCCACAGTTACAGAAAACAGATTAGTATTTTCCTGGGGTTGGAGTGAAGGAAGGGAGGAATAGGACCTGACTGCTCATAGGTACAGGGTTTCTTTCTGAGGTGATAAAACATTTCAGAATTAGATAGTGGTAATGATTGCACAATTTTGTGAATTTACAAAAATAACTAAGAACTATATATTTTAAAAGAATAAATGTTGTGGCATGTGAATCATATTTCAGTAAAATGCATCAATTGAGTCAAGTTAGTCAATATTTTTCAAGTCTTACATGCTGATTTTTTACAATTTTAGTTGTTCTGTATTATTATTGAGAGTATTGTATCAGCATATGCATCTATTATTGTTTATATTGTATTTTACCTTCAATTATAGTAGTTTTGCTTCATGTAATTTGCAACTATGTTGTTAGATCAACATATGTATACAATTCTTACGTCTTCCTGATGAATTTACATGTTTATTATTATAAAACCTACTTCTTCGTGTTGACTAATCATTTCGTCTTAAACTATTTTGTCTGACATTAGTATAGATGCATCATCTTTCTTTTTTTGACTGTTTTCAGGATAATATCCTTTCCATCATTTTATTTTTAACCTATTTGTGTCTTTGAATCTAAAGTGTGTTTTATAAAAAGCATTTAGTGGGATTATTTAAAAAATTTCATTCTTTCAATACATCTGTCATGTGCATATGTCATATGATTGATTTTTTAATCCATTTACATTTCATGTAGTTACTGATATGAAGGATTGACAACTGCAACTTTATTATTTGTTTTCTATATGTCTTAAGTCTTTTTGTTTCTTTATTCCTTTGTTAGTACCTTCTTTGGTAAACATTGATGTTTTGTATTGTACAACTTTAGTTTTTCTGTTGTTTCACTATATTTAAAATTATTTCCTTAGTGATTGCCTTGGAGATAACAGGTCACAACTTTTAACAATATAGTTATATATATTGTATAATTAATATCAACTTAATTTCAACTGGGAATGTATAAATTTCTCCAATATACCTTCATTCTTCATACCCTCTCCTTTGTGCTCTCATTATTGTACAAATTACATCTTCATAGATTTTATGCCCCCCAGCACAAATTTATAACTATTGCTTTATGCAATTATCTTTTATGCATTTATCTTTATGCAATTATCTTTTAAATCAGGTAGCAGAAAAAAATTATAAAAAACAAAAAATACACCTATATACTGTCCTTCATATTTACCTGTGAGGCCAGCTTTACGTCTTACTCTGTTGCCCAGGCTGGAGTGCAGTGGCGTGATCTCGGTTCACTGCAAGCTCCATCTCCTGGGTTCACGCCATTCTCCTGCCTTAGCCTCCTAAGTAGCTGGGACTACAGGTGTCCACCACCACGCCTGGCTAAGTTTTTGTATTTTTAGTAGAGATGGGCTTTCACTGTGTTAGCCAGGATGATCTCGATCTCCTAATCTGATGTGTCTGCTTCAGCCTCCCAACGTGCTGGGATTACAGGAGTGAGCCACCACGCCCAGATGGTACTTTTTATTTCTTAATATGAATTTAAGTTAGCCTAGTGTTCTTCCATTTTTATCATGAAAGTCACCTATTATTATTTCTTTTAGGCAAAATCTGCTAGTGAAGAATTCTGTCAGTTTTCGTTTATGTGGAAACATCTTACTTGTCTTTCATTTTTGAAGGATAGTTTTGCTAGCCATAGAATTTTTACTTGACAATACTTTCTTTCAACATTATTTAAAAAAAATTTTAAATTATACTTTAAGTTCTAGGGTGTGCACACGTGCACAACGTGCAGGTTTGTTACCTAGGTATACATATGCCATGTTGGTGTGCTGCACGCATCAACTTGCCATTTACATTAGTTATTTCTCCTACTGCTATCCCTCCCCCAGCCCACAACCCACTGACAAGCCCCGGTGTGTGATGTTCCTCACCCTGTGTCCATGTGTTCTTGTTGTCAACTCCCATCTATGAGTGAGAACATGCGATGTTTGGTTTTCTGTCTTTGTGATAGTTTGCTTAGAATGATGGTTTCCAGCTTCATCCATGTCCCTGCAAAGGACATGAGCTCATCCTTTTTTATGGCTGCATAGTATTCAATGGTATATATGTGCCACATTTTCTTAATCCAGTCTATCATTGATGGACATTTGCTTGGTTCCAAGTCTTTGCTATTGTGAATAGTGCTGCAATAAACATACGTGTGCATGTGTCTTTATAGTAGCATGATTTGTAATCCTTTGGGTATATACTGAGTAATGGGATCGCTGGGTCAAATGGCATTTCTAGTTCTAGATCCTTGAGGAATCGCCACACTGTTTTCCACAATGGTTGAACTAATTTACACTCCCATCAGCAGTGTAAAAGTATTCCTATTTCTCCACGTCTTCTCCAGTATCTGTTGTTTCTTGACTTTTTAATGATCACCATTCTAAGTGGCGTGAAATGGTATCTCATCGTGGTTTTTATTTGCATTTCTCTGATGACCAGTGATGATGAGCATTTTTTCATATGTCTGTTGGCTACATAAATGTCTTCTTTTGAAAAGTGTCTGTTCATATCCTTTACCCACTTTTTGATGGGGTTGTTTGTTTTTTTCTTGTAAATTTGTTTAAGTTCTTTGTAGATTCTGGATATTAGCCATTTGTCAGATGGATAGATTGCAAAGATTTTCTCCCATTCTGTAGGTTGCCTGTTCAAGCTGATGATAGTTTCTTTCGCTGTGCAGAAGCTCTTTAGTTTAATTAGATTCTATTTGTCTATTTTGGCTTTTGTTGCCATTGGTTTTGGTGTTTTTGTCTTGAAGTCTTTGCACAAGCCTATGTCCTGAATGGTATTGCCTAGGTTTTCTTCTAGATTTTTTTATGGTTTAGGTGTTACATTTAAGTATTTTATCCATCTTGAGTTAATTTTTGTATATGGTGTAAGGAAGGGATCCAGTTTCAAGTTTCTACATACAGCTAGCCAATTTTCCCAGCACCGTTTATTAAACAGGGAATCCTTTCCCCATTTCTTGATTTTTCAGGTTTATCAAAAATCAGATGGTTTTAGATGTGTGGTATTATTTCTGAGGCCTCTGTTCTGTTCCATTGGTCTATATATCTGTTTTGGTACCAGTACCATGCTCTCTTGGTTACTGTAGTCTTGTAGTATAGTTTGAAGTCAGGTAGCATGATGTCCCCAGCTTTGTTCTTTTTGCTTAGGATTGCCTTGGCTATGCTGGCTCTTTTTTGGTTCCACATGAACTTTAAAGTAGTTGTTTCCAATTTCTGTGAAGAAAGTCAGTGGTAGCTGGATGGGAATAGCATTGAATCTGTAAATTACCTTGGGCAGTATGGCCATTTTCACGATAGTGATTCTTCCTATCCATGAGCATGGAATGTTCTTCCATTTGTTTGTGTTCTCTTTTATTTCATTGAGCAGTGGTTTGTAGTTCTCCTTGAAGATGTCCTTCACATTCCTTGTAAGTTAAATTCCTAGGTATTTTATTATCTTTGAAGTAATTGTGAATGGGAGTTCACTCATGATTTGGCTTTCTGTTTGTCTATTATTGATGTATAGGAATACTTGTGATTTTGCACATTGGTTTCATATCCTGACTCTTCACTGAAGTTGCTTAACAGATTAAGGAGATTTTGGGCTGAGATGATAGGGTTTTCTAAATATACAATCATGTCACCTGCAAACAGAGACAATTTGACTTCCTCTTTTCCTAATTGAATACCCTTTATTTCCTTCTCTTGCCTGACTGCCCTAGCCAGAACTTCCAACCCTATGTTGAATAGGAGCGGTGAGAGAGGGCATCCTTGTCTTATGCCAGTTTTCAAAGAGAATGCTTCCAGTTTTTGTTCATTCAGTATGATATTGGCTGTGAGTTTGTCATAAATAGCTCTTATTATTTTGAGATACATTCCATCAATACCTAGTTTATTGACAGTTTTTTAACATGAAGTGCTGTTGAATTTTGTTCGAAGGCCTTTTCTGCATCTATTAAAATAATCATGTGGTTTTTGTCATTGGTTCTGTTTATATGACGGATTACGTTTATTGATTTGCAAATCCCTTTACTATTATGTAGTGGCCTTCTTTGTCTCTTTTGATCTTTGTTGGTTTAAAGCCTGTTTTATCAGAGACTAGGATTGTAACCCCTGCTTTTTATTGCTTCCTATTTGCTTGGTAGATCTTCCTCCATCCCTTTATTTTGAGCCTATGTACATCTTTGCATTTCAGATGGGTCTCTTGAATACAGCACACCAATGGGTCTTGACTCTTTATCCAATTTGCCAGTCTGTGTCTTTTAATTGGGGCATTTAGCCCATTTACATTTAAGGCTAATATTGTTATCTTTGAATTTGATCCCATCATTATGATGATAGTTGGTTATTTTGCCTGTTAATTGATGCAGTTTCTTCATAGTGTCAATGATCTTTACAATTTGGCATGTTTTTGCAGTGGCTGGTACCAGTTGTTCCTTTCCATGTTTAGTGCTTCCTTCAGGAGCTCTTGTAAGGCAGGCCTGTCAGTGACAAATCTCTCAGCATTTACCTGTCTGTAAAGTATTTTATTTCTCCTTCATTTATAAAGCTTAGTTTGGCTGGATGTGAGATTCTGGGGTGAAAATTCTTTTCTTTAAGAATGTTGAATATTGGTCCCCACTCTCTTCTGGCTTGTAGGGTTTCTGCTGAGATATCCACTGTTAGTCTGATGGGCTTCCCTTTGTGGGTAACCTGATGTTTCTCTCTGGCTGCCCTTAACATGTTTTCCTTCATTTCAGCCTTGGTGAACCTGACAGTTATGTGTCTTGGGGGCTGCTCTTCTTGAGGTGTATCTTTGTAGCGTTCTCTGTATTTCCTGAATTTGAATGTTGGCCTGCCTTGCTAGGCTAGGGGAGTTCTGTATAATATCCTGAAGAGTGTTTTCTAACTTGGTTCCATTCTCCCTGTCACTTTCCAGTACACCAATCAAACGTAGATTTGGTCTTTTCATATAGTCCCATATATCTTGGAAGCTTTGTTCATTTCTTTTCACTCTTTTTCTCTAATCTTGTCTTCTCACTTTATTTCATTAATTTGATCTTAAATCACTGATATCCTTTCTTCCACTTGATAGAATTGGCTATTGGAGCTTGTGTATGTGTCACAAAGTTCTTGTGCCATGGTTTTCAGCTCCATCAGGTCATTTAAGGTATTCTCTACACTGTTTATTCTAGTTAGCCATTTATCTAACCTTTTTTTCAAGATTTTTAGCTTCCTGTGATGGGTTAGAACATGCTCCTTTAGCTCAGAGAAGTTTGTTATTACCGACCTTTGAAACGTACTTCTATCAACTTGTCAAACTCATTCTCCATCCAGCTTTGTTCCCTGGCTAGCAAGGAGCTACAATCCTTTGGAGGAGAAGAGGTGCTCTGTTTTTTTGGTATTTTCAACTTTTCTGCTCTGGTTTCTCCCCATCTTTGTGGTTTTATGTACCTTTGGTTTTTGATGTTGGTGACCTACAGATGGGGTTTTGGTGTGGATGTCCTTTTGGTTGATGTTGATGCTATTCCTTTCTGTTTGTTAGTTTTCCTTCTAACAGTCAGACCCCTCAGCTGCAGGTCTGTTCAAGTTTGCTAGAAGTCCACTCCAGACCCTGTTTGCCTGGGTATCACCCATGGAGGCTGTAGAACAGCAAATATTGCTACCTGATCCTCCTCTGGAAGCTTTGTTACAGAGGGGCACCCGCCTATTTGAGGTGTCTGTCAGCCCCTACTGGGAAGTGTTTCCCAGTCAGGCTACACGAGGGTCAGGGACCCACTTGAGGAGGCAGTCGGTTCATTCTCAGAGCTGGAACACCCTGCTGAGAAAACCACTGCTCTCTTTAGAGCTGTCAGACAGGGACATTTGAGTCTGCAGAAGCTGTCTCCTGCTTTTTGTTCTACTATGCCCTGCCCCCAGAGATGGAATCTATAGAGGCAGTAGGCCTTGCTGAGCTGCAGTGGGCTCCACCCAGTTCGTGCTTCCCGGCCTCTTTGTGTACACTGTGAGCTACTCAAGCCTCAGCAATGGTGGATGCCCCTCCCTGTGTCAAGCTGCAGTGTCACAGGTTGATCTCAGACTGCTGCGCTAGCAGTGAGCAAGGCTTCGTGGGCGTGGGACACACTGAGCCAGGCATGAATGGGTATCTCCTCATCTGCTGGTTGCTAAGACTGTGGGAAAAGTGCAATATTTGATCAGAAGTGTACTGTTTCTCCATGTACAGTCTGTCATGGCTTCCCTTGGCTAGGAAAGGGAAATCCCCTGACTCCTTGTGCTTCCTGGGTGAGGCGACACCCCACTGTGCTTCAGCTCTTCCTCCGTGGGCTGCACCCACTGTTCAACCAGTCCCAGTGAGATGAACCAGGTACCTCAGTTGGAAATGTAGAAATCACCCATCTTCTGTGTCAATCTTGCTGGGAGCTGCTGACTGCAGCTGTTCCTATTTGGCCATTTTGGAAGCGACCCTTTCAACACTTTAAATATGTACCCACTGCCTTCTGGCCTCCACTGTCTGTGATAAGCAATAAGCTGTCTTATTGAGGATACCTTATATGTGATGCGTCACCTTTCTTGCTGATCCCAAGAGTCTCTCCTTGTCATTGTTGATAGTTTTGTTATGACACATGTAGATGTGTATGTCTTTGAATTTATTTTACTTGGAGAGTAAATTTTTATGGTTTTTTGATTAATGATTTTTTTATCAAATTTGGAAAATTTTGGCCACTATTTTTTCAAATATTCTTTCTGATTCTTTATATCTCATCTCTCTTTTCTCATGGTGTGACTCATATTGCACACATATTGGTTTTCCTTATGATGTACTCTTGAGTCTCTTTTCATTTTTCTTTGTTATATTTTCTTTCTGTTCCTCAGATTGCACAATCTCAATGGACGTATCTTCCCATTTGCTGATTCTGCCAGCTCAAATCCATTGTTAAGTGCTTCTGATAAAATTTTTATCTCAGTTATTATACTTTTCAATTCCAGAATTTTCAAACACACATATATACACCCCATTCAATAGAAATAGAATATATATTTATTATCATATTGTGGACTATATATAGAATTCAAATAAAATAGCTTTTTTGATAGTCTCTATTTGGAAGGATATTCTCATCATTCTTATACTTCCGTTTAGTTTTGTTTTCAACAGATACGCTCTTTTTTCCTATTTTATTTTTAAAATTATTATTATTATTATTATTATTATTATTATTATTATTATTTTGAGATGGAGTCTCACTCTGTCGCCCAGGCTGGAGTGCAGTGGCCAGATCTCAGCTCACTGCAAGCTCCGCCTCCCGGGTTCAGGCCATTCTCTTGCCTTAGCCTCCCGAATAGCTGGGACTACAGGTGCCCACCACCACGCCTGGCTAGTTTTTTTGTATTTTTTTAGTAGAGACGGGGTTTCACTGTGTTAGCCAGGATGGTCTTGATCTCCTGACCTCGTGATCTGCCTGTCTTGGCCTCCCAAAGTGTTGGGATTACAGTCTTGAGCCACCGCGCCTGGCCTAAAATTATTTTTATTTATTTTTAACTCTCATTTTAGATTCAGGGATGCATGTGCAGGTTTGTTATACAGGTAAATTGTGTGTCATGATAGTTTGGGCACACATTACTATTTCACCCAGGTAATAAACATAGCACCTGATAGGTAGATTTTTGATCCTCTCCCTCTTCCCACCCTCCACTATCAAGTAGGCTCCAGTGCCTGTTGTTCCCTTCTTTGTGTCCTTCTGTACTCAATGTTTAGTTCCCACTTTTAAGTGAAAATATGCAGGATTTAATTTCTGTTCCTGCATTAGTTCGCTTAGAATAATGGCCCCCAGCTTCATCCATGTTGCTGCAAAGAACATGATCTCATTCTTTTTATGGCTGTGTAGTATTACAAGGCATATATATAACTACATTTTCTTTATCTAGTCCATCATTGATGGGCACTTAGGTTGATTCCATGTCTTTGCAATTGTGAATAGTGCTGTGATGAACATATGCATGCATCTTTATGGTAGAATGATTTGCCTTCCTTTGAGTATATATTCAGTAATGGGATGGCTAGGTCAAATGGTAATTCTCTTTTAAGTTCTTCAAGCCATTTCCTAACTGCTTTCCACAATAGCTAAACTAAGTTTTAGTCCCCTCAGCAGTGTATAAGCATTCCCTTTTCTCTACAACCTCACCAGCAATCATTATTTTTTGACTTTTTAATAATAGCCATTCTGATTTGTGTGAAATGGTGTCTCATTGTGGTTTCTATTTGCATTTCTCTAATAATTAGTAATATTGAACATGTTTTCATATGCTTTTTGGTCACATGTATGTCTTCTTTTGAAAAGTGGTCATGTCCTTTGCCCACTTTTGAATGGGGTTGTTTGTTTTTTGCTTGTTAATTTGTTTAAGTTCCTTATTGACTCTGGATATTAGACCTCTGTTGGGTGTATAGTTTGCAAACATTTTCTCCCATTCAGTAGCGTATCTTTTTACTCTGCTGCTAATTTCTTTTGCTGTGCAAAATCTCTTTAGTTTAATGAGGTTTCATTTGTCAATTTTTGTTTTTGTTGCAGTTGCTTTTGGCATGTTCTTTAGAATGGTATTTAATAGGTTATCTTCCAGTTTTTGTACTTTTAGATTTTACTTTTAAATCTTTAATTCATCTTGAGTTGATTTTTGTGTATGGTGTAAGGAAAAGGTACAATTTCAATGTTTTGCATATGGCTAGGCAGTTATGCCAACACCATTGATTGAATAGGGAGTCCTTCTCCCATTGTCTGTTTTTGTCACCCTTGTTGAAGATCAGATAGTTGTAGGTGTGTGTCTTTATTTCTGAGCTCTCTGCTCTGTTCTATTCATCTATGTGTCTGTTTTTGTAATAGTATCATGCAGTTTTTGATTACTGTAGTCTTTGTGTATAGTTTTAAGTTGGGGAACATGATGCCTCCAGCTTTGTTCTTTTTAGAATTGCCTTGGCTATTTGAGCTCTTTTGTGGTTTCATGTGAATTTTAAGATGGTTTTGTCTAATTCCTTGGGAAGCATTTTGTTTCTAAGTTAATTTTAGAATAGTTTTTGCATAATTCTATAAAAAATGACTTTGTTAGTTTGATAGAAATAGCATTGAATCTGTAAATTGCTTTGGGCAGTATGGCCCTTTTAACAGTATTGATTCCTCCTATCTGTTAACATGGGAAGTTTTCCCATTTGTTTGTTTCATTTTGGACTTCTTTGAGCAGTATTTTGTAATTCTCATTGTAGAGATCTTTTATCTCCGTGGTTACCTGAATTCTTAGTTATTTTATTCTTTTTGTGGTTATTGTGAAAAAGATTACATTTTGTTTTGGCTCTCAGCTTGGATGTTGTTAGTGTATAGAAATGTTACTAAGTTTTGAACATTTATTTTGTATCCTGATACTTTGCTGAAGTTGTTTATCAGATCTAGGAACTTTTGGCCGGAGACTATGGGGATTTATAGGTATAGGATCATATCATCTGCAAACAGAGATAGTTTGACTTCTTCTCTTCCTATTTGGATATCTTTTATTTCTTTATCTTGCCTGATTGCTCTGTTGAGTAGGAGTGGTGAGAGTAGGCATCCTTGTCTTGTTTTTGTTCTGAAGAGGAAAGCTTCCAGTTTTTGTACATTCAATAAGATGTTGTCTGTGGGTCCCAGATAGCTCTTATTATTTTGAAGTATGTTTCTTCAATGCCTAGCTTGTTGAAGGTTTTTAGCATGAAGCAATATTGAATTTTATTGAAAGCCTTTTCTGTATTTATTCAGATGATCATGTGGTTTTTGTTTTTAGTTCTGTTTATGTGGTGAATTGCATTTATTTACCTATGTTGAACCAACCTTTTATCCCAGGGATAAAGCCTACTTGATTGTGGTGGATTTACTTTTACATGTTGTTGCTAGATTCAGTTTGCTAGTATTTCATTGAGGCGTTTTGCATCCATGCTCATCAAGGTTATTTGCTTGAAGTTTGTGTGTGTGTGTGTGCGTGCGTGTGTGTGTGTGCGTGTGTGTGTGTGTGTTTGTGTGTGTGTGAGAGAGTGTGTGTGTTTTCTGGCAGGTTTTGGAATCAAGGTGATGATGGCTTCATAGAATGAGTTAGGAAGGAGTCCCTTCCCAATTTTCTGGAATAGTTTCAGTAGGAATGACACCAGCTCTTTATACCTCTGGTAAAGTTTGTTTGTGAATCTGTCTTTCTGGTTGATAGGCTTTTTTATTACTGATTTAAGGGATTCAGACTCACTACTGGTCTATTCAGGAATTCAGTTTCTTCTTGGTTCAATCTTGGGAGGTTTTATGTTTCCAGCAATTTATCTATTTCTTTTAGGCATTCTAGTTTGGTGCATAGGGTTGTTAATAATAGTCTCTGAAGGTTTTTTTGTATTTCTGTGGGATCAGTGGTATGTCTCCTTTGCCATCTCTGATTGCATTTATTTGTATATTCTCTCTTCTTTTATTAGTCTAGCTAGTAGCCTATCAATCTTATCTATTCTTTCAAAAAACCAACTCCTGGATTCGTTTATCTTTTGTATGGTCTTTTGTGTCTCACTTTTGTTTATTTCAGCTCTAATTTTGGTTATTTTTTGTCTTCTGCTAGCTTTGGGGTTAGATTGCGTTGTTTCTCTAGTTCTTCTAGGTGTGATCTTAGGTTGTTAATTTGAGATCTTTGTAACTTTTTGGTGCAGATGTTAGGTGCTGTAAACTTACCTCTTAACACTGCTTCAGCTGTGTCTCAGAGATTCTTATACCTTTAGTTTGTTATATTACAATTTCCTGTTTTTTTGCTTTCTTTTTTTTTTTTTTTTTTCTGAGTCAGATGCTTGCTCTGTCATCCAGGGGTCTCACTCTGCCACCCAGGCTGGAGTGCAGTGGCACAATCAAAATTCACTACAGACTTGACCTTTTGGGCTCCAGTGATCTTCCTGACTCAGTTTCCTGAGTAGCTAGGATCACAGGCACATAACACTGCATCAGGCTAATTTTTAATTTTTTTTTTTTTCTACAGACAGAGTCTTACTATGTTGTCCAAGCTGGTCTTGAACTTCGATCCTCCTGCCTTGGCCTCCCAAAATGCTGAAATTACAAGTGTGCACTGTACCTGGTCTCCCTTAATTTTTGAACAATATAAAATATAATTGGTGCAAAGTATTTGTCTAATAAGTTCAAAGTTTGTGCTCTCTCAAGAACAGTTTCTATTGGCTGCATTTTTCTTTGTTAATGGGTCATATATTTTTTTTATTTCACACAGTTTATGTTGAAAAATGAACATTTTAAATAATATAATGTGTCAACTCTGAAAATCAGATTCTCTCCTTTCCCCATGGTTTGTTATTATTGTCATTTGTTATTGCTGTCACTATTGTTTATTACAGACTTTTCTTAACTAGTTCTTTAAAATATGTATTCTTTGTTGTATGTAGCTACTGATGTCTGTCTTTGGTTAGCTTAGTGGGTAGCTAATCAATGGACAGATATTTTTCGGAGTTTCCTGGAACTGATAAATCTCCCCATCTTGGCAGAGGGTCACTGTGTGCATGTTGGGACACACCTTCAATATTCAACCAGGTAGTTGAAAATTACCTTAGTCTTCACTTCCTGCTTGTGTAGAACCTGAAGAACAGAAAAGGTGAGACCTTAGGACCTTCTTGGGTCTGAGCATGCAGGAAGCCTCGGACATGAACATACCTCTATACATGTGTTTGAACTTCTAGATTCCAGGAATACTTTGAAGCTTTTTAAAGGTTTCTCTGGATATTCCATTCACCAGCTTTTCTTTTTTTTTTTAAATTATACTTTAAGTTCTAGGGCACATGTGCACAACGTGCAGGTTTGTTACATATGTATACATGTGCCATGTTGATGTGCTGCACCCATCAACTCGTCATTTACATTAGGTATATCTCCTAATGCTATCCCTCCCCCCTCTCCCCTCCCCACAATAGGCCCCGGTGTGTGATGATCTCCTTCTTGTGTCCTAGTGATCTCATTGTTCAGTTCCTACCTATGAGTGAGAACATGCAGTGTTTGGTTTTCTGTTCTTGCGATAGTTTGCTGAGAATGATGGTTTCCAGCTGCATCCATGTCCCTACAAAGGACATGAACTCATCCTTTTTTTATGGCTGCATAGTGCTCCATGGTGTATATGTGCCACATTTTCTTAATCCAGTCTGTCACTGATGGACATTTGGGTTGATTCCAAGTCTTTGCTATTGTGAATAGTGCTGCAATAAACATATGTGTGCATGTGTCTTTATAGCAGCATGATTTATAATCCTTTGGGTATATCCCCTGTAATGGGATGGCTGGGTCAAAGGGATATTTCTAGTTCTAGATCCTTGAGGAATCTCCACACTGTTTTCCACAATGTTTGAACTAGTTTACAGTCCCACCAACAGTGTAAAAGTGTTCCTATTTCTCCACATCCTCTCCAGCACCTGTTGTTTCCTGACTTTTTAATGATTGCCATTCTAACTGGTGTGAGATGGTATCTCATCATGGTTTTGATTTGCATTTCTCTGATGATGAGTGATGATGAGCATTTTTTCATGTGTCTGTTGACTGTATGAATGTCTGTTCATATCCTTTGCCCACTTTCTGATGGGGTTGTTTTTTCTTGTAAATTTGTTTGAGTTCTTTGTAGGTTCTCACCAGCTTTTCTTTTTCAGCTTTTTGGTTTACCTATTGTTGGCTTCAACTGTTGTGTGTTGCTTCAGAGAGCTGAAACGTTAAAAAATTGCCTCTTATGGCTTTTGCCAAATGTATGGGGAAAAGTCTGTTTGCCCTTGCTGAGCTTTAAATTAGGTCAAATAATGAGGGCCTATTAAGTGGGTTCTTCCAGGGAATTCCATGACAGGTACAACAATGAAAGTTTTTTTAGTAAAAGAGCCTTGATGGAGCTTGAGAACTATTCTGGTTTCTCTATTGGCTACCAGGCTCATAGTTTTCACTATGGTAGTAAGCTCTTAGTTTTCAAGACTATGGGAAAGCCAAGGAAGGTAAAATGGGAATACAACTTAAAACTCTACATTGTTTACTCGTCTTAGAGAGAGTTCTTTTCTTGAATAAGTTTTCCCTAATTGCTTCAAACCTTTGATTAAATTTCAGAATTTCAAAAATGTTGATTCTGACTATTTTTTGCAGTGTTCTCATGCTTTTATGAAGGAGTAGATATTCAGAAGTTCTTACTCTGCCATTTTTACCTGTCATCCTTAGTTAACATTATAATATTCAACCCAATAACTGTAATAAGTATTATTTTCAAGTCCCATGTGGTATATTCTTCAGGATAAACCATATGTTAGACCATGAACCAATATCCAGTAAATTTCAAAGGATCAAAGTCAAGCAAACTATGATTACCAACTACAATGAAATTAAATTAGAAATTAACCACAGAAGGAAATTTCAGAAATCCACAAATATTTGGACATTAACACCACATCTCTATATAACCTATGTGGCAAAGAAGAAATCACAGGTGAAATCATAAAATATTTCAAGCTGAATAAATTTAATATGCAATATATCAAAATTTATAAGGCAAAATTAAATCAGTACCTAAACTGAAATTGATAGCTATAAACTGCAGTATCAGAAAGGAAGAAATATATTGGTAAACAAATGTACAACTTAAAAAACTAAAAAATAAAGAATAAAATAAATCCAAAAAAAGAAGGAAAAATACAAATTCAAGTGAAAACTAGTGAAATGAAAAACAGAAAAACAATAATTAATAAATCTAAAACTGATTTATTTAAAAAGATATAAATTGACAGCTGTTTATCTAAAATGAACCTGAAGAAAATGAAGTATGACAAAAATGATCAATATCAAGTATGAAAGAAGGCACTTCATGACAAACTTTAGGAAGAAATCAAATCATTATAGAAGAATACTAATAAAAAGGCATTTATAACTTTCCACTAACAAATTAGACAACTTAGATGAAACAGCACCATTTCTGAGAAAGATAAAAATTAATAAAACTGACCCCCAAAGAGAAAGCAAATCTAAATATTTCTATAACAAAAAAATTATTGAATTAGTAATTCATTAGTTTTCACTAGAAAAAACCCAGGGTCATATGTCTGCACTGATTAACTCTAACAAACATTTAAAGAAGAAATGGCACCAGTCTTGAACAAATTGCCACAAAATTGAAGAAAAAAGATAACCCCAACTCATTCTATGAGGCCAATATTATCCTTAGGCAAAAGCCTGATGAAGATATCACAAGAAAAGAAAACTATATGCCAGTTTCTACCATGAAAATAAATGCAAAAACTCTTAACAAAACATTATAAAAGAATCTCATCCAACAGTATGTAAAAGGATTATATGCCACGTCCATGTGATGTAGCATCTGAAAAGCAGTTAATATAACTTACCACATTAGTAGAAAAATCACATAATCATTGCAATAGATACATAGAAGACATATGACAAAATTCATCACTTCTTCATGACTAAAACTTTCAACAAACTAGGAATTAAAGGGAAACTGTCTTAAACTGATAAAGAGTATCTGTGAAAAACCAATACCTAACTTCTTAGTGGCAAAAAATTGAATGTTTTCCCCCAAAGACTGGGGAATATACATGGATGCCTGCTCTTGCCACCCCTATTAAATATTGTGCCAGAGCTTCCAGTGAGTGCAGTTGAGCAAGAAAAAGACATAAATGGCATCTTGATTGAGAAACAGAAATTAAAACTGATTTTATTTATTTATTACATAATTTTCTACACAGAAAACCCTTTTAAAAATTTTGAAAAGTCAAGGCTTTTCTTCTTTCTTTTAAAAAAAACTAAAAAAAAGTTTATAGCAGTTGTAGATTTACAGCAATATTCCAAAGATAGTACAGAATTCCCATATACCTCATACATAGTTTCCCCTATATTTATTTATTTATTTACTTTAAAATGTTTATTTTAGGTTCAGGAGTATATATGCAGGTTTGCTATATGGGTAAACTAACATAGGGGTTTCTTGTACAGATTATTTAATCACCCAGGTACTAAGCTTAGTACCCAATTGTTAATTTTTTCCTGTTCCCCTGCCTCCTCCTATTCGCTATTCTCAAGTAGGCCCAAGTGTCTAGTTATTCCTTTCTTTGTGTTCATGAGTTCTCATCATTTAGTTCCCACTTATAAGTGAGAACATGCAGTATTTGGTTTTCTGTTCCTGCATTAGTTCATTAGTTGTCTAAAGATAATGCCCTTCAGCTTCATCCATGCCCACAAAAGACATGAACTCATTTTTTTTTTTTTTTACAGATGCATAGTATTCCACGGTGTAGTGTAGTGTATATGTACCATATTTTCTTTATCCAATCTGTCATTGATGAGCATTTAGGTTGATTCCGTGTCCTTGCTATTATAAATAGTGCCGAAATGAACACTCGTGTGCATGTGTCTTTATGGTGGAATGATTTATATTCCTCTGGATATATACCCAGTAATGGGATTGCTGGGTCAAATGGTAGTTCTATTTTCAGCTCTTTGAGGAATTACCACATTGCTTTCCACAGTGGTTGAACTAAAGAATTTTTGAAACACTACTGGAACTAATAAACAACTTCAGTAAGGTTAGAATATACAGAATCAATGTATAAATACCAATTACCTTTCTATGTAACAGCAGCAATAAGCAATATGAAAATGGAATTGAAAAAATAATGTATTCATGACGGCATCAAATTGAATGAAGGAATTAGAAAATAAGAGAATTATAAGTCATGCACACTGAAAACCAGGAAACACTGCAGGCCAAACGTGGTGGCTCACACCTGTAATCCCAGCACTCTGGGAGGCCAAGGTGGGTGGATCACCTGAGGTTAGGAGTTTGAGACCAGTGTGACCAACATGGTGAAACCCCGTGTCTACTAATAATACAAAAATTAGCTGGGTGTGTTGGCACGTGCCTGTAATCTCAGCTACTTGCGAGGCTGAGACAGGAGACTTGCTTGAACCTGGGAGGCAGAGGTTGCAGTGAGCCAAGATTGTGTCACTGCACTCCACCCTGGGCTATAGAGTGAGACTCCGTCTCAAACGAACAAACAAAGAAACAAAACACTGCAGAGATAAAATAAAATCTAAAAAATGAAAAAATGGACCATGTTGTTAACTGAAATATTCAATACTGTTAAGATGACAAGTCCGACTATTGATTGAATGCAATCTCTATAAAAAAATCCCGTGAGAATGTATAGAAATACAAAGAACCCAGAATAGCAAGAGAGTTTTGCGACATAAGAACAAAGTTGAAGAATTTGCACTTTCAAAATGTTTTATTAAGGATAGACATACGTATAGGTCAATGGAATAAAGTTTAGAGTTCATATGGAAATCCTTACATTTCAGTTAGTTTATATTTGGCAAAGTATTAAGGTGATTTAATAGTTAAACAAATAGTCTTTTCTATGTGTAATGTATTGGAACAATTTTGTATTTACACTCAAAAAGATGTATCATACACAAAAATTTACTCAAATAGATCTCAACCCATATGTAAGAGTACAAATATAAAACTTTTAAAGAATGAAAATCTTTTGAACTTCAAAAAAAAAACAACACTAAGAAAATGAAAAGACAAGCCATATACTTGCAAATCACAAATGCAATAAAGGATAATTGTCATATAACAACTATGTATGGTTAAATGAACAAATTAACAAAATTCAAAATACATTTCACAAAATAAGAGACACGATATCTAAAAAGCAAGGCACATGGGGTGTGCTCTACAACATTAGTAATTAGGAACACTATAATTAAAACTGTGATGAAATACTGGTTCACCCACTATAATGTTGGTAATCAAAAACAAAGACAATAAGAAGTGTTGCTGAGAATATGGAGAAACTGGAGTCTTCATACATTGTTGGTGGGAATGTAAAATGGTGCATCCACCAAGAAAGACAGCGCCCAAAACATGCTAAGTAAATAAGTCAGGCATAAAAGACTACGTATTGTGTGATTCCATTTATATGAAATATCCAGAAAAGGCAAATCTATGGAGAAAGAAAGTAAATTAGTGGTGATCTGGTGCTGAAAGAGGGAATGAGAATGAATACTAATGTGAATGAATGATCTCTCTGGGGTGATAGGAGTGTCCTAAAACTGAACAATGGTTGCATAATTCTTTAAATTTATGAAAAATCTCTGAATTGTACACTTAAATTGGGGGCATTTTATAGTATATAAATTATACCTAAATAAAGCTCTTTTAAAAATATATTAAGTATTGAGTTCCTCATCACTGATAATGTGTATGGATATGACTAATAACCACATGCAAAGGGAGTGCTGGAGGGGATCCACCCTGTAGTTAATGATTGAACTTCATAATTCCACAAATATTTTTCTAAACACATATTTCATGAGTCTATAAAAATCTGTGTATGCTTTATGGGTAGTGTGCAAAATATTTAAACATCAGTATCTTATCATGGGTGTTGAAGATTTTGCTCTCATAAGAGATAAATACAGCTTTAGTAGCAACATTGCAAGAAAAATAAATAATTTGTAGGTTTTATTCCCATGAGCAATTCTGTCCACAAATTGCCTTGGTACTGTAAAGCCTTAGTTCTGAAGTAAAAGAGATAATTCCTCAAAAGTATCTGCTACAGATGGAGTAGAAGGAGAGCACTCAAAGGTTTCTAAAAACAGACACATTTATCTTCAGACACTGCTCAGAAAACCAGTAAGCTGGATTTTGGCTGGCCAGATAACTTTATCCTAGGAAATACTAGAAGACTGTATATTTTTCCTCCCAAAAGGAAGAATGCTCACATTGTATTTCAAAAATAAACAGAGACAGTTTATGAGGATGTTTGAGAAATTGGATTAAAAAGAGGGAGAACAGGATCATTAGTAATGTAGATTCAACAAAAACAAGCAATAAAAGAAAAGGTAAAAATTAACATATAGACGTTAATTTCTGTGCCTTGAATATTTTATTCCAAATAATCATGACTGATAGCAAGTGCTTTACAGATTCCTAAGTAGCAGAGCTAACTCACTCATAGTCACAGAGATCTATGAATGGATTCTGATTTTGGCTTCCATTATTGCTATTGCAGACAGTTATCATTCTTCTTGCCACTCCTTTGAAGGCAGTACTTTTTTCTCTACAACAACTTTTTATCTTTGAATTTTACCAAATTGACTATGATATGTCTCAGTTTAGTTGCATTGTGTTTGTTACTTCTTCAGTATCACTGAATGTTTTAGGTTTTAGGTTTATGACTTTCATCATTTATAAAATTACTGAGCATCAGATCTTCATGTATTTCTTCTTTTCTGATCTCTCCTACTGGGATTCCAATAATATTTGTATTGAATATTTTTACTACATCCCACAGGTTTCTAATTCCCCTACTCCCCACTCCCTGACCATTCTTTCATCTACCTATCACTTTATTTGGGTGTTTCATATTGTCCCTTTTTCCAGTTTACTATTTCTATCTTAAGTTATATCCAATTAATGATTTGGGGTACTGTATTGTTCATTTTTAGAATGTCAAATTACCTCTCTTTCTTTGTAGATTCTTTTTTTATGAAGCATTTTACTTTTCATCTATTTGTCCTGCTTTTCCTCTATCTTAATAAACATTTATCATAGTTATTTTATATCTTCAATATCTATATCACTTTCAGGTGTGCTTCTGATGTCTCCTTTTTAGCCTATACTCCTTTCTTCTCCCACATGACTGGTAATTTTCTGTTGAAACCTAGACATTTTGTATATATTAAGAGAAAAAAACTGTAGAGGTTCCAGATCACATTATAATCTACTAGAAATAACTTTTCCATTTCCCTGATTACCTTAATTAAATCATAGAGGAGACAAAGTGAAGGTTGGATTGCAGCTGTGGTAAGCGTCAGTCTTCCTTTGGTATACTCTAATTCCAGATTGTGGACCTCTTGAGCTATCAATCGAGAGGTTGGCATGCCATTGTCCCCTTCAGGAAGAAGACATTGTGAGAATATCCACTATAATTTTGAAAGATTAGAATAGCTAAATAACTTTAATTTAGTTACTTAGCTTCTCAATGTGTACAGTTTCATGCTTTGGTAAGATTCTTGAAGAAGAGATCAGGTTTGAGGTTCCTCCAGCCAACAATTGCATCATTTCATTCTCAAGGACCAAAAGCTCTGTTTATTCCACATTCCCCTAGCTGTTGACCTCTGTCAGGGTTCAGACTTGAGTTCCCAGGCTCTTTAGATAGCAAAAGTAGCTAAATAGAAGATCTTCTTCTCTTTAAAAAAAATACCCTAAAACATGAAGAAAGATCAAAACAATGTGATCCCCAACAAGAATGCAGGAACATGTCTAAAGAGGACTCTGATGATCACAGTTTTAAAGAAGAACATCCAGGCTATAATTCTTCAAGTATGCTAGCACCTGGAGTGACAAAACATTATGTGACTTGGTGTTCTGATCTTCTCTAAGCACTGCTAGGTGGCCTGCAGAGGCAAAGTAGAAGAGATAATGACATGAGGAGAAGAGATAATGGTAGCTGAAATGTTATCATTGTGAAGAGCAGTCAAATAAGAAAGGATAGGGGAGAGCGGTACCACTCTGATTTAAAACTAACCTTGAAGTTAACTATCTTGGTTAGCATGGTGGATACTAGGAATTATAACTCACAGAAACATAACTTGGAAATTCACTTTGAACCAGTAAGAATAACTGCTGTCCTGAAACACCTATCCACAGCCCTCATTACAGAAACCTTACCAGGAATAATTAAAAGATGAGTAATGATCTGTAGGTGTGAGTAGTATCCAAAAAACCCAGCAAGACTCTATTCAAATCCTATGTGAGAACTAACATTCAGGGAATACTCTATCAAAGGGCAGAATAGACTTTCTTCTCACACACAAGTAAAACATTCATCAAGATAGACCACATTTTGGACTACAAAAATACAACTTAGCAAATGTAATGAATAGAAATCATACAACTTTTGTTCTTAGAACACACTGGAAATTAAGAACAGAAAGTTAGCTGAATTTGGAAAATAAAACACACATTTTAAAATAACATAAATTAATGAAGTATCAAATTTAAAATATTTTGACTAAATTAAAAGGAAAGTACAACTTATCAAAATTTGTGGACTACACCTAAAGCAGGGTTTAAAGGGAAATGTATAGCATTAAATGAATATATTAAAAAAGAAGACATATATAAATTGATAACGTAAGCACCCATCTTAGGATAACAGAGAATGAAGGGTAAAATTAAACCTACAGCAACAGAAAAAGGGAAATGATAAAAATTAGAGCAGAAATCAATGACACAAAACAGGAATAAAGAGAAAATTCTTAAAAACCAAGTTATTTGAAAACATCAATAAGCATGATAAAACTTTTGCCAAACTAATCAAGAAAAAACAAAGTATATAAATCTCCAACATGAGGAGTAAAACACATCATCACTATTGATCTACATGCCATAAATCTGGTAACTCAGATGAAATGTACTGATTTCTTAAAAGACTCAAATTACTGTTGTGGGAAGTCAGGGACCCCGAATGGAGGGACCGGCTGAAGCTGCAGCAGAAGAACACAAATTGTGAAGATTTCATGGACATTTATTAGTTCCACAAATTAATGCTTTTTAAATTCCTTATGCCCATCTTTACTGCAATCTCTGAACACAAATTGTGAAGATTTCATAGACACTTACCACTTCCCCAATCAATACCCTCATGATTTCCTATGTCTGTCTTTACTTTAATCTCTTAATCCCATCATCTTCATAAGCTGAAGAGGATGTATGTCACCTCAGGACCCTATGATGATTGCGTTAACTCTACAAATTGTAGAGCATGTGTGTTTGAACAATATGAAATCTGGGCACCTTGAAAAAAGAACAGGATAACAGCAATGTACAGGGAACAAGGGAGATAAGACTTTGGAGTCTGACTGTGGTTGAGCCAGACAGAACAGAGCCATATTTCTCTTTTTTCAAAGGCAAATAGGAGAAATATCACTGAATTATTTTTCTCAGCAAGGAACATCCCTGCGAAAGAGAATGCGCCCCTGATGGTAGGCTTATGAATGGCCCCCATGGGGGCGGCGTCTTTTATGGTTGAAGCTGAAGGGATGAAATAAGCTCCCGCAGCTGCAACTCACACAGCCTGGGGACCATAGATGTGCTAATTCTTCCCTCTTCAAACCTTTGCAGCATTTGCCACTGGGTGTCACCTAATGGCTCCGGGACCAAACTACAATTTACCTGTAATTCTGCAGGCCTTCCCCCATCCACTTCAGCTCATCACCCTCCTGTCGTTTTGGTTCCTCAACTGGTCACTTTGCCATCCATTTAGCCTAGTTCTCTGTACCCTTCTTTACACATGGACATCATAATCACCAGTAGACTTCTGCTTCTTCTACTCCTTCAATTCCCCTTTCTCACACTCATTCTGATCTGCGTTGATATGCGCCGCTCAATCTTACTTTTTTAAAAGAATTTAAGGATGCCTGTACTCAGTATGGTCCTACTTCTCCTTATGTTAAAATGGTCTTACAAACTTTTTGTACTGAGGTCATTTTGCTTCCTTTAGACTGGCACTTTTTGGCAAAAGCTGTTCTAACCCCATCTCAGCATGGTGGGCACAGGAGGCCTGTCTGCAGGCTCAACTACATCGGACTAATGGCATTCTAATTACTCAGGCTTAGCTCACAGGCTCCGATAGTTTCTCTGATACTTATATCCAGTTAGGCTTTGATACTCTTACCACAAAACTAGTAACAAAGGTATGTATGAGAGCTTGGGATAAATTACATGCCCCAGGCCAAGCTCCTGTTTCTTTTACTACTGTTAAACTTAATTGCTTTTACTACCTAATATCGTTTTAAACAAAGGAGATAAGACACATGGCCTTGGGATGGGCTCTGGCGGTGAAAAGATTGCTTCTTGGATTAATGTAATTTCTAAACAACAGCCTACCTACACTGTACACATTCAAGGAAAAAAATTTTGAGGGCCTAGTAGATACTGAGACTGAAATTAATATTCCACATAACTCTTATAGTGCTCCCAGTCGGCATATGATGGAAAACACGGGGTTTGTTCCTGGGCTTGGTCTTGGTCCAAAGCATGAAGGAGTTACTAAACCCCTCCCAGTTACTATAAAAGAAAACAGGGTGGGTTTAGGTTATCCTTTTTAGTGGTGGCCACTGCCATGCCTCCTGATCCTTTCCCTTTACAATGAAAATCTGACACATCCGTGTGGATTCAGCAGTGGCCACTTTCTAAAGAAAAACTGGAGACTTTACCTCAATTGGTTGCTGAACAGTTACAACTGGGAAATGTGGAACCTTCCCTTTCCTCCTGGAATTCTCCTGTGTTTCTAGTAAAAAAGAAATCAGGCAAGTGGTGGATGGTAATGAATTTAAGGGCCATTAATGCTGTAATTAAACCTATGGGGTCGTCCAACCTGGCATGCCTGCCCCTGCTTTAATACCTGAAAATTGGCCTCTCATAGTTATTGATCTTAAAGATTTTTTTCATATAGCTTTACATAAATCGGGTTGTGAAAAATTACTTTTACTGTACCATCTGTCAACAATTAGGAGCCTGCAGCTCATTTTCAATGGAAAGTACTTCCTCAGGGAATGCTGATTAGCCCACAATCTGCCAGCTTTATGTTGGACAAGTGCTTTCACCAGTTTGAGCCCAATTTCCCCAGGCCTATATTCTTTGTTATATTGATAATATTTTAATTGCTGCCCCCACTGATAAAGAATTGATTGACTGTTATCAAATTTTGAGCCGCTGTGTTACAGGGGCTGGATTACACATTGCTCAGGATAAAATTCAACAGACCACTCCTGTTAAATATTTAGGAATGATGGTTGATAAACAATGCATTCAACCTTAAGAAGTTCAAATTACGAGAAATTCCTTAAAAACTTTAAATGACCTCCAAAAACTTTTGGGTACCATTAATTATTTAAGACCTACTTTACGTATTCTGACCTATGCGCTAACTTGTTTTCTACCCTGCGGGGAGATTCCAATTTCCACAGTCCCAGGACTTTCACCCCTGAGGCTTTACTAGAACTGGAATTCATAGAGGAAAGAATCCAGACCACCCAGTTATCTAGAGTACAGCCGTTTCAGCCTTTTCAGCTTCTGGTTTTCGCTTCTTTACACTCCCCTACTGGACTAATAGTTCAACATAATGATTTAGTAGAGTGGTGTTTTCTTCCTCATTCTGTGTCAAAAACTTTGTCTGCTTATCTGGACCAAATAGCCATAATAACTGGCCAGGCTCGGTGTAGAATACTTCAAATTTCTGGATTTGATCCAAATTTAATTGTAGTTCCGTTAAATCGGCTTGAAAATCAGGCTGCCTTTCAACATTCGGTACTGTGGCAAATTCACTTGGCTGATTTTATTAGCGTTATTGACAATCATTATTCAAAAAACAAATTGTTTGATTTTATAAAAATGACGTCTTGGGTGGTCCCTCAATTAACCAAAGATCAGTCCATTCCTGAGGCTGTTACATTGTTCACTGATGGCTCCAGTAATGGCAATGCTGGCTATGTAGGTCCTACAGACAAGCTTATTTCTACCTCTTATACTTCTGCTCAGAAGGCAGAGTTAATTGCTGTGATTACTGCCTTATAGGATTTCCCCAAACCTTTAAATATTGTCTCTAATTCTACTTAATGTGGGGAAGAGGATATGCTTGTGTTTCACCAGGAGAGCATCAAAAGAAAGCCACAGGGAAAAGACATCTGTGTCAGAGACTGCCCTCAGATGTGGTGAGATCTATGCCAACTCCTTAGAAGTTGGTACATGGGTTTGATTCAGTCCTCCCTGATAGCGATGGAGATCCATCTAACTAATCTCACTTCTAATTACCTTTCTTTTTCTCTTTACAAACCTAAAAATCTCACCATTTGTATTAGCCTGAAAATAACATCCCTCTGTTTTTCTATTCTTCCTTCAGCACTCAATCTCGCTTACAATGGGTTTTATTTAATGATTCTCCTCCTTATACTTTCTGTCTCACCAGTTTCCTCTCACACTGATTTACCTGCTACACATAATTATTCTTATTTGGCTTATGTACCTTTTCCTCCACTTATTTGACAAAATATTAAACTTCATTAAAAAAGAGAATTAGAATATAGCAGAAGTGTAAGACTTTAATTCATTCAGAGTTAAAGTAGAAAAGAATAAGGAGTTTGAATAAATAATGAACATATCAAGGGAGCTATAATTGATATATGTATTGATTTATGCAGCTCGATAATAGAAAGCCCATGGCAAGTCATGATAATGGACCACATATCTAATCAATACATTCCATATTGTATAAATAGGGCAGGCAATATTCTCTCAACACAATGCAATACAACCACAAGTTAATAAAACAATTTAAAACAAAAGCTTAATTTAAAAATACTACTGTCTTGAAATACTCCTTGAAGAATGAAATCATTTTATATAATACTCTTTAAACAAACAAAATAATGAAAAATATGGATTATATCAATATCACAAATAAAATTTATATTATTAAATACTTCCATTATTGTAAAAGGAAAAAATGTACATAAATATATTGAGAATTCTACTTAAGAAGTTGGGGAAAAAAGTTACACCATGAGTATAAGAAAAATAGAATGGAAAAATTAATAAAGATACAAATGAAAATCAGTGAGTTACAAAAGAGAAATTCTTTAAAAAGCAAATAAATAATAGTAATGATTTATGGAACTTAAATATGAATAAAAAGGAGAAAGTAGCAATTTTGTAATGTTAGTGAAGTCAATGGAAAGTAAGCAAATCTACCGCGAATTTAAAAAAAATATAAACTCAATTCTATGCAAACATATTTGTAAACCTAGGTCTTTTTTTTATTTTTATGAAAAAGATAAAAACAATTCTTTAAGAGTTAGAAAAGTTGAACTAATCTGTTGTGATAAAAAAATCAAATACTCACCTAAAAAGCCTCAGAGTAATAACACATCTTAAAAACCAGACGATGTTAATGGTATTCAAATTATTATAAGATCAAAAAGAAATAAAGCCCTGCACTTTGGGAGAACGAGACGGGCGGATCACGAGGTCAGGAGATCAAGACCATCCTGGCTAACACGGTGAACCCCTGTCTCTACTAAAAAATACAAAAAAAAAACCCTAGCTGGGCAAGGTGGCGGGCGCGTGTAGTCCCAGCTACTCGGTAGGTTGAGGCAGGAGAATGGTGTAAAACCGGGAGGTGGAGCTTGCAGTGAGCTGAGATCTGGCCATTGCACTCCAGCCTGGGCGACAGAGCGGGACTCCGTCTCAAAAAAAAAAAAAAAGAAAGTACTGAAAAATTTTTTTAAATCAATGTAATATTGCTATCCAAATTCTCAAATTTATGAAAACTTAACTAAATCCAATAGCACAGTAAAAATATATCCTAAGCTAAAAGGGTTTTATTTCTGGAATATTTAAATATAATAATACAATATGTTAGCATAATACATGTGACAATACAATATGTGGTTCTAATTTACCATGTAGAACAAAATAATATCATCCTCATAGATGCTGAAAATACAGTGAAAATATGCATCCCTTCTTCACTAAAAAGGAAGCAAAAGTTTTAATAAAATTAGAATATAAATATTTTTTCTTTAAAATGGTGATATACTTAGGGTTATGTGTCAGAAATATCCTAAGGGTGCTAGTGAGAAAAATAAATTAGAATAAATATTGAGTTATAAAAATTGGAAAAGGAGTCAAATTTTATTTATTTGTACATGATATAATTGTATGCATGGAAAATTTTAACCAACTTTCAGTAACTAATTTTCAATTGTAAAATATAGCATACAATATAAATAAGTAGCTGAGTACTAATATATAATATCATATCTCTCCTGCATAAAATGCATTAGTTAGAAAATGTATAAAAGGATGTATTTCATTTATAATAGAAAACACATTTTAAATAGCTAGAAAAAATAAAAAAATAAGGTTGTAATGTCCATATGAAGGAACAGAAAGCAACACTGGAATGGTGTAGCTGCCCTTGAATATAAGAGTTTAAATATCCCTAAGATTTTCCTTGGTAACTTATACATTTAATATGACAAAATACTTATTGTGATCACAATAATACACTTAGTTTGCCCTCCTCCCCCACTTTTTTTAAACTGGGTAAGTTAGTCCTAAACTTCATGCTTAGTGAATAAGTAAGAATATTCAGAAATACCTTGAAAAATGGAGTAGAAAAAGAGTACTGACTTCACGCCAGTATTAAAACATATTATCAAGTTACTTAATTAAATCAGTGTGGTAGAAATGCATGAAGAAGTAGTCTGAACAATGGAATGGAATAAAGTCCAAAATAAACAACACAAACAGAAATATATGGTGTGGACTATCAGTGGGGAAATAAGAGATTTTCCATAAATGACATTGAGACCACCGTGTGGCCTGTTGGAAAAAGGAGTTGACACTTAGTCTTGTGACAAAATAAAATTTAAATATCAAGTTATGGTCTAAGAGTACGAGAAGTAAACAATGTAAAAACACTGTGTTTAAAAATTGTGCAGTGAAGATAGCATGTATTCACCTACAAGCCATTCTAGAAGAATTTTATAAATTTGACTACACAAAAAATAAAAGTTTTCTTGACAGGTAAAAGAAAAAGCCCAAAGGCACATACAAATGCAGAAAATACATTTGCACTTCTTATTGCAGACAAATAATGCATTTCCTAGACATTAAAAGGTCCCCTGGAAAAGGAAAAAACAAACCTTCCAGACACATGTGCAATGAGCAGGAGCAGACAGCTTGCAGAAAACACACAGAAACATTTAAGTACTTGACAATTGGCTCAATCTCAAAACAGCAAGAAAAACTGTTTCTTTTTCTAAACCTAAGAAATTGGTAGAGAAAAAGAATATTCAGAAAAAATAAATTAGATCCTCTAAAAATTTATGTATAAGTTGATAAATTATCTATGGAGAGTAACTTGATCCCTATTTTGCCACAATTTTACCTTTGAGGATTATCCTGTAGAAACTTTTAACCCATGTCTGAAATGACAAATGCATAAGAATACTAGTGCACCATTGCTGTCAATTTCATGGAGTTAAATAAGCAATGGAACAGCCATTAATAATGTTATATAGTATTATGCAGCAGGGAAAAAAGTGTGAAGCAGTTATTATGGAATGATATGGAATCTTCACCAAGATTTTAAACAAACAAAAAACAGGCCACAATAAGGTACTAATATTTAGCTTGAGACCTAAAAACAGAAAGGGCACTGTTACTTGTTTGTCTCTGCTTAGACTATATCTTGAAGGACACAGAGAAAGCGGACAGTCATTGATGCTTCCAGATGTTGTCCTGAGAAGCTGAGGACCAGGATATGGAAAAAACTTAACTCAGTGCTGGCTGCTATGTAGTTCTGAATTTCTCCCATATATATGTACAACCCATTAAAGTAACAAATTAAGAATGAATCTTGAAATGTTGAGGAGTACATGTAATCTCTCTCTCCTTGTACTTTCTTCAGGAACAAAATCTGAGAGTCAGAATAAACAACCTCTTTTCAGGCAGAGATTAAATCATTGAATGTATGATTAAAGGTTTAAGTAAGGTATAATTTTATGCACTTTTCTCAAGTCATTTAATCTCTTTCCTTTTCCTTTGCACAAAAGAGTTATTAATCTTCAAATAACCTTATTATCACCCCGTGCCTAGCATCTTTCCTCAGATATAAAAGTACGGCATAAATGTGTATAGAAGAAAATGCAAATTTCTGCAAAACAGCAAATCTAAGGTAGTGGATCAGGTGCATAGAGAGTCACTTTCCTGTATATCTGAGCTACTGTGTTCCTAAATATTCACAGAATAGCTCCCATGTCCTGCGTTCTGTACACATCGTTTCTCAGGTTTGACTGGGGACCACTCACCACAGCAAAGCTAAGCCCTCCTCTTATGCGGACGCTGATAGTCAGTGGGGTCATCAGTGTCCTTAGACTGACCTCAGATGTGCAGAGAAATTCAGACCATGTTGATTTTTTTAAAAGACCAATTATTTCAGAAGACAACTAGTGAACACAAACCTGCTTTACTGGATACTATGACAAGCAGTCTGAAAGTCCTACTACTGGAAGAACATTGGGAGGGCATGAAGACGTCTAGTCTGGAAGGATAATTTGTGAGGCAATGCAGTCATTGCCTTCTAATTTTTTCTTTGCAATTTCCAAGGGTAGAATGGATGGTTCAGAGAGCAATGGGTACAGCTGGTGCAGGGAGAAGGCTAGCCTCAGTTGAGTGTATGGAAGTATTGATCCCACAGTGGAAAATGCTGCTTAAGAGGAAAAGAATGCTCAAGGGAGAGGGGAGGAGTGTATCCAACCCCACTGCCATTGGGATCCTGGAGGGAGAGGGCCTTGAAAGTGCTCTTATTTGGGGCTGTGGATGGCATCTCTGAGGGTTCCAAGGGCAAATATGCAGAAGCCCAAGAAGCACAGGGTCAATCTGGAAGCTGCAATCTGAAGACAAGAACAAATATCATATGAACAAATCAGAACACTGAGAGGGTCCTGGGAAGCTGAGCTGCAGGACAAAGGGCAGCTTACAGCATCCCCAAAGGCTATTCCACTAGTCTGTGGGGACTGAGCTTGACAGTGAGCAGAGACTGGCCAGGCACCATGCCTAGGTGCCTCACAGCCCTCATCTCATCTGGGTCTTATTATCCCTATGAAAAATGACAGAGGTGAGGAGGCTCAGGGAGCTGAGAGTCTCACTGGAGTCACCTGGCCAGCAACTGAGAAGTAAGCCCTTCATTCTACAACTCCTCCATGTAAAATCCAGTGCTGTAAATATAGCCCCCACCCCCAGCATAAATTGTGTGAGGTGTGTATATGTTCCCACTAGCGAATGTGAGCTGACAAAATCACTGCATTTCTTAACCATGTTTGTTGTATAACTATTAGTAGATAATATTATTTTAGAGCATTATTTTCAGGACATTATTTTCAGCCACCAAGTGCTTATAACACATTTTAAAGGACTCACTGATCGATTTATTTGACAAATATGTATCAAGTAACTTCGTGTAGGAGGTGCTGGAGCATAGCCCCAATCCCCAGATTCCTGCCTCCAGTGACCTTCTCCTTTGTGGTGGGACGCAGAAACGAGACACCTGAATAAGTGTCTGGCCAGGCTCCTTACTGTGGAGACCAGCTAACAGGACACAAGGGAGGGCCAGTGGGTGGAGAAAGGCTCTTTCGGCAGAGAGCCCAGTGAAGTGGGGAGTAATCCTTGCGAGGGGTGGGGAAGACAGGTTCCCAGAGAAAGGAAGTGGTCAAGTCCCCGAGGCAGGAATGAAGTTGGCAAGTGACCCTTTGTCTGGGAGAAGGCCACTATAGCTGCACCAGAGGGAACCGGTGTGATGAACACGTGGCCCCTGAGATGGCTGCTGTCCCTTTGTGGCCATGCTGGCTCTCCCTGCCCTCTTTGAAGGCAACTGGATGATTGTGCCTCTTTGTCACTCACAGAGACGCTGCCATCCCCTCCCCCAGGGAGCTCCTGGCCTGATCCTGAATCCTGTAGTCAGTCAGCTCCATCCACCTGTGAGCGTAAAGGGCATTCCCTCCCGAGCTCGGCTGCATCTTTGTTTCCTGAGTGAAAACTTTCCTTTCTAGGGCCTTTATTATTGCAGTGTTGAATCGTGAGATTTAGAGCATCTTCCTCCTCCTGGGATGAGCTGTGGGGTCAGGTTCCCAGGAGCAAGTCTGCCAGCAATGGTCTCTCAGGAGGAGGCGCTGGAAGCTGATTGTGGCAGCAGCAGGCTCCTCCCCTGAGTTCTGAGAGGGGCGAGCCCATTCAATACCTGCAACAGAGTCTATCCCCAGAGGGTGTCAGGTGTAGATCTGCTCATGTATGCTTCTCCTGTCCTGTCCTTAGTGTTTAACCCTCCATGAGGACTGCACATTCATCCACATTAAGGCTCTCCTATTGTGAACGGATGCATTTCAACATGGGAATATCATGACTCGTCTTTTATCTGTTTTCCTATTGTTATGGAACATCTGAATTTCTTCTTTTGTGAATTGTCTGTTCGTATTCCATTGCCTGGTTTTCTCCTGGGAGATCCTTTTTCCTGTTTATTTGAAAATTATTCAACTTTTGTGCTGCAGGAGAACAATTGGAATCTCTTAAATTACCTGTTCTCAGTAGTCCTGCTAAAGTTCACTGTGCGATCATTGAGCCTCTAGAGCTTTTTTTTTTCTTTTTCTTTTTTTTGGGG
The DNA here is from genome assembly GCF_024542745.1 of Macaca thibetana thibetana. Classification (NCBI taxonomy): domain Eukaryota; kingdom Metazoa; phylum Chordata; class Mammalia; order Primates; family Cercopithecidae; genus Macaca; species Macaca thibetana. The sequence goes on from NC_065580.1 coordinate 116,217,368, forward strand.
GGGAGGAAATTGTATAATTTCTTTCATGGTCACTTGTTTTCTGTATTTTTCTGAATACATTTTTGGAAGTTTTGGTCACGGGTTTTCTATATTTTTTCTGAATACATTTTGGAAGTTTGTTCCCCTGAAAACGTATCTATTTCAACAAGATGTTAAAGCCTATTAGTGTAGCAGGTGTGAACATACACTGCCAAGAAAAGATGAAAATCACTTTGCTTTTATAACCATGCGAACTTCTCCCTCCCACTTGCGTTCCAACGCAGCAGCAAATAGCTCTAATAATGCAATCTGGTGAAGTCAGTGCTGTCTGTTAATTTTTCAGTGGCTTTCCGTTGAGAACTGTATTTCTTAGGCAAATGGTTATCCCAGTGCAAGTATTGTTGTTACCAGGCACTGTCCACTTGAAGTCATTTTTCTGCTGTGTCCTGTGAGACTAAGCTTCTCCCCATGATTCCTATAAAAGTAATGAGAAAGAAGAGAGAGGTTTACATCCAGCCTGAGGAAGCAAGGAGCCTCTGCCCAGGGCTGCGCGCCTCTGCCCAGGGCTGCGCCCCTCCTCTGCAGACTGCCTGCCCGCTCTGCATCACTGTTGTGCAGAGGACTGGGTGGGTCTGTGCCTCAGACGCCCCATGTGGACAACCCTTCAGATACCAAATACGTGGCCTCTTCCTCCCTGACTCCCGTGAGACGCTTCCCTGCAATTGACGTAGATGCTTCACTTTTCCAGGTGGCTCCTTGGGACCCTGTACCCTTGGGCCTTAGGGAAATGTGGATATCCCTCACCAGTCTTGCTCTGCAGGCTTCATTTGGCATTAGTGTCCTCCACTCCAGTTGTTTGGTTGCACAGTCCTTTGTGCATATTTGGCTCAGGACATCTATGAGCCATGGACATAGGAAGTCCATGCAAGAGATGTGGGCATACCCATGCCATTGTGGGAGGTATTTTCAGGGCCCTCTGGCTTTGGGCAGTGTGTGAATTTTCTTGGACTGTTGTAACAAATTACTATTATACAAACTGGAGGCTTGCAACAACGAAACTTTATTCTCTCATGGTTCTAGAGGCCAGAAGTCTAAGATCAACTTGTTAGTAGGGCCATGCTCCTGGGGCTCTAGGGGAAAATCCGTCCTTGCTTCTTCCCACTTTGTAGTGGCTGCCAGCAACCTTTGGGTTCCTTGGCTTGTAGACACATCCTCAATCTCTGCCTTTGTCTTCCCATGGCCTTATTCTTGTGTCTCAAATCTCCCTTTTTTTCTCTTATAAGGACACAAGTCATTGGATTTAGGAACCATCTGTGTAATCTCACATGATCCTTTTCTGAGATCTTTAACGACATCTACAAATACTCTTTTTCCAAATAAGGTCACATTCTGAGATTGCAGGGGTTAGGTCATGGACATGTCGTCTTTGCTGGGGTTGGGGTGGGGGGTGGTTGTCACATTTCAACCCACTAAAGTGGGGAGTAATATAATGTTTTCCCCCATGGAGGGAAAAGCAGAAAAGGCCCCAAATACTCCAGGAACTCTGCCAGCTCCAGCAGGACCCAATTTTTCCAGGTCACTTCACGTAAGAGTTACCCAGCCCTCGAAAAGACACTCATGTTGATTTGCTCTGGGTTCTCTCATGTCTGCCAAGGTTTCCACGGAGCTCACTTCTTGTCCACCTGGGATATTACTTCACAGCGAGCTAGGTGGGAAATTGTACTAAGAGAATGTAGAATTTTATTTGTTATCAGAAAATTGATATTTCAGCACTATATTGTAGAGATCTATGCATGTATGTAATATTCTTTGGGTTTTTTGGTTGTCTGCTTATTCACTTCTCAATGTTATACACTTGTATGTTTTCCATTGTTCTCATGCTATTTTGTGATATAGTATTGTTTTGTATTACTTTTGTGCTTTTGAACAAGTTTGTTCTTAGATCTATTGATTTATCTATTTTCCATTTTCTAACTAATTACTATTTTAGTTTAGTTTTAAAATTCTTATTTCTTTAGTGAATTAAAAAAAATTCTAAATTAAAATTTTTAGTTCATTCATTTAAAGTTACTCTTGTTTGTTAGTCCAAAAAAGGAGTAAAGTGATCAATTTTTCTCTAAACACAACTTTGGTCACTCTGTAAATTTTTCTATGTAGCATTTATGTAGCATTTATCTCAAATACTATAATAATTAATTAAATTGTGTACCATGCGTCTTCTCTTTCAAGAAGTGTTTTTCATATTTGTGACCATTTACTTGTGTTAGAACATTTTGATTTGTGTAGAACTTTGTGTTTTGCTTATTACTATCCATTTTTATAAAATATCTTTTTGAATTCATTATTTTAGTTTGTTTCACCATCAGCTGGATAATTTGTTTGAGAATTTTCTTTTCAGGGTGAAACACTGGCACACATAATTTCAGTTTTTCTGCATATCTAAAACTGTCTTCCTGTTGGGCTCAAATAAGTAATTTAAGAATACTTATCAGAATATTTTTGCTTCAGCTTGGATGGAACTGGAGGTCATTAGTCTAAGTGAAGTAAGCAGAAATGGAAAACCAAATACCGTATGTTCTCACTTATAAGTGGGAACTAAGCTATGAGGATGCAAAGGCATAAGAATGAGGTAATAGACTTTGGGGACTGAGGAGAGAAGGTTGGGAGGGAGGATGAGGGATAAAAGACTACACATTGGAAAAAAGACTGCACTGCTTAGGTGATGGGTGCACTAAAAAATCCCAGAAATCACCGCTAAATAACTTACCCGTGTAACCAAAAACCACCTGTGCCCCCGAAACTATTGAAATTTAAGAAAATTTAAAAAGTATTTTTGCTTCAAAATTCTTCAAGTATTGCTCCTTGATCTTTCACATTTGAGGATGTTTGACACTGACGTTTGATGTCTGATGTTTGAGGATGATGGTGTTGATACAGTTACTTTCCTTTGCAGGTCACTTTCAATGACCAGTGAATCAATGCATTTGTATATTCCAAGGACTTGCCAAGTTTCACTTAACCTTAACATTGGGATATTTAATTAAAGAACATCTAGGTTTGGCTACTCCCCGTTAATTCCATCTAGAATATGACGGGTCCTTTGAATCTGGTATTTTCAATTGAGAGATTATTTTCCCATATTTGTAATTTGATTACTGTTTCTTAACTATGTATTTTTGTTTGTTTAGTTGAAATTCCTGTATAAATTGTGTTGGCTTTCTGATCACCCTGTATTATTCTTTATACACTTATTTATCTTATAATGTTTATACTTTTTCTCTTTGTTCTGGTGTATTTAGTAATCTGGCATTTCCTTTCTTTTTCTCTATATCCTAACCTGCTCTTTACTACCTCAACTTCATTTGAGAAATTTGCTTGTTTTCACTAACATTAAAAAAAATTAATTCATGGTCCAATAGTTTTGTTTTCACCAAATCTCAATAAAATGTTAAGCCTTTCTCTAGTTTTCTCCTGTTTCTTCAAGTAAGTCTGTTTTATAAGGGGGAATTTGTTCATTTTCTCCTTGAACTCCTATCTTATGATGTGTGTAGGATTTTCATCTCTTTGCTCTTTTTAATAAAAGTAAGAGGAGTTCTATGATTGCCTGAGATCATATCAAGCTTGTGTGTCAGGCGCTGGCAAAGGAAAAAATAATGTTTTACTTTGTTGGAATTTGTACAAAGGCAGATAGCTTGTTTAGAGACTATTATTTTTGGGAATGTAGTGCCTTTCCTAGGAGGTCTAATTTCTCCACATCCTCACCAGCATTTGGTGCTATTAAGATTTTTTTTTTTTTTTTTAAATTTCAGCCATTCTGATAGAGATTTCTCACTATCAGAAATTTGCATTTCCCTAAAGGCTATTTTGAACTAGTTACATTTTGAACTAGTTACAACTAGACATAAACTCCTATTTGCCATCTGTATTTACTCTTTGATGCAGTATCTCTTCATGTCTTTTTCCCACTTTTTACATGGACTGTATTTTTTTTTTTACTGTTGAATTTTAAGAGCTCCTTTTATCCATAAAGTGATTAAGAGCTTTTTTAAATATGTGGCTTGCAAATATGGTCTCCTAGTCGCTACCCTGTCTTTTTCTCCTCTTTCTTTCCTGGTGCCAAAGTTTTCAAATTTAAATTTTTAGATTTTTAATTTTTGTGGGTACATAGTAGGTAGGTTTGTATATTTATGGGGTTCATATTTTGATACAGGTATGCAATGTGAAATAAGCACACCATGGAGAATGGGGTTTCCATCCCCTCAAGCATTTATCCTTTGAGTTACAAACAATCCAATTACATTCTGTCTCTCTCTCTCGCTCTCTTTTTTTTTTTTTTTGAGACAGAGTCTCACTGTGTCACCCTGGCTGGAGTGCAGTGGCACTATCTCCACCTTGCAGGCTCAGGTGATCCTTCCACCTCAGCCTTCCTAATAACTGAGACTACAGGTTCACACCACCAATTACACTCTTTAAGTTATTTAGAATATACAGTTAAGTTGTTATTGACTATAGTCATCCTGTTGTACTATCGAAAAGTAGGTCTTATCAATTCTTTCTATTTTTTGTACCCATGAATCATCCTCATTACTCCCCTATCCTACCCCAAATTTTTAAATTTGATGAAATCTAATTTGTCAAATTTTAGTGAAGTCTAATCAATTTTTTTTATGAATTGTGCTTTTGGTGTCAAGTCCTAGAACTGTCACAAAGGTCTGAACATTTTATGGTTTTATATTTTATACTTAATTTCATGACATATTTTTAATTTTTGTACATAGGATGGTGTGAGATTTATGTTGAGGTTATCTGTCTGTCTCTTATCTATTTATCCTCTATCTATCTATCTATCTATCTATCTATCTATCTATCTATCTATCTATCTTTCTATCTCTCTATCTATCTATCATCTACTTACTTGTTTATTTTGCCTATGGATTTCCACTTTTTCCAGCACCATTTATCGAAAAGACCCTTCTTGTATTAAATTACTTTTGTCTGTTTGTCAAAACCCAGTTATCATCTGTTTATAAGTTCATTAGTGTGTTCCATTGACAGTCACATCAGTGACTGTCTCCAACAATGCTGTAATGTCTTTTTTTTTTTTAATTTTTAATTTTTAATTTTTTATTTATTTTTTATTTATTTATTTTTTTTTTTTTGAGACGGAGTCTCGCTCTGTCCCCCAGGCTGGAGCGTAGTGGCCGGATCTCAGCTCACTGCAAGCTCCGCCTCCCGGGTTTACGCCATTCTCCTGCCTCAGCCTCCCGAGTAGCTGGGACTACAGGCGCCCGCCACCTCGCCCGGCTAGTTTTTTTTTTTTTTTTTTTTTAAGTAGAGACGGGGTTTCACGGGGTTAGCCAGGATGGTCTCGATCTCCTGACCTCGTGATCCGCCCATCTCGGCCTCCCAAAGTGCTGGGATTACAGGCTTGAGCCACCGCGCCCGGCCTGTAATGTCTTAATCATTGTGGCAATACAGTAAATCTTAACATCCTGCTACTTCATTCTTTTTCTTTTTCTTTTTTTTTTGTGAGACGGAGTCTCGCTGTGTCGCCCAGGCAGGGGTGCGGTGGCGCGATCTCGGCTCACTGCAAGCTCCGCCTCCCGGGTTCACGCCATTCTCCTGCCTCAACCTCCCGAGTAGCTGGGACCACAGGCGCCGGCCACCACGCCCGGCTAATTTTTTGTATTTTTAGTAGAGACGGGGTTTCACCATGTTGGTCAGGATGGTCTCGACCTCCTGACCTTGTGATCCGCCTGCCTCGGCCTCCCAAAGTGCTGGGATTACAGGCATGAGCCACCGCGCCCAGCCCATTCTTTTTCTTTTTTTCCAAAATTGCTTTAGCTATTTTAGTTCCTTTGGCTTTCATTTATGTTTTACAATAAGTTTGTCTATATCTACAAGAACTATCACTGGGATTTTTTATAAGAGTGTATTAAACCTGTAGGTCCTTTTGGGCAGAACTGACATCTTTGGTATATTGACTCTCTTAACCCATGCTCCTGGTATGTTTCTATATTTATTAAATTTTCTTTAACATCTTTTATCAGTATTTTGTAACTTTCAACATACAGGTCCTGTACTTGCTTTGTTGGACTTCTAGTTATTTCCCTTCTCTTTCTTTTTTCTTGAGCTACAGCAAATGATATTTGCTTCTTAATTTTGGTTTCCATATGTTTGTTGTTTGTGTATACACATGCAATTGATTTTTTGTGTGATGGTTTTTATTCTACAACCTTACTGAAGTTGCTTATTAGTTCTAGAGGGTTTTTGGTTGATTCTTGGGATTTCATAGGTAGACAATCAAGTCATCTGAAAATAGGAACAATTTTATTTTTTCCTATTTTGATTTGTATGCCTTTTATTTCCTTTTCTTATCCTATTGCTAGGACTTCCAGTCGGATGTTGAGTAAGAGCAGTGAGAGTGGGTACATTGAAATTCATGATACCTACAAAAAAAACCATTTCATGTCTTGCTTTTCAACTTTTATTCCTTTATTTTACTTTCTGTTCTTATTTGCTATGAGCTAGCTAGCTCTTACAATATGATGTTGAATGGGAGTGGTAAGAAAGGACATCCTGTCTTGTGTCTGTTTTCAGGTGGAAAGTGTCCTGAGTTTTTACCACTAAGTGTGTTAGCTGCAGGGTTTTGTAGATATTCCTTATCAAAATGAGAAAGTTCTCCTTATTCTTCTAGTTTCTTTTTTTGAGAGTTTTATCATGAATGGGAGTTGGATTTCGTTCAATTATTTTTCTGGTCAACTGGTATGACATATAATTTTTTTTTTTTTTTTTTTTTGAGACGGAGTCCCGCTCTGTCGCCCAGGCTGGAGTGCAGTGGCCAGATCTCAGCTCACTGCAAGCTCCGCCTCCCAGGTTCACGCCCGTTCTCTGCCTCAGCCTCCCGAGTAGCTGGGACTACAGGCGCCCACAACCGCGCCCGGCTAGTTTTTTGTATTTTTTAGTAGAGACGGGGTTTCACCGTGTTAGCCAGGATGGTCTCGATCTCCTGACCTCGTGATCCGCCCGTCTCGGCCTCCCAAAGTGCTGGGATTACAGGCTTGAGCCACCGCGCCTGGCCGACATATAATTTTTAAACTGTGTTTACGTAGTAGATTACATTGACTAGTATTTGAATGCGGAACCAACCTTGCATACCTAGAATAAATCCCACTAAGCAATGGAATATAATTTTTTCCTATATTGCTGGATTTGGTATGAATTTTGGGGGGAATTTTTGCACCTATCTTTTAAGGGATATTAGTCTGTAGTTTTTGTTTCTTTTGATGTGTCTGTCTGGTTTTGGTATTAGGGTAATGATGGCCTCAGAGAATGAGTTAGGAATATTCTCTCTGTTTCTATTTTCTGGAAGATGTTGTGGAGAATTGATATTATTTCCTTTTTAATTTCTTGGTAAAATTTGCCAGTGTAACCATTGATGGTTTCCTTTTCAGAAAGTGTTAAATTTTTTATTTAATTTTTTAAATAGATACAGTTGTATTCAGATAATCTATTTCTCCTTTTGTGAATTTCGATACTTTGCATCTTTCAAGGAATTGGTCTGTTTAATTTAGATGATCAGGTTTGTAGGTATAGAGTTGTGCAGAGTATTCCTGATTATTACTTTAATCTCCATAAAGTCATTAGTGATGATCTTTCTTTCATTTTTGATGTTGGTAATTTATATCTTCTCTTCATTGGCATGGCTAGGGGTTCATCAATTTAATTATCCTTTCAAATTACCACCTTCAGTTTTGTTGATTTTCTCCATTGCTTTGTTTTCAATTTCACTTATTTATACTCTAATTTTTAGTATTGTTTCCCCTTTGCTTCTTTAAGCTTAAAATGATCCCCTGGCTCCGTGTGGTGACTCAAGCCTGTAATCCCAGTACTTTGAAGGGCTGAGGTTAGAGGGTTGCTTGAGGCCAAGAGTTGAAGACCAGCCTGGGCAATATAGTGGTCACTCATTAAAACCACACTCAGTGACCATTAAACAGAGAAAGTATTAGAATAGTTAAAATTTAAAAAAATGACAATACAAAATGTTAGTGAGGATATAGAAAACAACAGGAACTCTGTTGAACTCTGTCTCTACAAAGAAATAAAATAAAAAATTTGCTGAACATGGTGGTGCATTCCTATAATCCCAGGCACTCAGAAGACTGAAGTGGGAGGATTGCTTGAGTCTAGGAGTTTGAGGCTGCAGTGAGCCCTTACTGCACCACTGCACTCTAGCCTGGTGACAGACAAGAACCCGTCTCAAAAGGTTCTCCTGTTGCTAATTCCCTAAGTGGGATGCTGGATTAATTCTCTTGAGATATCTTTTTTTCCATGTCCTCTTTAGGAGTGTGTTGTTTAATCTTAAAACATTTGCAAAATTTCCAGGAATATTTCTGTTACTGATTTTTAATTTAATTCAGTTTGGGCCTGTGAACATACCTTATATGGTTTCTATTTTTGCTACTTTTGTTCAGGTTTGTTTTATGACAGTTTATTTCTTGTTTACTTTTGCAAGATAATTTCACTGGATATGGAATTCTAAGTTGGTGTTTTTTTCTTTATTTCTTTCAACATTTTAAATATTTTATTCCACTTTCTTTCTTCTTGCTTGCATACTGTAATTCTTATCCTTGTCTCTGTATACATAAAATTTACTTTTTAATGTCTTCTTTAAAGAGTTTCTCTTTGCCTTTGGATTTCTACAGTTGAAAATCATATGCCTAAGTGTAGACTTTTTGGTATTTACTTTGTTTGGCGTTTTTGAACTTTCTGTGTCTCTGATTTGATGTCTGTCATTTAAAAATATTTATTTAATTGACAAGAAAAAATTTGTACATATTTATAGTGTACAACATGTTTTGATGTATCTATACCTCATGGAAAGGCTAAATCAAACTATTAAATATATGCATTACCTCACATGCTTGTCATTTTTTATATGGTGAGAACTTTTAAAATGTACTGTCTTAGTAATTTTTGCATATATAGTATATTGTTGTTAACTGAAGTCACCATAATTTACAACAGATCTCTTGAACTTATTTATTCCTCCCCTCCCAACTGAAATTTTGTGTTTTCTGACCACCATCTCCCCATCTTCTCCTTCCTCAGCCTAGGATAACTACCATTCTACTCTCTACTTCTGTGAGTTCCACTTTTTTAGATTCCACATATGAATGAGATTATGTGGATTGTCTTTCTGTGCCTGGATTATTTTACTTAACAAAATGTCCCTCAGGTTCATCCATGTTATCACAAATGACAGGATTTCCTTCTTGTTAGGGGCTGAATAGTATTCCATTATACGTATAGACTACATTTTTTGTGTGTGTGTCTTAAGCATCCGTTTGTGGACATTTGGGTTGATTCCATATCTTGGCCATCTTCAATAATGCTGCGATGAACATGGGAGTGCTAATATTGCTGCAACATACTGATTTCATTTCCTTTGGCTATACATTCAGTAGTGGAATTGCTATGTCATATGGTAGTTCAACTTTTAGTTTTTTTGAGGAACCTTCATACTGTTTTCCACAAATGCTCTACTAATTTATATTCCCACCAACAGTGTGCAAGGGTTCCTTTTTTTCCCCCATCCTCTCCAGTACTCTTGTCTTTCATCTTTCTTATAGTAGCCATTCTAATAGATGTAAGGTGATAATCTCATTGTGGTTTTGATTTTCATCTCCCTGACGATTAGTGATGTTGAACATTTTTTCATAGATCTCTTGGCTGTTTGTATGTCTTCTTTTGAGAAATGTCTATTTGGATCCTTTGACCATTTTCTAAGGGGGTTGTTTATTTCCTTGCTGTTGAGTAGCTTAAGTTCCTTGTATGTTTTGGATATTAACCTAAACATTTTGTCTCTTTACTCTATTGATTCCTCTGCTGTGAAGAAATTTTTTAGTTTGATGTAGTCCCACTTGTCTGTTTTTGCTTTTGTTGTCTGTACTTTTGGGTTCATAGCCAAAAAGTATTATTGTCCAGACCAATATCATGGAGCTTTTCCTCCTTATGTTTTCTTCTAATAGTTTTACAGTTTCTGCTCTTATATTTAAGTCTTTAGTCCATGTGAGTTGATTATTGTGTATAGTATGAGATGAGAGTCTAGTTTTATTCTTTTGCATGTGGGTATGCCGTTTTTCCTATGCCATTTATTGAAGAGACTGTCCTTTTCCCATTGGGTGTTCTTGGTAATCTTGCCAAAAATCAATTGACTATAAATGTATAGATTTATATCTGGGGTATTTATCCTGTTCCATTTATCTGTGTGTATTGTTTTTATGCCATTATCATGCTGTTTGATTACTATAGCCTTGGAGTAGATTTTGAGATTAGTAGGTAGTAGGTGTGATGCCTTCAGCTGTTTTTTTTTTTTTTTTTTTTTTTTTTTTGCTTTGGATAATTAGAGTTTTCTGTGATTTCATACAATTTTTAGGATTTTCTTTCTATTTCCTTAAACAATATCAAATGTCATTGAAATTTTGATAGGGATGGCATTGAATCTATAGATCACTTGGGCTGGCATGGTATGAACATTTTAATAATAATTTTTACAATCCATGAGCACAGGATATCTTCCAGTTATTTTTGTCTTCAATTTTTTAATAAATGTTTTTTAGTTTTTAGTGTGAAGACCTTTCATATTCTTGATAAAATTTATGCCTAAGTATTGATTTGCAGCTATTGTAAATAGAACTGTTTTCTTGATTTCTTTTTCAGATGGTTCATTGTTAGTATTTAGAAACACTACTGAGTTTTGAGTGGTGATTTTGTATCCTGCAAATTTACTGAAGTCATATATTAGTTCCAACAGTTTTTTGGTGAAGTTTTAGAGTTTTCCATATATAAGATCATGCCATCTGCAAACAGAAAGAATTTAACTTCTTCCTTTCTGATTTGGATGCCTGTTTTCTTTCTCTTGCCTAATTGCTCTGGCAGGGACTTCCAGTACTATGTTGAATAGAAGTGGTGAAAGAAGGCACCCTTGTCTTGTTCACTCTCTTAGAGGAAAAGCTTTCCACTTGTCTCCATTATGATGGAGTATGATGTAACCTGTGGGCTTGTTGCATATGGTCTTTATTTGGTGTCTGTCATTAATTTTGAAAAATTCGGGCATTATTTCTTCAAATATGTCTTGTCCTCCTCTCTCTCTTCTACTTTCAGCATTTCAACTGGCTACATATTACTTCTTCTGCTATTTTTGCATGCTTCTTGAATGTTTTGTTCTTTTTTATTTTTCTTTAATCTCTTTTTTCTCTTTGCATTTCAGTTTGTGAAGTTTCCATTGACATTTTCGCAACCACTAAATCTTTCTTCAGCCAAGTCTAGACTGATGAACTCATCAAAGGCACTCTTCATTTCTGTTCCATGATTTATTTTGACTTGTAGCATTTCCTTTTGACTCTTAAGAGTTTCCATGTCTTTACTTACATTATGTCTCAGATCTTGCACATTCTACTTTCTCATTGTAGTCCTTAACACATTCATAATAGTTTAATTCCCATCCGATCATTCCAAAAATCTCTGCCACTTCTTACTCTGGTTCTGATGCTTGCATTGTCTCTTTTCTGGCCTTTACACATGCCTGGTAATTTTTGTTGAAACCTGAGCAGCATGGTCTGATGGTGATCTCCCAGGTTCCATCCTCTGCACATGAGTGAAAATGCTTACCCAGCCTAGCTCACCTAAGTTTTTTATGAGAATCAGCTGAGAAACTCTATGCAAAAGTGCTTTGTAACATGTATACTAATATTCAGGCACCATCCAGATGCCTGAATCTCTCTGGTCTTCTGGCCTGGGAGAGCTCAGTCAGATCCCTAAAACATAAATTTCATGGTTGGGGAAGCTCCAACTCCTCATCTCAACTGTGCTAATTTATTTGTAGGATCCTCTGCTACTGTTATTTTCTCTCTTTCTTCAGTTTCTCTGCCTGATCTGTGCAAGTCTGCCTGGTAAAACATTCCCTGGTCAGTCCATAAAAAGAAGTTACTAGTCAAAATAACAGATTTTACTGAGGTTTACAGTGTTATGGACTGATAATCCATCTCATATTGCACAGATAACAATTTACAAAATAAATCCTCGTTCCCCTGTTCTCTTGGGCCTTCCTCCCCACCAACATGGGTGGGTTTATAGCCCTGTGCTCTAGAGAGCTTCTGTCTATAAACAAATGCTCTCTCAAACAAACAAACAAACAAAAAAGAAAAATTTATTTTAAATATATAGACACAAGGGGGGTGTGTGTGTGTGTGCGCGCGCGCGCGCATGTGTGTGTCGAGAGAGAGAGGTAGGGAGAGAGAATGGGGGACAGAAATACAGACATAGATATATAGATGTGGATATCAAGTGTAGTATTGACATAAAGATAGACATATGTGGTAATAGAACAGAATAGATAATCTAGACATAGACTCACACATAAGGCCAACTGATTTACAACACAAGTGGCACAGTCATTCATTTGGATAAGAATATTCTTTTCAATAGATGGTGCTGCAACAACTGGATATTTGTATGAAAAACATACCTCAGTATGTTTTTGTCTTACACCACAGTAGAAAAGTGAACTTGAAGTCAGTTATCCACCTAAATGTAAAAAACTAAAACTAAATAAATTTTAGAAAAAAAATAGAAAAATCTTTATGATCCTGAGGTAAGCAAAGATTTCTTAGATAAAACACCAAATTACAAACCCTAGAAGAAAAAATCTGATAAATTAGACTTCATTGAATTTAAAAGTATCTGTTTTCAAAAGACACAATTAATAAAATGAATATCCAAGTCACAAACTGTGAGAAAGCCTTCACAACACACATATCAAAGATGTGTGTCCAGAATATATTAATACCTTCTACAACTCAGGAATAGGAAAACAAACAGTCTAATGTAAAATAGACAAAATTTGAATGGTCACTTAAGAGGGAGACATGTGAATGATTAGTAAGTTGCATGAAAATGTGTTTGGCATCATTAGTCATCAGAGGAATGTACATTAAAACCACTGTGGGATACTACCTTACATCCTTAGAATGACTAAAATTAAAAAGTCTGGCAAGCCAGATTTAGGATATGGAGCAACTGGATCTCCCTTACATTGTAGATGAGAACATAAAATAGAACAACCACTTTGAGAAAAGGTCTGGTGGTTTCTTGTAAAGTTATAAATATAATTCTGTGGTCTAGTGCTTCTACTCCTAGATATTTCTACTAAGAAAAATTCAAATGCATTTTCTCAAAAATAATTGTACAAGAACATTCCAAGAGCTTTGTTTGTAATGACCCCGAACCTGATGAAACCAAATGTTGCACAGGAAAATTGGTAAGTGACTGTGGTATGTCCATCCCATAGGATGCTACTCCACAATAAAAAGAAATGAACTACTCATACATGCGACGGCATGAATAATTCTCAAAAACACACTGAGTAAAAGAAGCCAGAAACTTTATAATTCTGTTTGTATGCATATTAAGAACAGACAAAAAGAGTTATGGTAATAGACACCAGAAGATTTGTTGCCTATGAGAGGTGGGAATTGATTGGAAGAGGACATGTGAGAACCTTCTGAGAAGACAGATATTCTATATCTTGATAGGAGCATGGGTTATACATGTGTACACATTTACCAAAACACATTTAATTGGATAGTTAATATCCATACATTATAATACATAAACATTTACATCAACATAAAATTAGAAAGATTTTTAGTGTCAACCACCTAATGTCCCTGTCTTAGACCGAGGGGTCCAACTCTTTTCCTAGTAGGAAGACCTTGGCATAGGATATCTGCCAACAGCATGCATCCAGACCTGTTTGTACCAATGCTATCGTTGCAATTAAATCCCAGGTCTGACTTTCAGTGCAAGTACAAGATACCTTGTAGCTGCAAAAGGTAAGTGTCTCTCTTTACCCTGCCATGGAGGCTGTGTGGACTTTCACAACATGCCCTGACTAATTAGACTGGTTAGTTAGTTGACCTGCACCTATTATTTCTGTGTTTACCCAAGACTTCTAATGCTGGTAAGAAAAGCTAGCATTTCCTCTGTCTTTATAATTCCATTGCCTCCATGTCATTTACATGCCAAACTTACTCTGTAAGGAGTCAGTATGCATGAGAGGGAAGAAGGGAGAAAGAGCTGGGGAGAGGCTTTTACATCAATTTTAAATTTCTAACAATAATTTCATTGCACTGGATAATAGCTAACTCCCTGTTCCTGGAAGAGTTCAAGCCAAGATTTATGGTACTTGTTAGAAACCTCAGGGGCAGGAATAGAACACATAAGCAGGGATTAAATAACATGGTCTTTGTGGTTCTTTCCAACCCTCATTCATTCACTTATTCATTCCATCAATTCCATTATTCATTCCTGTTTCTGCCACTATGCCAGGCTCTGGTAGATGCAAATGATTCTCCTTAGCCCTCAAATGTACAGCCATTAAAAACTTGGTTCTGGAGGCCTATTTTTATCTTAAATGTGCACATCTATTTGCAAGCAGAGATGACAGGTGTGGCTGGCCTTTTCAGCTGCATCTTTTCATTGCTGCTATCTGATGACACATTTTCCCTTATGCCTATAAAGTGGATTCCTTAGAGATGATGTTGCTTTTAGCTTGAGGTTTCTAGATGGAATCAGCACTTGTTTATTTGTTTGTTTGCACGTAGAAGTCTGAACCTCTTGCTCTGACCTATTTTTGAAAACATCCCACAACCAAAAAAAAAAAAAAAAAAAAAAAAAAAAAGTCTGGTTACAGAAGCCCAGAGAAAGCCACCCTGACGAAGTGAGGCTTTGCCTAGGTGCATGGTATCAGTAAGGGAGGCACTATGTTCCTGCATAGGAAAGAGTTCAGTCTGGCTCCCACATAGACCTGAGTTCAATTCTGATTGTGCCTCCTGCCAGCAGTAGGATTTGGGTCAATGCACTGATGCACCCTATGCCTCTGTTCCCACAACTGTAACATGGACATTATGAATGTGTTCCATACCAGGTCAGCAGGATTGTCCCATGAATTCACATGCCTTAGACACTAAAATCTGCCCCTGGCACTCTGCATTCTCTACCTGCTAATTATTATTTTTTATTATTCACAGCATTGTTATTTAAGGTAGAACGGTAGAAAGGAGTTGGCATTAAACTGTGACTTGAGAGACAATTGGTCCGCACTCTATTAGAAAGGAGCTTGGTGATGCTGGCGAGATGTTTGCTGGGCCACATTGTTCCTCATGTGTAAAGTAGGGAGATGAATTTGTGGATTTGGCTCAGATCCCATGCTGCTCTTTGACTTGTATTAATCCCTTCTGTTATTTAATACTTTATTCATTATCAAAATTAAGACAGTTCTGCATTGTATCAACTCCTCCAATTTTAAGCAGACATAACCTTCAAAAAACACAGGAAAAATTAGTAGTCAACAATGCACCTTTGAAACTGGGAGAAAGGAAACATGTTAATTCAATTATATTCCCTTCTGGCACCAGGAGTTCTACAGATGTCCACCTCTCCTTCAACTCTGGACACTGGCCAACATGAATGTGTACCAGTTGCTTTGAAGAATCATTGAATGATGCGAGTGTGAATATAATTACCAGATGCTCCGCTAATTAGTGGTCTAAAAGGTAAGGAAATAATAAGTGTGAAAGCAAAGTTTTAAACATAACATATTAATGTATTACCATGGTTAACAGAGAAATCATACAGAAATATATTTATTGAAAAGAATGGTCCTGGTGTTTGGCATCTGCATGTTTCCTACATAGATAATTTTTAATTATAAATGTTATGCAGATAAAATACTATGTGTTGCTAAGATTTATATTCAATGATTCACCTTTAATCACTCTTTCCTCTCTCCTTCTCTCTCTTTCCCTCCCTACTCCCCTTTTCTCTCCCTCTTTGTTTTTTTTCCCCTTAAGTGTTCACTGAGGAAAGCTCACATGACTTCCTGTTGACAGCTTTACTTGTAGAAATGGACGAGATGGAGTCCTGAAACCTTGAGGTCTCAGCTCCCAGGCAGGATCAGGCAGAGGCTGCATGAGGGGTCTCAGGGCTCTGGCCACAATAAGCACAGGTACCTGCTCCTGCAGAGCACCAGGAAGGGTCGGCACCTGCTGAAGTGGCTCCATCTTGAAGTTATCCCAAAGTCTAGCGAGAGTTCACCAAATGTATATGAGAAGGAAGGGCTTTCCCAAGGGAACTAAGTGCAGAGACTAGGATGCTCCAAGATGGACAGTCCCATGGGAGGATGACAAGGAGGGGGGTCATCAGAAGTCCTAGGGATCATGCTGAGGAGCCCTGCTTTCATCCTAGGGGTGGGGGAAATCCCACTGAATTCTTTTTTATCTTCTCTTTTATTTTATTTTAATTTATTTTATATGTAATAGACATGAAAATGTATGTAAAACCTACTGGTGTCATTTATGGAATAATAATAAGATGAAAACCAATGGACCCAATGTCTAGTTTCAGAAGCAGAGCCTTAGCAGAGTTTTTAGGAGCCCATCTATAGTTCTTCCCAATTACTTTCCTTACTCCCTCCCTACATTCTGGGTTGATCTTTCCTTGATATTTTAGTTTGATCACATACGCACGGGTCTTTAAGCACAACATTGTTTTGCCTTTTGTGTTGTTGAGTTTTATGTAAATGACATCCTGCTCCGCATGTCCCTCTGTTTCTTGTGTTTCAACAGTGTGGATCTGAGGTTCATGGATGGATCTGAGGTTTTCAGTTGCTTAAAATCCAAAAAGTATGTTTGTCTCTTAGTCCAAGGCTAGCATTTTGGGAGGCAGTCATTCCTCATGTGGTTGCTCAGAGGCCTGTGGTGATAGCTGCTGTCTCATTTCCAATGTGTGGCTTACCCACTGCCTGGGTGTTTCTGTCACTCAGAAAGGAAAAGGCATGGAGGATCACCTGGGAACTTTGTATGGGCCAGTGTGGAGTGAACCCATCACACTGATGAGGAGTTCTGGGCCTGCCAGGACTTGGTGGCCTGGCCATTCTGAGCTGCTGGGGAGGCTGGGCCATGCGGTTGAGCCAAGCCATGTGTGCTGAGCAGGAAGAAGAAACGGATTTGGTTCAGTGTGAATGGGATGAAGAAAATGTGTTTCATCCCTGCAGGTGCCCAGAAAGAGGGAAGCACATTCTGGCACAATGAGTCCTGCTGTGAGCTTGAGCAGTATGGAGTCCGGGTGTTAGAGAGTGCAGAGAACTATTCCTAGGGGGTTAATTATCCCAGAGTCCACAGGAATGTTGAACGTTGCATGAAGAGCAAGGCTTTCAAACAGGAGATTTCCATCCACATGTTTGTGTGTTCATTCTCCCCCTGTGGCTGCAGCCTGAGAAAGCAGCGCAGAGCTGGGACACTGTGTCAGCACTGTAGTGCGGTCTGGAGGTACCTGAAGCATGAAGGCAGCATGGGCTGGGGCCACAGCTGGCTGCACAGTTCACTTGCTCTCCACACTGGGTCAGTGGCTGAGACTTTTACACACTGGTTATGTTCAGGTTTATGATTGCAAGATGTTAAACATTCTAAGTAAGCTGAGATGCAAACAAATGAAAAGACAGAAGAAAGGCTGTGAAGTGAAATGTTTGAAGTGTTCTTCCTCTGGCTAAAACTTTGAAGAAAGGCAAAAAGAATTTAAGTGTGTGATGACTGCTCTGTGACAATTTGTAAGCTAATATTATAATATTCTCTGAGAGTGCAACACACTTTACAAAACAATTTGATAACATATCATGCTTTAATGTCCTCCTGAAAAAAGTAACTTTAGAACAGTCAGGGTATCAAATAGCTACGTCCTAAATATTTTTGTGGTGGAAAATGCTATATTTCCCTTGATTCTTTCTTTAAATCCTACCCCAGGCTGTCCCTGCTGTCTGACTGTGTTTGACTTGAGCCGAGTCTTAGATTTCTCTTCCTCTAGAATCATTCTGCTGGCTTAAGAGGATTGGGCTGGGAAGACTTCCTTGTCCTCAGTTCCAATACCACAAGAAAGAGCAGCCTGATCATTTTCTTAGTCGATACGCCACAAAAATGCTCTTTCCGTGGTAATTGGGTTTACATACAGAACTGCTGCGGCATAGCCTCCGCCTGGGAGGAAGATGGATTTTCCATTTAGGCTCGTCAAAAGCTTTGGAGGCCCCTTCAAAGTTAGCATGTTGGCTCACAACTCAACTACACCAAGTTGGTTTAAAAGCAGTAAGATTGCCATTCATTCTTTTTCCTTGGGGAAGATTTGAAACGATTGTCAATATTTTACAGGATCCTGCCTTACTGGGATCACAGCAATGACTACAAAAGTGAGCAGAGAGGGGGAAGTTCTGCAAGGAATCACCTACTCTGTCTCCCTCCTCCTCCTTCTCTCCCTCCTCCTCCTTCTCTCCCTCCTCCTGCTTCTCCCCCTCCTCCTCCTCCTCTGTGACGATTTAGTTCCAGACATTTCATATTCTTCTAATATTTGGTATTTTTCGTGGTAACAGCACCTGTGGCCACTACAAAAAGCAGTGCCTGTTACACAACAGGTCAGCCCCAAGCTCCCATGATGAGGTGCCCAGGAGAGCCAGGCTCTGCTTGCTGTCCGACGGCTGGCATCTCTGGGACAGGAAGCTCAGTCATCGCCAGCTGCTGTGAGTTATTCCCATCCAGTCACAAAGTCTCCCAGCTGGACTCACTTCTGAAACATCTTCCCAGGCCCCCACGTGAGCTGTGGGACTGCATCCTGTGAAGGAAACAAGCTCCCACCAGCAGGTACGCCACTTGACCCTTGGTCTTAGCCAAAAGGCTGAGAAGCCATGACTGAGAAACCATGAGATATTCCTCTTGAATTATGGTTTATCCTAGTGTGACTGACAGGACCCGTCTGCTTAGTGAGGACACAAAAGACACCAGATCCCTTCATGTGGGATGGGAGAGGGTTGAGCCGGGCCAGTGTCATGGGGAAGACAGGAATCATACAGATCAGGGAGCTCTGTCCAGAGTCAGCCACCATGCACCTCTGGCGTTTTCTTCTCTCTGGAGCAGTTTTGCTTGTTTAGTTTATCCACCCTTCTACTTGTCTGTCTAGCTACATATTTTTAACTTATTTAAAAATATGTATTGACCTCTCTATTCTGAAACACACACACCTGGGCAGAGAAAACAGGGAAAAGGAACCTTCCCCGCTGCCCCACCGTAAGATTTGCCAAAAGGGAGAAAAGAACCAATGGCCACAGCCCCAGCTCTGGACTTCCTCTCCCCAGACAGCTCCATCCTGTACCACTGGGGCCTGGCAAGTGCTCCTGGAGGCCCCCAACCCCACTTCCTGTGCCACCCAGGGCAAACACAGGGGTACAGTCCATACTGGCGAAGGTGTCTGGGGTCTCAGAACCCAGAGTGTGTTCTAGGAGGGAGGGGGCACAGGCACAGTGTGGACGTCTCTGGCCCCACAGACTTTCTCTCTGGCAGCAGGAGGTAGGTCAGGGGCTGGAGCAAGGCTGCCTATAGCTTTGGGAACAAGACTCCTCTCCAAGAAGCCCCAGTCACAGGCCTCTCCTGTGTGCACAGGCACCCTGTGTTGCCCAAATGGCTCTTCCCTTTGTCAGCCCAGAGCACCTGCCCTCCTGTTTCTTCAAGAGCCCTCCACCGAGGCTACTTGCAAATTGTCAGGATGTTCTTTGGTGTGTGGAAAGTCTCCTGGTTAGGGATCTACCCCATGTGCACCCTACTACAAACACAAGATGAAAGTGAAAGTTTGTGCCCATGACATGCATTGGGATCATTGACCCATCTTTCTTAATATTGATTTCCATTACACAGACACACACACACACACACACACACACACACACACACTAATTCAACCTTTGTGTAATAGTCTGTTCTCACACTGCTAATGAAGACATACCCAAGACTGGGCAATATATAAAGGAAAGAAGTTTAATTGACTCACAGTTCCACATGACTATGGAGGCCTCACAATCATGGTGGAAGAGCAAGGGATGTCTTACATGGTAGCAGGCAAGAGAGAGCTTGTGCAGGGGAACTTCGCTTTATGAAACCATGAGATATTGTGAGACTTGTTCACTGTCATGAATAGCATGGGAAAGACCCGCTCCCATAATTCAATTACCTCCCACTGGGTCCCTTCCATGACACATGGGAATTGTGGGAGCTATAATTCAACATGAGATTTGGGTGAAGACATGGCCAAACCATATCAGTTTACTTTGAGAAGCTCCTGCATCTACATATAATGTATAATAGACATATGATAAAGTATATTTAAGTGTACATTTGGATGAGTTTTAATAAATTCATAAACCTGTGTAGCTACCACAACATAGAGGATAAAAAATATCTCCAAGACCCCAAAAGTTCACTTTCCCCCATCTCAGTCAATCCCCCAGAATTCCATCACCAGGCAACTGCTGATCTCTTTCTTGTCACCGTAGATTACATTCCCCCTACCGTTTTAACAAGAATGGAATTATACAGCATGCACACATTTGTGTCTGGCTTTTTGCTTTGTCAGCATGATGTTCTGAGATTTATTCATGTTGTGTGTGCTCCTGTTTTAACCTATTTGAGCTGCTATAACACAAATACTAAAAATTGGGTGGTTGATAAATAACAGAAACTTATTTCTCACAGTTCTAGAGGCTAGAAGTCCAAGATCAAGGCATTGGCAGATTCAGCATCAGGTGAAGGTTGGGTTCCTGGTTCACAGACGACGCAGTCTCTCTGTGTCCCATAGGGTGGAAGGGATGAAGGAACTCTCTGGGGCTTCTTTTGTAAGAGCACTAGTCCCATTCAGGAGGACTCCACCTTTGTGACCTAATCATTCCCAAAGACTGTATATTTTAAGACCATCACATTGGAAGTTAGGATTTCAACATATGAATTTTAGGGGAACATAAACATTCAGACCTTAATAGTTCTAGCATAACTTTTTTTGTACAGTTGCTAGTGTTCTACTGTGTGACTGTACCACAATTTGTTTACCCATTCACCTATTGTTGAACATTTAGGTTGTTCCCTGTTTGGAGCCATGATGAAAAAAGCTGCTATGAACTTTTGTGTGCAAATTTTATGTGGATATATGTTTTCATTTCTCTTGGGTAAATACCTAGGAATAAAGTTTCCGGATTATGTAGTAAGTAAATGTTTAACTTTATAACAGACAGCAAAATTGTCTTTCACAATGTAGTACCATTTGATATTCCCAACAGTCTTGAAAACATATAATCTTTGCAACTTTGTTCTAACTTTTCAAAATTATTTTGGTTATTTTATATCCTTTACATTTCCATCTAATTTTAGGATCAAATTGTCAGTTTCTCAGCAATGACAACGACAAAAAGACTCCTGGAATTTTACTTTGGATCGTTTTGAATCTCCAGATCAATTAGTAAAATACGATATCTTAATAATACCGAGCCTTCCAATGCATAAATATGGTATATCTCTTTGTTTCTTTCATCGCTCTGAGTCAGGTTTTATACCATGCACATATTTTGCTAAATTAATTTCTATGAAATAAATTGCATTATTTTATATGGTGTGTTTGATGGCATTAGTTTTTAAACTTCAAATGCAGTTGTTCTTTCCAAATATATGCATATTATGTAAATAAATGTGCATATATTTATTTGAGTTTTGTGTATTGACTTTGAATCCTGTGTCCTCGCTAAACTCATATGTTAACTCTAGTAGCTTTTTTTTTGCAGATACCTTAGCATTCTCTATGAATTTGAACATGTAATTTGTTAAAAGACACAGTTTGATTCTTCCTTTCTAATATATATAACGTTTATTAATTGGTCCTGCCTTATTGTCCTGGGTCATCAATTTAATAGAAGCAGTGAGTAGACATTCTGCCTCCTCTGTCCCTAATTTTAGGGGAAGGCATCTATATTTGGATATATGGATGGATAGATGAATAGATAAGTAGTTAGATAGAGAGATAGATAGATATGGATAAAAGTTAGCACATATCCATGATTTTAAAAAATCTTGGCTAACTAGGAATAGAAAGAAACTTCCTTAACTTGATAAAGGGTATCTATGAAAAACTTACCTATCTGTAAATAGATAGAATCATTGCTCATGTATATGTGCATGTATGTATCATATATTTATGTATGTGTTATGTTATATTACACACATACACACATCTGTAGTAATGATCATAAGACTTTTCTCCTTTATTTTTTAAAATGGTGAATTTCATTGTTAGACCTTGTATTCATTGGTTAAATGTCTTTAGGCCATGATGCAATATCTTTTCATAATTTGATAAATTCTATTTGCTGATACTTTTTTCTTTTTCCATGTCCCCCATCCTCCCATTCAAAATACAGACCAGGCACAGGGCCTGGTGTATCTGAGGATAGGTTAATATTTCACAAAGAATTTTACTGTGACTTTTTTCATGAGAGTGACTGGTCTCTAACTTTCATTTCTTACGATATCTTCGTTTGGTGTTGGTATCAGCCTAATGCTGAGCTTTTGCAGTAAGCTGGGAAATATTCTTTTCTCTTACATTTTATGGAGAAATTTGTGTAAAATTGCTGTGACTTCTTGGTAAGTGTTTGGTTGATTTCATCAGGTAAGCCATTGAGATCTGGAATTTTCTTTGTGAGCAGATCTTAATTAAATTAAATTTCATTAATACAGAGTCACTCATATTCTCTATTTTTGGGAGTCAATTTTGGTAATTTATATCTCTCACTGAAGTTGCTATTTTATTAAAATGCCAGTTTTATTGACAAAATCTTATTAATTATATCCTCTTAATTTTTTTTCTGTCTGTAGAACTGTGAGTGTATCCTCTTTTTTATTCTTAAATTTGTTTTCTGTCCTTTTTATTGAATTAATCTGACTTGAATTGTGCCAACTTACTGATCTTTTCAAATAACCAGATTTTGGCTTCATGATTTTCTCTGTTGTTGTTGTCTGTTTCATTGGTTTCAGTTATCATCGATGTATCGTCTCCCGTATTTACATGACGTTTAACAGACCTCCTCCTAGACGGAAGCTTAGGTAATTCACTCATTCAGCTCCTCCTAGATAGAAGCAAAGATGCCTCCATTTTTCTCTGAATGTTTTTATAAACAAGTTATAGTTTTACTTTTTACATATAAGTCTGTGATTCATCATTAATTAATTTTTATATAAAGTATAAGACTTAGCTCTAACTTGACATTTGTTCATTTACTTTTGCCTATTGATATTCAATTGCACCAGCATCATTTGTTGAAAAGGCTATCTTTGCTCTGTTGAATTATTTATATACCTTTGTCAAAAATCAGTTGGGCCTATTTATGTTTATTTCTGTTCTGTTTTTTAAATCTCTGTCTGTCCTTCTACCAGCATCAAATAGTCCTGATTACTATAGCTATATAATAATCCTTAATATTGAATGGACTTGTTTACCCCATTTTATTTCTTTTTCAAAATTATTTTAGCTATTCTATTTGCCTTCCCTTATGAGTTTCAGTATAATCTTGTCTATATCAACAAAATTCCTGCTAAGATTTTAATAGCAATTTCATTAAATCAGTATTTAAATTTACAACTTTACTGTGTTGAGTCTTCCAGCTCATAAATGTGTTATGTCTGTCACACACACGTCTTGTTAGATTTACATCTAAATATTTTACATTCCACTAGTGAGAATGCCTAGCACTATGTTGGCTAAGAGTGATGAGAGGAGACATTCTTATGTAGTTACTGACGTTAGGACACATCCAGTCTGTCGTCATTAGGTATAATGTGAGCTATAGGTTTTGTGCAGCTGGTCCCTATCAAGATGAGGAAGTTCACCTGCACTCTTATTTTTCTGAGAGCTTTCACTATGAGTAAGTGTTGAATTTTTTTTTTCAGATGTTTCTTCTGCTTTGGTTGCTAAGATCATGTAATTGTTCCATTTTTGCCTGTTGATATGGTGCATTGTGTTGATTGATTTTTGAATATTGAACTAGCTTTGCAACCCTGGAGTAAACGCCACGTAGTTATAGTGTATACTTCTTTTTATGTATTACAGAATTCTATTTGTTAGTATTTTGTTAAGGAATTTTGCGTCTATATTCGTGAGGGATATTGGCCTTCTTTTTTCCTTTTTTGTTTTGTCTTTGTTTAGTTTTGGCATCATGATAATACTAGCTTCATAAAATGAACTGGCAAATGAACCTCCTTTCTTCAATTTTCCTGAATAGATTGTGTAGAATCATTGCTAATAATTCTTTAAAACTTTGGTATAATTTTCCAGTGAAATTGTCTGGGTTTAGAGATTTCGTTTTGAAAGTCAAATCTTGATTAAATTAAGATTTCATTAAAAAATTCTTAGCACAATTT
This sequence comes from Macaca thibetana thibetana, assembly GCF_024542745.1. NCBI lineage: Eukaryota > Metazoa > Chordata > Mammalia > Primates > Cercopithecidae > Macaca > Macaca thibetana. The sequence goes on from NC_065580.1 coordinate 116,241,679, forward strand.
TCCTTTTAGTGATAGGGTTATTGAAATAATCTACTTCTATAGTTTGTAAACATTTTTTCCCATTTTGTGAGTAATTGCTTTACTTTGTTGATTTTTTTGATGTCCAGAAGCTTTTTATTTTATTTTTTATTTTCTTATTATTTTTATTATTATTATTTTTTGAGACGGAGTCTTGCTCTGTTGCCCAGGCTGGAGTGTAGTGGCGCAATCTCGGCTCTCTGCAAACTCTGCCTCCCAGGTTCTCGCCATTCTCCTACCTCAGAAGTGTTTCAATTTGATGTAATTCTATTTGTCTATTTTTGCTTTTGTTGCTTATGCCTTTGAGGTCTTAGCCAAAAATTATTTGCCTGTACCAACGTCATGGACATCTGCCCTGTATTTTCTTCTAGTTCTTTCATAGTTCGGGGTCTTACATTTAAGTCTTTAATCTATTTTGAGTTGATTTTTTTCATTCTTTTGCATGTGGATATCCAGTTTTTTCAGCGGCATTTATTAAAGAGACTGCCTTTTCCTCACCTTTGTTAAAAATCAGTTAGCTCTAGATGTGTGGATTCCTTTCTGGGCTCTCTATTCCACTCTGTTGGTCTATGTGTCTGTTTTTGTGCAGGTGTCATATTGTTTTGGCCATGACAGCTTTGCAGTATTGCAGGGACCAAGGGGAGATTTCCCCCTATGCCCTCAGAAAATTCATTGACAAATCAACTTGCAAAACGTGTATTAATAAAGGCATACACATTTATTTAACATGTGTAAACAGAGACCTTCAGAATGAAGACCTCTTCAGAATGAAGATTCAGGGGAAATTGTCCACTTTTGTGCTTAGGTTCAACAAAGTGTGAACAGTTTTGAAGAAATACGAGTGGACAAAAAGGGCATGATGTAATGCTAATAGATGGAGTGGGGAAACCCAGCAAGGCCTGTCTGCCAGTATTCCTCTTAGCCTCTCTGAGCGGCATTCCTTCCTTCTGGGTGCAGAGCAGGATCCTCTCTGGAATGGGGGGTCTTATGACCCATAGCCAAGCAAGGTAGATCAGGTAACTTTTTTCTGTGGCCAGCTTTTACATAGCAAGGTGGAGAAAAAATTAGAGTACTATGTTTAGGTTTTATGACTGTCTTTAGGGAAAAGAGATTCTGGTTTCTATGAGTCACATTAGCAAATGGGAATTCTAGTTTCTATGGCAAGCCTCAGGGAAGAATGGGACTGAGAGACAGGAAGGCATGAAAAGTCAAAGAAAAACTTTTGTTTCTGAGGCTGATTCTGAGGCTTTCATTTTGGGCTACTTTTTTCTGAACCCCAACAGTGTATTTCGAAGTCTGGTAGTATGATGTCTTCAGCTTCAGCTTTGCTCTTTTTGCTAAAGATTGTATCAGGCGATTACAAGTACTCCTGAAACAAATTAAAAAGTAGAAGTGGAATCAAAGAAAAGAAACTGTGAAAGAGAACTGAAAGGAAATGATAGAATTGAAAAATACAATGATTGCAATTTAAAACTTGCTGGATATGCTTGTTAACAGGATGACTATAAAAGAAAGAATCAGTGAACTTGAAGATATAGCAGTATAATTACCTAATATGAACAACAGTGAGGAAATTGTGAGACAGTAACACAGATCTAACATTTGTACCATCAGAGTCCCAGAAGGAGGGGACTAAAAGCGTGGGGCTGAGAAACTGCCTAAAGAAACAAAGGCTGAAAATGTCTCTGATTTGACAAAGAACATAAAGCAACACTTTAAAAAAGCTGAGTGTTCTCCAAACAAGATAAGCCTAAATAATTACAAAGCAAAACATATCTTACTTGAACTTTAGAAAACTAAAGACAAAAACAAACAAACAAACAAACAAACAAACAAAAACAGCATTGATCCTTGGGCACCCATGGATGAAGAGGCTCTGAGAGATGCTGCATAGGTGGAAAAACCAAGACCGGGAGTGGGAACCAGGTCCAAAGCTGAACATTCCAGAGGAGCCTGAGTGTCAGATGTCCAGGGCAGCATTGCTGATGTTCCCCAGGACTCTGACCTCAGGGACGGTTCAGAGAAGCTGCAGCTGTACGACACGGGGAAGAAAACAAAATTAAAGAGCAGAGAATTTAGGGTTTTGACAGCCCAAGATTATAACCCTCCACCCTCTAAAGAGGAGATAGCCAAGAAATTGGGAAAAAGTGAAGTCAGCACACACCTCATTGCAATTCAGAGCATTGCTAGGATGCAGATATTCCATACATGTAGCAAATATTTCAACTGACATTCAGATCTTCACGGGCACCACAGGATCCCTGCTCGTGAGAAGCTCTACAGTGGAAAGAAGATGGGAAAGGTTTCAGATATGGGTTGAAATGGTCATGGTGCCAGAAAATCCACACTGGGAAAAAGCCCTACTCATATCAAGCATGTGGACAATGTCTTCATCGAGCATTGGGAAGGAGGAAAGAAAGGAGGGAAGAAAATCCCTCCTCCAACATCAGAAACTTCATAATGGAGAGAAGCCCTAGAAATGTAAGGACTTTGGGAAAACCTTCAGATATAATGAAAAACTTATTTAGCATCAGAGAACCCACACTGGGGAGAAACCCTTTGAATGTAAGGAATATGAACATGCTTTTCGGTGCATGAGTGTGCATTCATGCCAAGGAGAAGCCCTACAAATGTAAAGGATGTGGGTGTAGTTTTAGTCTTCCTTTGTCCCGATTCAGCATCACAGAGTCTACAGGGAGAGAAACGTTATGAATGTAAAGAGCATGCAGGGCCTTCTGCCCGAGGTGGGTATTTCTTTAGCACCCGAGATTCTGTGCTGGGAAAATGTCTGTGAACGTGGGGAATGCTGGCAAAGGCTCCCTGTGTCTCTTGCTTCACAGTGCAGCAAAGAACACACACTGGGGGAGAATTTCATGAATGCCAGGAATGTGGGAAAGCATCCAGTTGAAAAATCAACTAGGTTCTGCATCAGAGTTTGCACTGGGGAGAAACTTCATGAGTGTAAGGTGTGTGGGATGACAGCCTTCCACTGGGGCACAGTTTTCAGTTTTATTCAGCATCAAAAAATGCACTTTGGGAGACCGAGGTGGAGGAATCACAAGGTCAGGAGTTCAAGACTAGCCTGGCCAAGATGGTGAAACTCCATCTCTACTAGAAATATAAAAATTAGTAGGCCGGGCGCGGTGGCTCAAGCCTGTAATCCCAGCACTTTGGGAGGCCGAGGCGGGCGGATCACAAGGTCAGGAGATCGAGACCACAGTGAAACCCCGTCTCTACTAAAAAAATACAAAAAATTAGCCGGGCGCGGTGGCGGGCGCCTGTAGTCCCAGCTACACAGGAGGCTGAGGCAGGAGAATGGCGGGAACCCGGGAGGCGGAGCTTGCAGTGAGCCGAGATCGCGCCACTGCACTCCAGCCTGGGCAACAGCGTAAGACTCCGTCTCAAAAAAAAAAAAAAAAAAAAAAAAAAAAAAAATTAGTGGGGCACAGCGGCAGGCGTCTGTAATCTCAGCTACTCAGTAGGGGAGGCTGAAGCAGGAGAATTGCTTGCACCTGGGGGATGGATGTTGCAGTGAGCCGAGATAGCACCACCACTGCACTCCACCTTGGGCAACAGAGTGAGACTCTGTCTCAGAAACAAAAACACACAAACAAAAAATTGCACAATGGGAAGAAAGGCACCCATGGTTCTGGGCTGCTCTATTCTGTCCCCCTCCTCTTTCTGCCAATGTTTGTGGTCTGCCCCAGGTGTGACCCTCTCCCCTCCTCCCTACCTGTAGTACCGCTTCTCCCCTCTATGCCCCTTTTATGCTGTTGTTTTTGTTTGAAGTGGCCACTCCTTCACCTGCCCTAGAGTACATCTCCTTCAGGACCTTGCTTACCCTGGAAGTCACTCCTCATAGCATGAAAGCTTTGTCTCATTCCCCATGAACTCCTTTATGTTTTCAACATCAAGCAGTAACTGCCCAAAGTGAGCAGAGTTCTCACTGCTTTCCCATGTCTTTAATGACATTCTTCTGGTCTTGGAGAAGTTATTATCACTTTCCCAACTCCTTTTCAATTTCTCGCATTAAAGACCACTTTTAATGACTCTGACTCTATCCCCTGGGAAGGAAATGGACTATCCATTTAGTTTGCCCTGCTTTGGGGGTTACTGGAGTTAGAGGAATCTGCAGAAGATTTGGGGTTTTAGGAGATTATGTCATCCCAAGTCACAGACTTTTGTAATTGGAGAAGCCCTCTGGAAGAGGCCATCAGAGAAGGCACCTAATGGTTGCCCTCGGGATGGATGATGGTCCATTTGGTTGGCTCATTGTGGGGAACCTGAGTCTTGGTATTTTTAATTGCCCTCATAATTTTTATTACCAGTTATGAATATCCTGGGAGACTATGCCATAGACCAAGAAAATAATCTCTGAACAGAATGTGAGTGATTAATTTAAAATTATGGCTTTAACTTGACTGGAAGGGAATGTGGTTTTTCTATTTGGATTTCTTTTCAATTCTTATTCAGATGTCTGCTAACTTCAGTGTTCACTCCAATCCATAGGTGCCGAGAGTGAAGTGGGCTGGGGCATTTCACTTCTAAAAGTACACATGGCATGGAGTCAGCAGCTTCACACTAGGGAGTGTCTGAGAGAAGGGGAGGAGAGACGCATCCCTGGCCTGCTCAGAGGGGTCTGTGCCAGCCTCACTTCTGATGCCTCCCAGCTCTCTGACACGATTGCATCCCCCAGATAGCTCACGGAGAAAATGTGAGTTTGGGATTGGTGGCACGTCAATTACTTTCACAACACCAGAAAGCACACTCAGGATGCTGGTCTTATCACATGTTGGATCTCATTGGATTAGCTGTTTTTCCTCCAGCGGGTGGAGCCTAGGACCATCCTGAATGGCAGCATTTCAGACTCACAATAGTGCAGCAACAGGGAAAGCTATTCAAAAAGTATATCCAGTGGGAAGAGAGTTCTCAAAAAATTGTATATACACTATTATTATAACAGCATGATATCGTGTCTGTGGGGCAAGGCACGGGGAGATGTTTATTGCAAATATGTTTTGGTGAGGTTTAGGAATTTATACTTTAAAAAACCAACTTTTAAGTGCATATTTTAATGAGTTTTGAGAAATGAATACAATTGCATAGCCAAGATGCAGAAAATTTTCACCACCTAGAATAGTATGTCTGGTGTCTATTGTTCCCTTCTTTGTGTCCATGTGTGCTCTATGTTTAGTTCCCACTTACAAGTGAGAATATGTGGTGTTTGGTTTTCTGTTTCTGTCTTAATTTGCTTAGACTTGCAGCCATTACCCTGAAAGAACATAATTTTGTTATTTTATAGCTGTGTAGTATTCCATGGTATATATGTACCTCATTTTCTTTATTCACACTACTGATGGGCATCTAGGTTGATTCCATGTCTTTGCAATTGTAAATAGTGCTGTGATCAACATATGCACGCATAGGTCTTCTCAGTGGAATGATCTGTATCTCTTTGGGTATATACCCTATAATTGGTTGGCTAGGCTGAAGGGTATTTCTGTCTCAAGTTCATTGAGAAATCTCCAAACTGCTTTCCACAGTGGCTGAACTATTTACTTTCCCACTAGCAGTGTACAAGTGAGCCCTGTTCTCTGCAACCTTACCAGAATCTGTTGTTCTTTGAATTTTTAATGGTAGCCATTCTGACTGGTGTGAGATGGTATCTCATTGTGGTTTTTAATTTGCGTTTCTCTAATGATTAATTATGTTGAGTATTTTTTCATCTGCTTGTTGGCTGAGTGTACGTCTTCTTTTGAGAAGTGTTTGTTCATGTCCTTTGCCCATTTTATAATGAGGTTTGTTTTTGTGTGTGTGTTGACTTGTTAAAGTTTGTTATAGATTCTGGATATTAGATATTTGTTGGATGCGTAATCTGCAAAAGTTTTCTTCCATTCAGTAGGTTGCCTGTTTACTCTGTTGATAGTTTCTTTTGGTGCAAGCATCTTGAAAGCTCTCAAGTACCAGGCAAGTTATAGGAATGTATTGCGAATGGAGATTTGATATCTTTTATTCCTCCCATAATTTTTCTGCTGTCATTCTTTTAAGTCAGCAGTGAGTGCTTTTATTGGTAAGGAAATCCAGATATAGAAAAGTATACCAAACAGTACAGAATAAACATCCAAATATTTATATCAACTGGAATTTGCTCTGTGACACTGGATAAGTAGCTGAATTTTACTGTTTTTTCATAGTTAAAATAGGAACAGCACTCTTGCCATGAAGATCAAATGCATATCGATAGACATAAAAATGCTTCTTCACTTCTCTTCCCTCTGAATCTCCATCTTTCTTTCTATTTACTTGTTTTTAAATAGACTTTCCATTTTAGAATAATCTCATTTTGTGGAAAAATTTGTTTCTTTATAACAATCATGTTATAATTTATATTAATTTAATTTATGTAATTTTAATTTATAATTATAAATTTTATGATTTCTAATTTTAATTTATAATTTAAAAAAATTTCCATAAGTTGTTGGGGTACAGGTGGTATTTGGTTATATGAATAAGTTACTTAGTGGTGATTTGTGAGATTTTGGCGCACCCATCACATGAGCAGTATACACTGCACCACATTTGTAGTCTTTTATCCCTCACTCTCCTCCTACTCTTCCCCTCCAAATCCCCAAAGTCCATTGTTTTATTCTTATGCCTTTGTGTCCTCACAGCTTAGCTCTCACATATCAGTGATAACATACAATGTTTGGTTTTCCATTCCTGAGTTATTTCATGTAGAATAATAGTCTCCAATCTCATCCAGGTCACTGCAAATGCCGTTAATTCATTCCTTTTTATGGCTGCATAGTATTCCATTGTGTGTGTGTGTGTGTGTGTGTGTATATATATATATATGTATATCATTGATTGATAGGCATTAGGTTCATTCTATTTTATAGAAAAATTGCAAAGATAGTACAGAGAGTTCCCATATACCTGTTTAACACCTTATATTAGTATGGTACATGTGTCACAATTAATGAATCAACACTGCAACACTGTTATTAACTAAAGTCTGTACTTTATTCAGATTTCCTTAATTTTTACCTTATGTTCGTTTTCTGATCCAAGATCCCATTGTGGATATTGCATGGCATTTAGTCGTTGTATCTCCTCCAGCTCCTCTGAGCTGTGACAGTTTCTCAGAATTTTGTTGCTTTTGATGATCTTGACAGTTTGAGGAGTACTTGTTAGGTGTTTTGTGTAATGTCTCCTAACTGTTATTTGTCTAACATCTTTCTCATCAACAGACTGGAGTTATAGGTTCTTGGGAGGAAGGCCACAGAGATAGAGGACCATTTTCATCACGTCCTGTCAAGGGTAAGCACAGTCAGCATGACTTCGCCCTGTTGCTGTTGACCCTGATCTCTGGTTGAGGTTATGTTGGTGAGGTTTCTCCACTGTCAAGTTACTCTTTTTCTTTTCATACTGTACTCTTTGGATGGAAGACACTATGAACAATCAACACTTAAGGGGTGAGGAGTTTACTCCATCTTCTAGAGGCCAGAGTTTCTACATAAATTATTTGGAATGCTCCCGCCTAGGACATTTGTCTCTTCACCCCCATTTATTTATTTATTCAGTGTTTTATTTTGATCAGTATGGACTCATGTTTATTTATTTCACATTTTGAATTATCATCCAATGTTACTTTATTTTGTTTTTCAAATTGTTTCAGTTTTGGCCACTGAGACCTTTTCCAGTTGGTTTCTGTGTTCCTTTGACATGCCCCCGTCATGTTTGTTTGTTTTGGGTTTTATTTTCAGCACTTCCTCACTTTTTGGCACAGTAAGATGCTTCAGGATCATCTTGTCTATTTCCTGTTCCAGTCCTAGAATCAGCAATTTTTCTGAGAACCCCTGGCTTCTTTCATCAGAGAATGATGTTGGACACCAAGATCTGGGTGCAAGATGTCTGTGCTTGCTGGGCCTGGGGTATAGTTGCTTGCAGGCACTTTCACCTGACAGAGCAAGAAAATACATATGCATACCAACCTGTGTGTGTACACATTTCTATGTGTGCCTATCTCTATATCAAGATAAACATGAGTTCACGGTGATGTTTCCAAGTCTAATCCATTACCATATGGGTCATTAGAGCCTCTTCTCTTGCTTGTTGCCTCTCCGACAGTGAGAAACCTGGCTCTTACCACCTGCCATTCCTTTACTTAATTGTTCAGTTGTAGTGTACATGTATAGTGTTTTCAGAATCGTTTTTTCTGCTTACTCTATAAGCTAACCATTACTTTCTGCCTCAGCTCGGTGCTTTTGTGCTTGTGCCTTACATTCCCTACTGTAAATCCACAAAGACAAGATTTGTAAATATTTGATTCTCCCCTATTTCCATTGTAGAAGAAGGAATTTATTTTTCTCATGATTTTTTTGAGGAATATTTTAGATTCCTTAAAATAGGGCCATTTTAGGAGAAGGAATTCTGTGCATGTGTGTGGACAGGTGGGTGCAACTTGGAAATTCTGTTAACAAGAAAAGCTTGTGATGATGGGTGTGAAAATGAGTGGGAGGTGGCTGGGGTTAACAAGAGGTTTCCAGACTAAGGAATTACAGGAAATTATCCAGGTGGATTCAACCTATAATATGTGTCATTTCCATGGAATATGGGATAACCAGATTCTAATTCAACAGTTCTAAATCATGTTGATTTCTAACACAAAGAGCAGTGAGTTTTTTCTGGGCTCATGAGATAGAGGAGTCTAAACAGCAGAGAAATGAAGCAATCACTGGGGTGAGGAAAAGGCATTTAAAAGAATTATGGGCCTTTTGGCAGAAACCAATTTTCAAGAGTTTAAGTGTAGTCTGATATTTTTTCCCTTCTACTTTTTCTGTATCTTCTAAATGTTCCCAAACAACAACATGTCATCTTTATAATGTAAGAGAAACATTTATTTTAAAAATATTTTGCTCAGCTGTATCACTCTGTTGCTAAAGGATATGGCTTAATTTCCATTCTTTAGCAACAGTGGCTATTGGAAAGACAAAAAAAAAAAAAAAAAAAAAAAAAAAGCACTAAACATTCCTCTGTAACTCCATGTTGCAGCTTTAGAGAAGCTGCACTTTTCCTATCAATTTTAATATCATATGGCAAAAAGAAAAAAAGGAAAACAGAAGCTGTATTACTTCTGAGTATTCTACACACCAACGTAAAGGAAGAGCTCAATGAAGCCTTAGCTATGTAACACCATGATGCAGAGCCTTAACTCCCTAAACTGGACTCATTCTTATGTTGTTAATATAGTGATTGAGAGTGGGGAGCCATCCTCCAGTGGCAGTGTTTTCAAACATGAGATTCTATTATTATTATTATTATCATTTCAAAGAGCATATGATATGCTAGGTGTGAGACTTGAGAGTATAAGAAATGGAAAATGAGAGGCTCCAGTTTTTGGTACCCTCACTTTATAGGAACATTTGACTTACATATCGTGCATATAGTGAAACCAAGTACACAAGTCATACACAGTCACGCATCTCTTAACAAACTGATGTGCATTCTGGGGAATGTGTCATTAAGCCATTTTGTTATTGTGCAAACATGACAGGGTATACTTATACAAACCTAGATGGTAAAGCCTACTACACACCTGGGCTATATGGTATAGCCTATTGCTCCTAGGCCACGAACCTGTACAGCATGTGACTATACTGAACATTCTAGGCAATTGTAACACAATGGGAAACATTTGTTTATCTAAACATGGAAAGAGTACCGTAAAAATTCAGTATTATCATCTTCTGGGGCCACTATAATATAGTCCATAATGGACTAAAATATTATTATGCAGTACTTGACTATTTGTATGTAAGTCGAAGAAAGAAAAGAGGGGTATAGAAGTAGGAGCATTGACCAGTGTGGCTGGAAGCTGCCCAGCAGTCTCCATGTAAACAGCTCAAAGGAATCTGTCCAAGCTGGGCTTATCAACAATGTTGCTGAGGATTCCAGCGTGACTGTAAATGCTCTGCTTTTAAGTGTTCAGTTTGACAAGCCTTGACAAATATGACAGTGGTGAAACTATGACCAAAATTAAGACATAGAGCATTCCCATCATCTCAGAAATTTCTGCTTTGCCGTCAATCACCCAACTTGTCCCAGCCCCAGAAAGCTGCTGATTGCATTCTATCACTACACATTCACTTCGATGTTTTGTATTTCCTAACACAAAATTATACCATATGGAGTTTTTAATGTCTGGTTTCTGTCAAAAAAAACAACACTCCATGAATATTTTCAAGTTTTTGTGTGATCTGGGCTTTTGAGCAAAAGGTCCTGGCCACCTGGGCTGAAGGATGATTGATGGTAACCATGTCTAAGAAGTTAGAGATGGGGAGTTATTCCAGAGACACTATGGTTCATCTGCTGTGCAGCCATTAGCTTACATTCCAAAGGGCAATGGACCTGAAGGCTTCTCCTTCCCACCCGAGAGGATCTGTTTATGTCAAAAAAAGACAGGTTTCTCTCTTTCCTCCAGAGGGGAGTCAGGCAGCTGTACCAGCCACCCACATAAGCTGCGAGATTTATGATTTGGAACTCCTTCCTGTAGTACAAACCAAACCACATGCATAGGTGTCCACTGCTCTTCTTGCATTGCCCCATGGGGAGGGGCTGCATGGGGGAGCTGACACAAGATGCTCTGTGAATCATTAGGTCTGTCTTGGATCCAGAACAACATGCTTCCTGTCAGCACCAACAACCAACCAACCAACCAACCAACCAACCAACCAACCGACCGACCGACCAACCAACCAACCAACCAATGCATACATGTAGAAAAGACTTCACGGCTTCTTTCCCTCAGCCTTGTTTTAGAGACCCACCCACATTCATGTGTGTATCAGTAGCGGCTTTCTTTTTATTGCTGAATAATATTGAACTGTGTAGACACATAAAAAACTGTGGACACACGTGCTTGTTTTAGGGTTGTTTTCAGTTTTTTAACCTAAATATGGGAACCCAATAATAAGGCTTCGGTATAGACAATTATTTGTGTGAAAATCTGTGTGTTTGTGTGTATGGGCGTGTGTGTGTGTGTGTGCATGTGAGTGTGTGTATTAAAAATAAGTTTTGAACTTTCCTGGAAAATTTTTATTGACATTTTGGGCAATACTTTCGTTTTAATGCCAGTAGACATACTCTTCTTGCAAATTCCAATGGCTCTAAGAAAAGCATATTGAGCTCACATACATGTGACCCTAAAAGTCAGGTGAAAATCTAAAAGGAAAAGCAGGTACTCCTGTGTATCTGTCTGTGTTAGGGGGAAGAAAAACTTGGAGACTTTAGCAACAAACAAACAAAACAAAACAAAACCCTTCTAAGGATACATATAGGCATGGTATGTCTTTGGTTTTCATCTTTTGCTATTTTGAATAAGTTTGTTTTGAATATTTCTGTGCAAGACTTTCTGAAGACATCTTTTTCATTTCACTTGTGCAAATAGTCAAGAATCAAATTGCCAGGTCACATGGTAAGTATGTGCTGAACTTTACTGAAAATGGTCAGCCTTGTGCAAAAGAGATGGACTCTTTTATGTTCCCACCAGATTTTCACCAACATTTAGTGTGGTAAGTGCTCTAAATGTTAGCCACTCCATAAGGTGTATGGTGGCATTTGTGTTTTTCTGACAATTAATGATGTTAGACATTATGACTTTAGTCCCTGACAATCTTGGGTGAGAGACATTTTATTGACAAACCTCCTAACACTGATCTGTGGAAGACTAATTCTGTCTCTTTCTAATACTCCCAGATATAACAGCACCCAATAGGTGTGCGTCACATTGGAGATTTAGCTACAATCATCTTTTCCTTTTGCCAGTTCACACTTTTATTAACCACTTTTTCATAAGCAAGGGTTGCTTGTTCTTAGTACATTTTAGATGGCTCTTCTCTTAAAACATTGTCATTTCTCCTGAACATTCGGGCCATTATCAGCTGGCTGTGGTGTTAAGTCTTGGTTTTTCCTTTCTCACTTCCATTTTTAGCCCACGGAACTAAACCTAACTCATTTTAGGTAGTGCAAAGTGAGACACATCATTTGGTGCTTCTGACACTGAGGTCCCACAACTGTGAAGGGGTGTCATGTTCCCTGGTCCACCCACCACTCAGGGTGTCAAATCGTGGGGCTCTCTTCACAAACAGGCCTTGTAGATCTACGTGTTTCTGACAACTGTGTTGCAGCAGATAGCAGCTACTGGCTGGAGGAAGGGTGGCTTTTCCAATGCATTGCAAAGGCAGTTTGGGCTGGTTGTGGAACAGAAAGTGCTGTGTGGGCTGGATGACTGTTCTAGCCACGCACTGTGGAGGGTGAGGTGCCCGCTCCTCCCGCAGTGTCACATGTTGATGTCGAGCCTGCAGAGCAGAAGCTGTGAAGCACCTGCCTCTCCTGAGGGCAGCCTGGCGGCATCACCTGCTGAGCTGTCTCTACAAAGGCAGCTGAAATGCACATGGAAACCTCCTTTAGCAATTCTCCACGTGGACCAGTCACTGGAATTGCAGTGCCCTGGGCAAGAGATTAATGAGATTTCACCAGGTAAGCAGGGCTGGGCTTTAGTAATGCTTGTTAGGGGATTTCCAAATGGAGTGGGGAGAGAATGTGTAATGCCTTCCCCACCTTTTGGGTGATATCACCTTTGAGTAAAACAAAGTAAACTAAGATCCTGAGGGCAAGCCAACGAGGATTCTGGGGAAGGAATTTCTACTAAGCAGGGTAGTGCTTTCTGCATGGCCCTGAATCACCTGGCAGGGATTCAGCCTCAGAGGGTTCTTACACCACAAGATCATCCTGTCTCAATCGTAGCCAGGGGGAAGTTAAGGCCAAAAACTGATGTCAGAGGCCCTTAGAGGACCCTAGAGTAGTGGCTCGCAGTTACGAGATGACCGCTTTGTGCACTCTTCCTCGGGACATTCTACTTAGGATGTTTAGTTTGTATAAACCAGTGACCTTTCCTTCTGCTTAGGACACATGTTTCTGGGTAACTTTGCCATCCATGTACATCATACCAAGTTCAAAAGTTGGGGCATTTCTCTGCCTCCTCCTATTGCCTCTTCAGGGATAACTCTGAGTTATCATTAAAACATAATGGATACATTTTAAACAAATTTTAAAATGAGATTTTTGCATTATCTTATTTTTATAAAAATATCATTTGCAAATCTAATTCTCATTTTCCTGATTGTATTTTTTTTTTTCCATTTCCAAGCCAAAAAGGATTACAAGAATGTTAACTTCGGCTTCGTAAAAAGAGCTCACTTGTTCTGGAGCACTATTTGCTTTCTTGCCCCTCAGGTCGAGACCGCTTATCTCAGGCATGCAGGGGTGGTCTGTGACTATCCCAAGGAGACAACTCGCAAGATTCCTCAAGCTAGAATTCAGGGTCGACTCCAGGTGGGGGATACTTCACTGTTCTCTTCCACAACCAGACTATCATCTCTGCCCTGAGAGGAGCTGACAAGTCCACCTAGCAGAATAAAGAGTTGTGTACCAGGAGTCTGAAAACTTTCTTGCTGACAACCCACAGCTACCTTTCTGGGCGTCCTGGGGAGGTCACTTTTCTCATCTAGGTCTTGATCCCTTTTCATGAGATTAAGAGTTCTGAATGAGAACTACAAAGAACTGTTTAATTCTTGCCATCCCATGACTAGAGGAACATTCGGTGTGTGCCAGATGTTCCCCACTGGCCCCAAGGACCTCCTCTGCCCCCCTTTCTGCCCTACTGTGCTCCCTATCAGGCTGACCTCTACCAGTGTTATTTCTGGGTCCCCTGCCCTCCAGCCTCTGGTTAGGGGTGGCCAGTAAGATTCACTGTGTATTAAACCCAAGAGATAGATATTTCTTCACTGTTAGCAAAGTCAATCAGGCACAGGAGCATGTCTCTGTGGGTGTCACTTAAGGGACTTTGGACACCTATGCTTAGGCTTGTTCAAATAAATGACATGTGAGTACTTTGCAGTTTGATAGTTCCATGAACCATGAATACACTGCAATGAAAATGTCAACCTGTAATGTTTCCAGGGATTCATTGCTAAGGATGATCATTCTTCTCTGCCTTGCTTTCTGCAAAACATAACATTATTCCTTAAAAAACATACACACTTATGTGCACAAACACATGCACACATGATGTTTTTAGACTAATTAACATAATTAAGATTTTCCAAAATAGTTAAGTGGAATAGACTGTTCTCCAAAAATGACAGTTTCTTCTCCAGTGAAGAAGAAAAAATACCCCACAATTTAAACATTTCATTTGAAAATACATAGTCTCAGAAATGTATAATGCAGATATTGCTTTAAAACAAGCTCATCTTATGAAAATTTCTCCAATTTGTCTAGAAGTTTGCCAATTTTTCCTCCTTGGGTCAGGGTGCAGATATGTATCAATTAGCATGATATATCTGCAATGTTTATATTAAAAATTACCAAAGGCCACTGCACTCCAGCCTGGGTGACAGAGCGAGACTCCATCTCAAAAAAAAAAAAAAAAAAATTACCAAAGACATGCTTCTCGAAACATGTAACTAGACAACAGTTAAGGGAGTCTCTGGTAGCCATGAAAATTGCACTCAGGGGACCCATAAGGTTAGCATTACATTGGAACAGATGATTGCCTAAGATTTGTAGCTGTGGGGACAAAGCTTTTGTCAGATCACTAAATCATATAACATCATTATAACCCCTTCTGCAGGAAATCTGGGAGCCAAAATGGGATTGCTGAAATTTATGAGCAGAGGCAAGTGCAGTTTACTAGATAACTTGAAACAGGTAGAGCAAAATTGGAACCTCCTGACTCACTGAACTTGCTCTCCCCAGGCAGCCATTGCAAATGGCTACAGTTTCCATGAAGAGTGCACAGATGGCTCCATTCTCACAGCTTCCTTGGAAAGATGGAACATGGACCATGTCTTGATGACAGAGTTTGCTAGGTTCATCAACTTCTGAAATGTGGTGACAGAGCATAGACTACAACTCATGGGCAAAAGGAAATTGCTTAGAAGCAAATAGTAATATTTGTCAGGGAAGATCTTGAAGAGTTCACTTATTAAAACATTGGGTTGACATCTCTTATTTTGATCAAAATAAAATAGGGGTCAGCATTGTAGTTTATTCTGCTTTTAATTAGCTAATTAATTTTTGAGACAGGTTTGAGACCTGCTCACTAGAAAGATACATGCATAGAATTTCACATACCCAAAGGAAATGAAATCAGTATGTCAAAGAGATAGCTACATGCCTGTGTTCATTGCAACACTATTCACAGTAGCCAAGATATGGAAGCAACATAAATGTCCATCACTGAGTGAACGGATAAAGAAAATGTGGTTTATAGACACAATGGAATACTATTCAGTTTTAAAAAAAGCAGGAAATCCCGTCATTTGTGACAACCTGGATAAATCTGGCAAACATTATGCCAAGTGAAATAAGCCAGATACAGAAAGGCAAATACTATACGATCTCACTGATATGTAGAATCTTAAAAAGTTGAAATCACAGGAGCAGAGAGTAGAATGCTGGTTGCTAAGGGCCGGGGGGAGTGGGGAGGAGTGGGGAAGGGTGGGGCAGATGTTGATCAAAGGAAATACAATTTCAGTTAGATGGAAATAAGTTCAGGAGATTTTTTACAGAGCATGGGGACTACAGTTGATAACAATATATTGTATATTTGAAAAAAACTAAGAGCGTGGATTGTAAATGCTCTCACCACAAGAGTACATAAGTATGCGAGGTGATGGATGTGCTAACTTGCTTCATTTAATCATTCAGCAGTGTGTACACATATCAAGACATCATGCTGGACATCATAAATATATGTAATTATTATTTATCTACTAAAAATAATTTAAACAAAACTTTTGGGGGTTCTGTTCAGGTTTCTACCACCAATTACGACACTTCCTCAGAGATTCCTCTGCTGCGATGAATGACGACAAGCACGTGTTCCTTATCATGATTGCCTAAGAATGGCTTTCCATCTCCGGAGAGCATTATGCTCTGCTGTTTTGGACTTTTCCCTTAGCATTGTTGAGGATTAGGGTAAAATAGAAATTAGTATAACCAAGTATGGAATGAATTTGTTTACTGCTTTAAGTGGGGCGCAAAGCTGTATATTTTGTATCTTTTCTCAAATGATTCCCGCAAGTCCTAACGTGCATCTGTGCTTTCTGAACTGTCTCCCCATTTTTTCCCCTATTAATTTGACTTTTACTCCTTTTCTTTATAAAATCTTAAGGTTCTTTTTCATCTGGAATCCCACAAATCAAGTTTCCACTTGATGTAATCTGATGTTGTCTTGGCTATGACTTGGAGCACTTGCTTGTGAGGTTAAACCTTATTGTATAGTTTCATTATATTTTAGTTATAAAAGGAATTATGCATCCCCCTAGGGAACCATGGCATCCCTGCTGTACTGACCTCCGTCCTGCCCCCAGTGCATCCCTGACTCTGGGCCTTTGCACCTGTCCCTCTGCCTAAGGCTCTTCGTAGCATGTCTGCAGTGTGAATTGTTGGCTCCTTCTCACATTCATATTTCAGCCCAAATGCCATCTCCTTAAGGGATATTTCTTTTCCCCTGATCTAAAGGAGCCTTGAAGGACTACCTGAGATGGCTGCTTTCTTCATTCCAATCATAATAGTCCTGCAGTTTCTTGTTTATTTGTTACTTATTTCCCTACCTTGCCAAACAAAAGGCCTTGTGAAGAAGCCCCTGGTCTGTTACTGTGAAGGCCCCATCCCAGCACCTGGCACCTAGCAGACCCTTGAGAAATGTTTTCCTGCCTCAGAAACTGCCCTGAGAATATTTTGAAGTTACTAATGAGACGTCTGTATATATTTTAACATGCAAAACTTGCATACTTACCCTTGCAGAAATGTAGAATGCTAGCTTATTGAGAAAGCAAATGAAACACTTCACTCATGATAAATTCAACTGTGCAAAGTGCATATGCAGTGACAAATATTTCATAGATTACGAGTGTGGCAACAAAGATGGAGCAGGCTTAATTTTGACTGTGGATTGACACTTGAGAAGACCAGTAATTACTTAGATTGGTTTTTCTCTGCCTCTTTCTCCTGACTGACATATTTCTTATAAATTATAAGGGAAATGTAATTTTTAAAAATAAAAATTATATTGCTTACAGAATTTTCCTCCAAATGGTCATATAAAAATCTCCCTTGGCCAGGTGTAGTGGCTCACACCTGTAATCCCAGCACTTTTGGAGGCCGAGGCGGATGGATCACCTGAGGTCAGGAGATCGAGACCAGCCTGGCCAATGTGGTGAAACCTCATCTCTACTAAAAATACAAAAATTAGCTGGGCGTGGTTGCAGGTCTCTGTAATACCAGCTACATGGGAGGCTGATGCTGGAGAACTGCTTGAACCCAGGAGGCGGAGGTTGCAGTGAGCCCAGATAGCACCATTGCATTCCAACCTGGGAGACAAGGGTGAAACTTTGTCAAAAAAAAAAAAAAAAAAAAAAAAAAAAATTCCCCTAAGCTGCAGGCCAATATAGAGGTGGAGGTGTCTGGGGACCAAGCAATGATGAATTTGAGTCCATGAATATGCAAGGGAAGTCAGTGATGCTTCCTCCTCTAAGACAGATTCATGGTAGTAAAACTCCCAAGGTTAGGATGAACCGCCCACCTGGATCCAAATTCCACATGCCTCACATTGCACAACTCAATTTGAACCCTCTAAAACTCATTTTCATTATCTACAACATGCGCTTATATTCTTTTTCTCACAAGATGGTTGTTAATAGCAAATAGTAAGATGCATGGGAAAGTTCAGCATGAAGGTTTATTACATTATTGTCCCATGGATATAACAGTGCTGTGAATATAGTAGATGCTTAATGAAGAGTTATTATTGCCTTTATCTCTTTCAATGGATATTCAGAAGCATTTTCTAATACTTGAATCAAACATTGGAGAAACTGGCATCAAGTTTTGAGGGGCAATAATAAAGGAGAGGTTCCCTGGGTAGGATGCAGGTCTAAGGGCCAGTTTTAAGCCCTGTGGTGGGGCTGCCCTTCCTGTGTGCCCCGTTGGGAACATAAGTGGAGCAGGCTGAGGTTTCCTCATTTGTGTCTTACAGGCTCCCGTGGGGATAGGTTTTGGTCACAGCCCAACTGTCTGGGGTTACGGTAGGATGTTCAACCTCATTGATTGGGGTATGAGGCCAGGGTTTTGACAGCAACTAATTAGTAAGCACTGAATGTAACAGTCTTTAACCTAGTGCTTGCCTTTGGCGAGGGGATTGGGAACCATTTGCACCTCAGAGAGGCAATTTCCAGCCTGGAATATTGTCAGCCGCTTCTGCCTGACATTATGGAATATCAGTACATTTGATCAGGTCTAGAAAACCTTAAAATCACTGGCTGGGTGTGTTAGTCAGGCTTCAGCAGAGAAACAGAACCAATTGTTTGTGTGTGCATGTGTGTGTGCACATAAACAAATTTATTTTAAGGAATTGACTCACATGATCACAAAGGCTGGCAAGTCCAAAATCCGTAAGGTAGGCCAGCAGGCTGAAGAGCCAGGGAAGACCTCCATATTATGGTTCAACTCCTGAGGGCTATCTGCTGGGGAACTTGCTCTTGGTCAAGAGAAGTCAGTCTTATTTTTATTTTATTTTATTTTTTCTACTGAGAACTTCAACTGATTGGATGAGGCTCACCCACATTAGGAAGGGCAGTCTATTTTACCTGCAGCCTATTAACTTAAATATTAATCTCATCCAAAACACTCTCACTGACACTCACAGAATAATATTTAATCCCATATCTGGGCTCTGTGGCACAGCACATTTGACACATGCAGTTGACTATCACATTGGGCTTCTGGGGAATTCTTCTGGTTAGGTGATATTTTTCCAATACAATTGCTTCCTCTCACAGTTCACTCCTTGACTCTCCACCAGTGTCATTGGAGAACGGTGCACCAGCAAGAGGAACAGCAGTCACTCTTTTCCTCAGTGTCCTCATCTGGAATGGGAGCAGTGCTATCATTGCTCCTCAGCGGCTCTTAGCACATGCTGATTCTTTTCTCCAAAGCACGCCACATTGCAAGGGTTCTGCTCAAATAACCATCGTGACTGCCAGTCCATTTACAGACGGGGAAAGTCACAGGGGAGTCAGGATGGCACAGGGATACAAGCCAAATCTCTCATTGCTGGTCCACAGTTACTTCCTCTGCATTGGCCTTGACTTGGCATGAAATCACTGATGAGACTTCCACGACGTGGATGAGGACTCCACTCCTTCTTAGATTTGTCTGCTGCAATAGAGAAGAACTAAATTCACCAAGTGTCAACACTCCATTATCAACACTACTTGAAAAATTAATTCCAAAATCTGTACTATCCCTTTGTGTTCACTTTATGTGTTTGATACCTGAGGGAATACAATGTTGACTAAGAGAAAAAAAAAAAAAAAAGGTTCTGCCCCCTCTCACTCCTTAAGAACAAGGTCTATGTTGGTTGCCAAGAGTGAAGAAAGAACAAATACAGATACAAGACAAACTAAATTCAGTTACAATTTAGATGACTAAAATCCTGTCTAGAAGGCTTGAGGAAGAGGGTCCCTGGACCCATAGTTTGAATCAATGCAGTGATAGAATGTATTGACCATTTAATCTGCAAACAGGAGTGAAGGATTAATCAGAGTAATAGAGTGATTTCAGTCTTTTCCTTCTTTAATTAACATCTGGCTATCTGTGAACAACAGCCACATGGTGCAAAGTACTTACTCTGCTTCTTCAAATTTGCCTCCTTTGTTGTCTGAAAATGGATTGATGTGACTAACATTCAGTTACTACGTGGTGTGCTGAAATAGCCATCTCAAGATTTTTTTTTTTCTCCAAGATCATGATTAATGGGACAAATAACATCGAGTCCTGCCCTGGCTTGCCCACTGGCAACGGGAGCATGAGCAGTGCCCTTGCTTGTGGATGACGCATGACTCGGGCACCCAGAGCTCTGGCCCTGCTCATGCTGCCAAGCTGAGGCCCTGGACTGGGGCCAAATTCGGCCCATGAGCATTTTCACTTTGGGAGACATCAGGACAAGTTGGCAGGCAGAGGTCACAGTAGGAAGGCCGAGGGTCTGATGGCCTAGACCCTGCTGTTGAAGGGGCCACCAAGGGCAGATGGGCAGGGTACGGTGAAGGTCGCAGGAGCCAAGGTTTGAGTCCAGGGAGTTAGTTTTAGTCAGGAGTAAAGAAGAGGCATGGAGCGTGGAAGGCGAGTCTGTCCGGTAGCAGAAATGGCTTGATTTCATTTTACGACGGTTCTTAAAACTTTTGTTCTTATTACTTATTTGTATTTGACAAGTAAAATTGTATAAATATATGGTGTACGAAATAATGTTTTGAAATATGTACACATTGTGGAAGTGCTAAATTCAGCTAATTAGCATATACATTAGCTTACGTAGTCAACATTTATTTGTGGTGAAAGCTTTTCAAATCTACTCTTTCAGTAATGTTGAAATGCACAGTATGCTGTTATTAAGTATAGTCACCATGCTGGACCATAGATCTCTCGCTGAATACTTTTGGCTCTTTCTACATAGTAAGCCCCACCTCACAAGGCAATCACAGTCACACCACAGGCACCAAAGGAGTTCTGGGCCCAGAGGGCAGGAAGGAGCTCAGGACTGGGTGCCACTAGCTGCCAGGTTGGGGCCATCTCCTAAATTCTGAGTCTTGTTTCCTCATCTTCACAGCAGGAATACCAAACCCCACTTCTAGGGGTGCTGAGAGGATTGAGCCAGAAAACAGCCAGGTCCTGGCACAGAGCTCAGTGTGTGAAGTCTGCTGAATCTGCCATGCAACCAAATCTGCAGGCAATTCTCCAGAGAGAGTGCCAGAAAAATGCTCAACACCTAGGGCTTAAGTCAAAGATGTAACAAACGAGGCTGGAAGGGAACATTCGTATCTTGTATCCATTTATCCAATGGGCTTGGATCCTCACAACACCCCACCAAGTCCTTGCTGTGACTTTATTTGAATGCTAGTGAGCTTGTCATCCCTCCTTCCCCTCTCCCTTCCTGTAAAATTTTTTTCTTATCTATTTATTAAACACTCACTCCCTGCCAGGCAGAGTTAGGCACAAGGGATATCATGGCAAGAGAAACAGAATGTACAAATCCACAGGCACATTTGGAGGGAATGCTAATGTTGCGAGACTTCCTTAGCTCAGCTAAAGACAGGGTCTTTGTCACACAGCCAGGAACATTGAGGCTCGTAGATGATTTGAAGAGTGAGAAAAATGGGATTTATTGGGCAAAAAGGAAAAAAACGGGGGGAAACAGATACTCTTAGCGAAGCGAGACGGTGTGCTTTCTGCCTGTGCGCTTCCCACCTCACAGACTGAATCCCAGGTTTCACCCATGAAGAGGAGGGGCCAGGCTTCTCCCTGCTGCAGATAGCACAGCACTTCTGTGGCTCCTCCCTAGTGCACAGACTGGTTGGAGTTTCTCTGGGGACCCCTCCCCACCTGGCTGTCTCATTAAGGGATGCATTGTCTCTGGAAGAGGGATTGAGTCAGCCAAGGTAGTGAGCGCTGGGCAGCTGAGATGAGGTGGGTGCGGGTGGGGCTTGGGTGTGATGCCAGGATGCAGCGAGCCCAGAACTTGAATCCCCACTGATGCTGAAGCCCAGCAGTTCCTGACATAGAGATGCTGGCTATTTGGAGAAAGCTCTGGGTGTCAGCTAGAGAAATATGTTTAGCATACTCTTTATGGGGAATCCCCTGGTCTCCTGATGTGGATTCATGCACCTGGTGAAAGTGGCCCAGCTTAGAAGTAACTCTGGGACAGGAGCCAAGTGCAGGAATTCTGCTCCCAAGGACTTTTTAAGCTGCTTGATTCTGCCTCTTCCCACCTGGGGTCAAGCACATACATACCCTTTGTTTCCATGGAGCGGCACTCTCTGTCAGGGTGGGATGGTGGCAGCAGGCTGACTCTGTCCCTCACTGCTCACTCTCCAGCTCAGGGACACCAAGTCCTGGTCCTGGACTCAGTGGCTCTGCTGCTACCTCAGACGGACAGATGCAAACTTATAATCCTTCTGTGACCTTCGTATTTTCTTTCTTGGTGTTTTTATTGCAGATGAGCTCAGCCTTCTTTCTGTGTCAGTCAAGGAGGTGTCTGTCCTCATGTCTGAGCGTCCATCAAGGCCCCATCCCATCCACTTCCTCTCTATGTCCTATCTGCTGTCATGCTTTCTTTTACATGTGATCTTGAGTTCCTCCCAACTGGGGTGCAGACTTTGCTGTGTTCACTGTTGTACTCCCGGCACTTAGGATAAAGGCAGCTGGCACACTGTAGGAACTACGTAAATATTTGCTGAGCTAGTGAAGCACTCTGGCTCATAGCTGCCAGCCTGACACCCATGGTCCCCTGGTGACTGGGCTCATCCATCTTTACATCATCTTCCTCTTCTGCAGTGAATGCAAAATGGTTTCTGCTCACTCACACTCAAAGTCTAAGGAGGCAGAAAAACATCAACACATCATGATGAAGAATAAGTGGCAGGAGGGATCCTCAGAGCCCAGGAGCCATTGAGCTGGGTCTTCCTGGACCTTGGGCTCCAGCAAGGGACTTGCTCTCCCAATGGACTCGCATGCTCTCCATCAGAAATAGGATTACCTTTATTTACCACCAATTCATTTCAGAAAATCCCTCTTTCATTTATTTTCTCAACAAATGGATTGGTTTGGGGTGGACCCTATGTTCCATCGATCCTGCTATTGCTCCTGTTAGGACATTGACCTTGCTGTCAGCTCTAGGATTGGGTTTTGGGTATGTGCATCCTGAGGACCTCAATCTTTTCTCTGAACTCTGTGCTGATGGTTTGGTCTCTTGGCTGCTCAGTCCTCCTGAAAATGTGGTCACCAGTCCAGCAACATCAGCCTCAACTGGGAACCTTTTGGAAATGCCAGTTCTTGGGCCCCTCCCCAGGCCTGTGGAGTCTACAGGACTGTCAGGAATCTGGGCTCTGACATAGGTCAACCTTAAGAATGGCTTTAGTAGCTGTGCATAGGAAGGATGGACACTGGAAACAGCAGGGAGGGGATATCTGAAGTTGGGGGCCCTTGAAGTTAGGGGCTCCATTCAAAGGCTGTTAATTGCTCATACAAGAGAATGCAAGGGCCCAGACCAGGACTGGAAAGATGTGGGTGGGTCTATGATATGTTTACAAAAGTAATGGCCTACTCTTGGTGATGGGAGGACAGCAGGGCCAGTTATTCCTGGACTTGCTTACAGCATGACTGTAAGGGACTCTGCTCCTGCAAGGCCTCCTGGGTGGCTGCTCAGCCTTGTCCAGCTCCTTCCAGCTTCTTATCAGGATCTGCCACCATCTTCCTCCAGCTTTGCTCAGCAACTTGACTAGAAATCGGATTCCTACCTGCTTCTTCTGCCAACGTGGAGTCTATGTGCATGTGTGAGGAGGGATTAGTTTGCTTTGACCCAGTCTTAGGGTTTATTGTCCCAACTGCCACACCTTGTCCTCCTGTCTGTGCTTCCCTGCTTGGCCTTCTTTCTGAACTTCTTCTGTCCACACTGCTGTGGGTTTCTTTTCAGCACTCACAGGTCATCAGGGCTAGAAGGGAAAAGTGTGGTATTTTCTTGGAAACTAGTATAACCCACTTTGTTTTCCATTATCTCTATTTGCACAGTTGCCTGATAGGCAAGTCGAGATAAATACATTTTAGGCTTGCAATTAATTTGTGAATTATTAAGAGACTGGTGATCATAGCTCTCTCTCGATAGTTCTCATAAATCTCTCTATCTGACATCTGGTCTTCTCTTGGAATCTTCTTCCTGGACACATGAAAAGAAAGGACAGATTTGGATGCAGCATGTCAATGGTTAGGGGTTGGGCTGGGATATAGGTCATCAAGATTTAAGTCTGCTGTTGTTTTGAGTTTTGATTGCTCTAAAAGGGCAAAGAAAAAACAGGTTTGCTCATGGGATTTTTGCCATTAGCACACCAAATTAAAGCCAAATCTGCTTTTCTGGGGGAGGACTGACATTTATGTTTCCTCTGCTTGGTCAGAAACCAGAATATTATTTAATTTCTTAAGGAATTAAAGTTTCTGCAAAATTTGAAAGAAAATGGTATAACTCAACTTTGTTTCTTGACATGGGCAAGTGTTTGAGAGTTCTTTGTGATTCAATCAATTAATGTTTTCATTTTTATTATAATAAAACAAAGAAAAAAACCCAGTATTACAAAAATGCATATTCCCTCTGACCCAGGAAGTAGATTCCTGAACAATTACAGGAAAGAAACTTTTTCCCTCACCTAATACATTCTTCACTTGTTACTCTAAAACATTCAGGCACTCCTACGCTCTGAAGAGTGGGAGAAAGTGAGAGAGAAAGGTCCACAGCACACACTTCATGAAAGGAGATGCTGAAGTTGACCTTATGTGTGGTGCATGAGTGTTCAGCAACCGTGCTTCATCTTTACTGAGTAACAGAAAGACCCTGAGCCCTGGCATCGCTATTGTCAGTGTATTAGTCCATTCTCACACCTATCAAGGTGGGCGATTCATAAATGCATAAGTTTATACATTTATAAAATGTATTAGTTCATTGTGCACATATTACCAAGACTGGGTAATTTATAAAGGAAAGAGTTGCAATTGACTCACAGTTCTGCATGGCTGGGCAGGCCTCAGAAAACTTACAGGCACGGCAATGGCGGAAGGGGAAGCAGCCACCTTCTTCACAAGGCTGCAGGAGAGAGAAGTGAGAACGCAGAAAGAAAACGGCCACTTTTAAAACTATCAGATCTCATGAGACTTCACTCGCTATCACGAGAACAGCATGGGGGAAAACACTCCCATGATCTAATCACCTCCCTCCCTCAACATGTGAGGATTACAATTAGAGATGAGATTTGAGTGGGGACACACAGCCAAACCGTATCAGTCGGTGTCTCCCGTCGCTGCTGGCAGTGATGCAGCATGTCAGAGTCTTGGCACTGTGGGTTTCCTTTTCTGCACACCCACATGAACCCACTCAATTGTGGGCTGATGTTAAAGCTTGGGATCTTGCATTTATATCTTACCTGTTACATCAATGTGTTCTCGAACACATTTTTACTGAGAACCTGTTTTATAAAAGCCCTTGTTGGAGGAGCCTCCAACACATGGGACACATTATTGAACAAAAGTCATCCCCACTTTTTATAGTTTAGATTCTAACAAGGGAAAAATGCCCCCAAATCATCAGAGTAATGCATGAAGGAATTACATGGTATTTAGAACAGATGAGTAAAAAGGAAAAGAAAGGGTAAGATGAAAACATAGAGCCGGATAAGAGGTTTAGTCCATGAGTGAGGCTGGGCTGGAGGGAGGCACATTTGCTAGAAATGATCTGATTCGTTCTCATAGGAAGATGAGACTGGAGCAAATACTTGAAAGAGACCAGAGAGGGCATTCTGAAGCTCTTCGCAGGTGGAGCGTCCCAGGCAGACCCACCAGAAAGAGAGCAAAGGGCAGCAGGTAAGCCTGAGGAGCTGGGAAAGGAGCATTGCTTATGCAGGCATTCATTAAGATTAAACATATATTGCATGGGACACATTTATACTCACAATTACTTTTATCTATCTGAAATAAATTATAAATGTTTGTTACCTTTTTAATTACATCTTCCTCATGATTTGGCTTCCCTTATCAATTCCTTTTTTTTTTTTTTTGCATAATTCACTCATAAAATTCCTTGCAGAAACAGTGTGTTTTCCATTCCATTGAAGTGTATCTTCTGAGGCAATCAAGTCCACCTTTGTCTCCTTTTTTTTTTTTTTTTTTGCCTAATGACTATGCATTACTAAGAAAATGATCAATATTAGCTTTATGAACTGTATGCTGTCCATGCACTGGCATAAAGTTACCAATTCTGAAAACTGCTCTTCAGATTTGATTTGTTGAGGAGTGTAATATCACTTTCTATGACATAAGTTGCTTTTCCATTCTTTGAGATTACATTGCATCTCTTATTCAACTTTTAAAAATGTTGCCCACTGCCAAAAAGAAAGCATCCATGTCGACTTTTATTCACTTTATCTTCAACATTGCATGTGATGGTCTCCTTGTTTCCAGGCTGGAAGAGTATTAGTCACATCCATAAAAAAGTAAAGAATTCTTAAGGTGTGAAATCCATTTCAAAGGTAGGCTCAGCAAATGCCATAATAATTATCCACTTTGTGTCAAAATTTCTTTTTCTGTTTATAGGTAATATTGTCCCTTTTACTACTATTGTTGATACTTAGAGTGATATATTATTCCTCAATTATTTCTTTAATACCTTCAACAGGTTTAAGTATAAAAGTGCTACCTTTTTTTCAATTTACATAATTCCATAGCTGAAGATATTTTTAAAACTAGTTAGAAGTATAAAGGCTTTACTCAACGAATCACATAAAAAGTCAACATGGATTGTGAGGTTTTTTTTCAGAATTAAAGAATGATTTCACTTCTTCAAATAAACTGAAAAAATTTTAAATGAAATGTATGAAAGAATATGAGTTTTTGACAGTGAGATAATTGAACATCGCTAGTCCAACAAAATCATAAAAGTCATTTAATTGTTCAGTTTAAATAGCTAAAGTTTGAGAACAATTTCATGAGAATAACTTTGATGTCAATAGAAAGAACACCAGCCGCTGCTGAACAGCATTGTGCGGAGCATGGGCAGGACGGCCAGCACAACCGCAGAATCATTTTTGCTTCCTTTCAACTCTGAATAAATATTGTCTGCACATTTATACAAACATCTACCCCCAAAATTGTATTTGTATTATTTCTATCTAAAGCAGTACAATTATTTTTATTTACTCCTAGTTCAATATGGGAGTCTGTGGAAAAATTACTCTTCTTTCTGAAGTCTTATCTGGAAGAGTATTTACTCACAATAGTCTTTTCCTTTTTCACAAGAAAACATATTTCACAAACAAAAGAAAATTGTTTAATTTTCTTTCAATTAAATTTAAAGAAATAAAATTTAAATTAAATTAATTTGATTAATTGAACTTGTGGCTATACTATAAAAAGGTGAGGCATTGAAATCTTTGATAATCTATGCAATGGGAAATGGGGCTATTACATTTTTAATTATTGCAGTAATTAAAGTTTTGAAGTTTTGCACCATCTGTCATGGAGAAGAGGCTTAGTTCTGAAACGTATTTGGACAGCTCTTGCTGAATGATTAGCTCACACACAGGTAGCTGTGCATACAGTAGTACAGTTGTGGGTTGTTTAATGATGGGGATACATTCCAAGAAATACCTTGTTAGGCAATTTTGTCATTGTGAGAATGTCACAAAGTATACTTACATAAACCTAGTGGTACCACCTATTATGCACTTAGGCTGTAGCATTGTAAATATGGTCTGTTATTGACCCAAATGTCATTACTCAGCTCATGACTATATTTGATTTTGGCCAGCATGGGCTGGGCAATCTCTTCCAGCACTGTGGCTCAATGATCACATGGATTTTTCACCTACCACATTCCATGAAATGCAAAGAGAATAATTAATGGGAAAGCCAGAGGTATTTTCCAATTTACATAGCTCCATTGTTGAAACTTGCATGTTCTCTCTTAGCCTCAATTAGCTATGACACACAGCCATGCCTTTCTGCTCTGAGTGATGCGTGTGTTATCCACAGCCTCAGGTGGTCAGCCAGACTGACTCAGGCCTCGGCAGGTGCTTGGGATGTTACTGCTCCTTTCCAAGCCCTTCTTCAGAGGCAAATGCCAGGAAAGATATGCTATCTGAGAACATTAGAAAAGCTGTCACTGCTCACAGCTTAGCGCTGCTGGGAAAATCAGGTTCCTCTCCCTGATCAAGAACACCTGCCAGTTCCACATGCATCATCAGAAGGTGAACCTGTGAGTCACAGTGAGGCTCCAGGCTCCACGTGTGAGTGATCGTGCAAGCACCGACTCCTAGAGATGAAAGAGGTCCAAGAATGCCTGATCCAGTTCTCCTCAGATGTGAGAGTCCCTCTCTGGCATCCTGTTAGGCGGCACTACAGTGCATGTTTGAAATGTGGGTTCAGAGCTGTGCCCTTGGATGTAATTATTATTGTTGATAGTTGTGGCTAGAACAACTCTAGGGGGCACCATACGCATGCACCCTCGAGCTGTGCGCCACAGCCTGTGGCCCTATCTGATGTCTGTGACTGATATTATCCCCTAAGAGCCATGAAGACACTCAAGAAGATGTTTATGTCTGAGTTGAAGACCGACTACCTCTACGACCAAAGTGTCCCTGGAGAGTGCCCAAAGTCAAGTTTCAAATTCTCTGTAAGAATTATTTTTATGTTTTATCTAACTATAAGGGCCAGGCTGATCCTCACCAGTGTCTTCAGTGCCTCCCCTGACAGAGAAAACATTATTCCTTCTATCCATGAGACAATGGGAAAGGCAGTTCTTCCTCATGTTGAGTCACACACACTCAATTTGCCTGTGGCTTCCTGACATTGGTCCTGGTCCTGCCCTTTGGGGCTTGCCTTGGATTGGGATCTCAAAAAGCAGAAACACACTGTACTTTCAAGCATTTGCTCACTTTCCCTTTTCAACCCGAAGGCAAACCTATGGATGAGCAGGCATGAGGCCTCCTCCCACCTTATGAATGGGGAAACTGAGGCTCAGAGCAGGTGCCCCACCCACAGGCCAGGTGCCTCCCAGTTCCTGTGGCTCTTGACCCTGGGGACTGCTCCCTCAGCTCAGCTTAGGATGGGCTGATGGATGGAGGGTGATATGGTTTCGCTCTGGCCCCATCCAAATCTCACTTTGAATTGTAGCTCCCATAATCCCCATGTGTTGTGAGAGAAACCCGATGGGAAGTGATTGAATCATGGGGGTGGGGTCGTCTGTGCTTTTCTCGTGATAGTAAATAAGTCTCATGAGATCTGATGGTTTTATAAAGAGGAGTCCCTCCACACATGCCCTCTTGCCTGCTGCTGTGTAAAATGTGCCTTTGCTCTTCCTTGCCATCTGCCATGATTGTGAGGCCTCCACAGCCATGTGGAACTGTGAGTCGATTAAACCTTTTTCCTTTGTAAGTTACCCAGTCTTGGGTATGTTGTTATTAGCAGCATGAGAACAGACGAATACAGAAAGCCTTCTGTTAAATGTTCTGTGCCAGCCCTTCCTGAGGATTGGTTGCCGCAGGGGCAGTCTGCTTCATTCCACTTGCTGTGCAGTGGTCCTGAGAGGATTCTGTAGGAAGAACGGTCTCTGTGCCTTGAATGGGTCTCTCGCTTAACATCAGTAGCTGACCCCCTGGGAGCCGGGAGAGAACAGAGATCTGCAGGCAACCCTGCTCAGATGACTTAGTCCTATACAGAAGCTGCTGGGCAGTCTTCCACCTGAATTTTATGCTTTAATTATTTACCTTGTATATGATCTCATTTCACAGTTATATTCATTTTATTTTCACTTTAGCACTTGATTCCAAGATGTTAAACTTGGAGTGTGAAGCTATGAGAGATGGGTCTGGGATTATGACTATGCGGTCCTAATGCTTTCTCAATAATGAATATGCTCTGATCATAAGTTTCTTGCCTAGATTCCATTGCTGCTTTCTGGACCAAATGTATTTTGTTTGACCAAAGAGTGGGTGCCATTTGACTTTCAGGAGAGCATGTAAAGTTTCAGGAGGATGGAAATAAATTCCTTTATGTAAGAATTTATAGGATTTCAAATTAGAATCTAAAAATGGAATAAGTGGTGATTTTTATATTGAAGTAACATAATTATTAGACATAAATTTTTCTACAATGTCAGATTTTAAAATTATGTACTTGTAGATGGGGGATCGGTTATTGACTGATAAACCGATGATAACCAACTGATAAACAAATGACTCCAAAGTTCAGTGACTTAAAACAACAGCCATTTACTTTGTCCTGTGCTTCAGGATGTAGACTGCAGTCAGCAAAACATTTGTTTTGCTCATCTTGCTTACAAAGAGAGGTCCTCTGGTCCTCTAGCCACTGGCTACCTGTAGTTATTTAATTTTAATTATGAATTAATTTAAGAAAATAAAATGTCTGATCCTCAGCCACACTGGTCATGTTTCAGGCGCTCACTAGTTACATGGGAGTGGAAGATGCCCTGAAAACAGTGCAATTATAGAACATTTCCATCATCACTGTTATTTCTACGGGGCAGCACTAATCCAGAGCCTTGCCTGTTGCTGGACAGTTTAAGATGACATCTGTCATGTGGCCGGTGGTCAATGCTGGCTGTCCACTGGAGTACGGATCTCCACAGCCTGGTCTGACTTCTTCTCATGGAGTTTGGTTTCAAAAATTGTAAAGCAAGAAGGTGGCCCACATGCCAAGGTCTTTGAAGGCCTCCGCTGACATCACATGTATTGATGTCCCATTGGCTAACACAGATCACATGACCCATCGCAGAGTTAATACAGGAGGGGCCTGAGCACAGTGCACACCCCAAAAAACACAACTGAATGAGAGCATTGAAAACTACCACATGGTGAGACGTACATGTTATTTTGGAATAATTAGTAAGCACTCAAACCACAGTATATTTTGAAAGCATCATTTAGGTCATCATCTCCATTGGGCTCACATCAGCCAGTTCTGCAAAATTATACCACAATAACAAAGATTGCCAAGGCTCAGCAAAGTATTCACACACATACACACACACAACTTTGTGTCTAAACTTACTATAATTAAACTAGAATTTTCACCACACTATAACTCTTTGCCTTGATGGTAGAATATTGATTCAATAAATATCTGTTCAATGAGACAGTGCAGGTGACATAAGTACAAAGACAATTATCATCCCATTTCCTTGCTGGAAGAAACAAACACTAAAAATTATAAATATGGAAAACTTATAGCCACGTGGTTCATAAAGGAGGAAAAATAAAAGCAATAGTCAAAAGTAATTCAAGAGCCTGGTAATAACAGCTTCTAATATAGCATAATATTCCACATGGCACTGTATTTCTTACATGCATTGTATGTTCTAATTAGTTTTAGACTCAGCATCATTTCATCACTGCCTGCCATCACATTCTGCCAGCATCATTTCATCACTGCCTGCCATCACATTCTGCCAGATAGCATCAGTGAACAAGAGGGATAAAGATTGCTGCTTTGTTCTGCAGTTACATATTTTTGTAGGGAGAAAAATAATGTTAAATAAGCAAGTAAATGATATGGTAAGGCGGAAGAAGAATTAGATACCACAGGGTTGAATCGTTGGTGTTGGAGTGCCTGAAGGGGCAGGGATTCAGGTTCCTGAGTTCAGGATGAGCCTCTTCAGGGAGGTGAGGGGCAGCCTAGCAGGTGTCCTGGGGAGGAACCCTCATGTGGGAGCAGCTCAGGGGGTCCCAGAGCAGGTATAAGGAAGCCAGATGGAAAGTAAAGAGTCAGTGAGTGGGGTGTAGTGGTCAAGGTTCTTCAAAGACGTAGAACCAATAGGCTACATGTACAGAGATATCTATGGGAGGGAGGGGATTTATTAGGAAATTTGGCTCAAACAATTAGGGAGGCTAAGAAGTCCCATGACAGGCCATCAGTAAGCTGGAGACCCTGGGATGCTGGCAGTGTGGCTCAGTCCAGGTCTGAAAGCCTTGGTGCCAGGGAAACCTATGGTGTAACTCTCAGCCTGAGGAGGCCTGAGAGCGTCGGGGGCTCTAATGGGAGTCCTGAAGTCCAAAGCCTGGAGAGCTTGGAGTTCTGATATCCAAGGATAGGAGAAGAGTTTCCCAACTATGGAAGAGAGAGGGTGAGATGTCAGCAGCTTTCTGCCTTTTTTTCCATCTGGGCCCCCAACTGATTGAATGGTGCCTGCCCAAATTGAGGGTGAATCCTCCCCTCTCAGCCCACTAACTCACATGCCAATCTCATCCGGAAACACCCTGGCAGACACACCCAGGAATAACACTTTACCAGCTACCCACATACCCCTTATCCAGTCAGGCTGACAGAAAATTAACCATCACAGGGTCTTAGATGTTCTCCCTCTGAATGAAATGCGGGGCTACCTCCAGGTCTGGAAAGAGCGGCGTGGCTTTCCTCCTGTGCACAAGTTTCACTTGCGATGGGGGTGAGCATCCTATCTGTAGCTATAACTGTATCTGTATCTGTGTCTGTGTTTAATCTTACCCTTTTCATTCTCAACATTGTATTAAAATCATGTCCCCATGTCAGGTAAACGCTCTGCATCTACACCATGATGATCACAGAAAACACTCAACAGTTTGGGCCTTGGGAGGTGACCACAGCTTTGTTTGTGGGATTGTATGTCCAGAATTGTGTTTAGGGTTACAGAACCAAGATGGCTGGCAGTAAAATGGGTAGCTGTGTTTCCCTGAGTCTCAGTTTCTCCAACTGTGAAAGAGGCTGATGGCCCCAGACCCTTCCTATACTGGTTAAGTGAACTTGGGGACAAACATAGAGGACAGAGATGCAGAGCCGAGAAGCCTTGAGCGCAGGCTTGCTGTGGATGCAGGTTGGGGGGGTGCCGTCAGTAGAGGACGGTATTCAGCCATCACCAGGCTTCTCTGAGTTGTTGAAGGAAGAGATGGGGTTCGTTGAACAGCAGGAATTCTTCCAGAGGAAGGTCAGTGAATTGTGCGGCCCCTCCGGCCTCTGCCCCGCACCTGGGGACACATGGTTCTCACATTCCGAGACCAGCCACATTCACAGGTACTAACACACACAGGCGCTCCTGCCAGGCACGTCCCACTGCTGTTGACGTGTGTTTCTGTTTTTGCAAGAAGTGATTTAACACGAGCTTCTGTGGTTTTAAAGCAAGTTTGTTTACAAAAGAATGAGATTTAGATAGAAGGGGGGAAAAGACAGAACAATTTAATTCCTTCTCTCAAAGGATTAGTGCCCTTGATAAAAATGAACAGAGGGGCTGGGGGAGGAAATTCCTCTCCTAGGGTTGATAGCAGCCCAGATACAGAACCCAATCTGGCTTCCTTCCCACCACACACCAGCCATGGCCAAAGGCCCAGTCGGTATCAGCCTCAGCCCTGGCCCTGAATTGAGGATGGTGCTGAGCTGCGTGGCCTGACTGACAAGCACGCAGAAAAAGGCACCAATGAAGTAGAAGACCCTGGAGTAGGCATGTCCAGATGGCATCACTTGGTGAGAGATGTGCCACAATGTTTTCATGTCCTCAAGCTTGTTGGAGCTTTTGCTCAGGCCCCTGTCACAAGCACGCAGCAGCATGATGCTTTTGGGAGTGGAAATGAAGACAGTTTTATAAGAAAGCAACTCTCTCTTGTGAGAACACAGCTGGCTCTTCAGCCATGAGTTCTAGTTTGAATCTGATAGCCCTTCCCATCTGTTTGACATTCCACAGCTTTGTGGGTGGAGACGAGGCATTTTGGAGTGGAGTCTCCCCCGCCCCTAACCTGGAATTTGGTGCAACATTGGAAGGTAAAGGTGGAGTTTCCAAGAGAACAGCATTGAAGGAGGGCTGAGAAAGCACAAGACAGGAAGAGTCTGTGCCAAAAGACTCTGGATAGGAAGAAACACAAGAAAAAATTTATCCAAAGTCAAGATTGAGTGGGAGCCCAGAGGAACGTTGCATTCAAATGGCAAGTGTTCTACTTAACTTAGCATCTTGTAATTTAGTATCTAAAGCAATTTGGTACCTTCTTTTTTTTTTTTTTTTTTTTTTTTTTTTTTTTTTTTTTTTTTGAGACGGAGTCTCGCTGTGTCACCCAGGCTGGAGTGCAGTGGCCGGATCTCAGCTCACTGCAAGCTCCGCCTCCCGGGTTCACGCCATTCTCCTGCCTCAGCCTCCCAAGTAGCTGGGACTACAGGCACCCGCCACCTCGCCCGGCTAGTTTTTTGTATTTTTTAGTAGAGACGGAGTTTCACCGTGTTAACCAGGATGGTCTCGACCTCCCGACCTCGTGATCCGCCCGCCTCGGCCTCCCAAAGTGCTGGGATTACAGGCTTGAGCCACCGCGCCCGGCCGGTACCTTCTTTTAATTTAGTATCTTTTTTCTATAATGCCAAGTTACATATATAAAAACATGTATTTCCTTATGCTCAGAATAATGAATATATGTTAATTCTTACCATGACTCAATAATCACTTTTTTTTTTTTTTGGCAAAAGTTAGCAATATCCATTTTAATTTTAAAAGTTAGTTTACAGAATCTTCAAGAAAATGTGCTTTGCAGACATATTTTGGACAACTTTTTTCTCATAATACTTTTCTTGGTTTTTCAGGAGGGATTATGTATGCACTCCATTGCCTTTCAATGGAAAATTGACAAAGAAATTGAAAATAAGGCACAGTGTTTGTAAAATTTGAGATTTAAATGCCCCATTTGATGAAATTAGATAATGCTAAGATTCAGTTTGAATGACTTGCAATTTCAAAAACTTAGAGCAAATAATGTATTTTTATTGTTTCAAGAATGAAACAAAACTCTCAGTTGCCTGGTTTTGGCTTTGGATGGACTCTACAGATGTTTCATGTGTCTTGCCAGTTCAGAGGCTCCCCTTAACCCCTGCCCCCCCCCCAATAAAGCTGTTGGCTTTTCCCACCAATCTCAGCACATCTCAACTGACTGCATCACCAATGCCTGCTTACAGCACCTGATCAACAAGGGGTTATGGAAAATAAGTGAGCGAATGAACACAATTGTGTTGCCCGTTGGCATTTGGAGAATCATGAGTTTATGGCTGAGTAACATTTTTTCTTTTCTTGTGTTATGCTGTGACTACCAGTGCATGGAGCCAGACATGGGAGTGCCAGGAGGGCCCAGACTGGGAGGCAGCAGAGCCTAGACTGATGTGGGCCTTGGAGACAGGACGGTCATTTCCTGTGGTTTCAGCAAAACTCAGTGTGGTTTGGGAATAATTTCCCTTTGAAATTAAGTTATCTTAGAAATCTCTCAGTGGCTTAATATTTTCAACCCATGAATGTTCACAAACATATCCTTTAAATTTGAGCACTGTGAAACGGAGCTATTCCTGGGACTTACACGAGGAGATGCTGCCGGGGGACTCTCCTTGAGTAAGGTGATGACCCAGGTGAGAACACTGTCCCTCAAGATTTGGGCACCTCTCACGGTTGAACGGCTCTCCCTGGGCTTCTGTTTGGCTTCTCCCCCACTGCTTCCCAACACCCCTGGTGCAGGGGTGAAGGAACCTGGAGGAAGTAGGTTCCTGGATCAGGGTTGGGGGCTCTGATGACAAGGATGGCTGAACTGGAGGGCCATAGTGATTTCCTCAGACCCTTGTTTCAGTATGAGCGACCCTAACAGCTTCATAAGGTTCTTAAACCATCATATCTTTAACAGACTCAGATTTACTATCCCTTCTTTATGTCCCCTTGGGGTTTCTTTAAAACCAAAGGGGCTGTGGGCTTGATTCTCAGACTGTAGGGAAGCTCAGAGGCATGGGGGTGTGTAGAGAGCGGGAGAAGGGATCTCCAAAGTCCCTGGGAGCCTGCAGGAAGGAGCGACTGTGGGACCTCCCTGAGGTGGACACATTTTGGATCGTGCACAGGGGCATTGTCCAATGCACTGGGGACTGATGTCCATGCAGACAGGCACTGTATTCTAATGGCCTACTTGGATGGGTGCATTTTTTTTTGTCACAAATGTGCTGTGTAATGTATTAAGGATGATCTGCATATCTGCTTGTAGTAATTTTTTATGGCATCAATAGAAATAAAATAACAGTGGTTAATACTTCCTGTTCCCGAATGAGGACATGTGGTTTGGGGATGTTCAGTAACACACCTGACACTATACAGGTGTTAGTGGCAGAACCAGAATGCACTCCAACCTGTGACTGATCCCACATATTCCTTCCATACCCTGCAGGTCAATTGCAGTGTCTGAAGAGCACAGAGATGCAGAAAATAGGCTTTTTTTTTTTTTTTCTGTAAAGACAGCTTATTCTACACTTAGTTCAGGCATATTTTGATATACACAGTGAAGGAGAAACGTGGGTTATACTTTGATGTTATGCATGGACAAGCCAAAGATGTAATTTTCCTAATTTTTGGCCAGAAACCATCCCACATTCAAGGAATGGCTCAATGGGATATTCAAGTAACAAAAAGATAGTTAACGTTTGTTAATGACTAAAATGTGTTTGAAGCTTTAGATATTTTCACTTTCATTATTTCATTTCAATTAATCACCTATCATATTCATTCCTTCATTGATTTCATTCATCCCATCAACAAATGCTTTCTAAGACCTTTATTTGGAGAAGGACCGATTATGTGCTGGTAGGTCCATGATATACAATACATATAGATCATACATTTAGGGAGCTTCCATTCAAATATGAAAAAGATTCACTAATTTCAGGTGGTAGCAAATACAATGAAAACAACAGGGTAATGTGATAGAGAGTGGCCAGACAGAAGGGACTTTCATCTCATCATGATGACAGTAAGATTCCTGCAAAGATCCTATCAAGACAAGTGGTATGTACAAAGGCCCTGTGGCAGGAAGGAGGTTGCTATTTTTTTAGTTGACTTGTTTGAGGAACACAGAGAAATCCAATGCAGTCAGAGAGTAAGCAAAGGAAAGCAAAAGCACATCTTACTTTGCAAATGAAAGAGCTGATATTTAGAAAAATAGAGTATTTAGAAAAATATTTACTTTTCTAAAATAGAGTTGGCTAAAGTCACATTACTAAGGAAACTTTACCTCATTTCTTGCCCCTGTCTAATACTAGATGTCCCATATACTTTTTTTTTTTTTTTTTTTTTTTTTTTTTTTTTTTTTTTTTGAGACAGAGTCTCACTCTGTTGCCTAGGCTGGAGTGTACTGGTGCAATCTTGGCTCACTGCAACCTCCACCTCCTGGGTTCAAGCAATTCTCCTGCTTCAGCCTCCCAAGTAGCTGGGATTATAGGCACCTGCCACCATGCCCGGCTGATTTTTTGTATTTCTAGTAGAGACGGGGTTTTACCATGTTGGCCAGGCTGGTCTTGAACTCCTGACCTCAGGTGATCCACCCACCTCAGCCTCCCAAAGTGGTGAGATTACAGGCATGAGCCACCCTGCCTGGCCCCCATGTGCTTTCTAAATCTCTGCACCTCTTCCCTTCATAAGACCTTTTGTTATCAATGATCCCGTCTTTCTACTATATCTTCAACTTTACCCTTTCTTCTGCATTTCAATGCTCCAAATCTCCTTTATTTTAAACAATTCCTCACTAGCTTGAAGGTGTCTCTAATGCATCAAATATAAACCAATTTCATGAAATTTGCTATAGCATGAATGTTTATGTCTTCCTAAAATTCATATATTGAGGCCAGACAT
This sequence comes from Macaca thibetana thibetana, assembly GCF_024542745.1. NCBI lineage: Eukaryota > Metazoa > Chordata > Mammalia > Primates > Cercopithecidae > Macaca > Macaca thibetana. The sequence goes on from NC_065580.1 coordinate 116,279,030, forward strand.
GGTGGCTCATGCCTGTAATCTCAGCACTTTGGGAAGCCGAGGTGGGAAGATCACTTGAGGTCAAGAATTTGAGGCCAGCCTGGCCAACATGGTGAAACCTCATCTTTACTAAAATTACAAAAATTAACCGAGCATGGTAGTGTACTCCTGTAATCGGAGCTACTCTGGTGGCTGAGGCAGGAGAATCACTTGATCCTGAGAGGTGGAGGTTGCAGTGAGCTGAGATGGCACCGTTGCACTCCAGCCTGTGTGACAGACTGAGACTCCGTCTCAAAAAAAAAAAAAAAAAAAAAAAAAAAAAAAAACAACAACAAAAATAAAAACAAATTCATATGTTGAAAGCCTAACCCCCAAGGTGATGATATTAGGAAGTGGGGCCTTTGGAGGTGATTAGGTCATGAAGGAGAGACCTCATGAAAGGAATCAATCCCTTTATAAAAGCACTTGCCCCTTCCACCTTGTCAGGACACAGTGAGAAGGTACTGTCTGTGAGCCAGAAAGAGAGCCCTTGCCAGACACCAAATCCACTGGTGCCTTGGTCTTGAACTTTCTAGCCTCAAGAACCACGGGAAATAAATTGTCATTGTTTAGAGGTCACCTGGTTTGTAATATTTGGTTGTAACAGCCAAAATAGATAAGACACAATTCTTCCCCAGATATGGTCCCTTGTCAAGGTTTCTTGCCTCCATGGATAGCACCCCCATGCACCTGTTGCACAAGTCATAGTTTCAGAGTCATACTGGACATCATCCATCCATCCTGTGTTCAAGTACACTTGACTTCCATCCTAAATATCTCTCAAATCCATTTGCCTTACTTTACCTCCACTACCAGATCCTGGTCTATGTAGCTATCATCTTCAACCTCCATGTCCTTAATTGCCTAAAGCACCCTCTCCGCCTGCCTGCTCCTTAGAGCACCTCCCCAGTCCAGTCTCCACAAGTGACCATTGTGGTCTTTAAAAACTATAAACTTGTCTCAGAAAGCCCTCAGCCATACACATGTAACATATATTCACATGTGCCCACATACATAAAATCATGTTTCCTAGTGTAATTTCCAAAAGTCTGGTATTACTTTTCATAGGCTCACCTTAGGTACTAATTGCACGGTTTAGAATGATTCTCCCTCTCTAGATTATCTTTTCTCCCTCACTAGTTTATACCCATTACACAGACTGTGATTAAGTAAATTAAAAGGTATGTTCCTTCAGGCACGATGGCTTAAGAATTATGATGTAATTTTTAAATTTAACTTCTGTTTTGATCTGCTGACTGGACCATGGTTTTTGTTCTAAGTTGAAAGCTTCCTTGGAGTAAACACTCTGATGGTAGCAATACTTCCCCACTTCCAGATCAGAAAGGTTCCAAGGGGTGCCTTAACCCTGACATTGTTGTGGTCTGCACTGGAGGGTGTCTGCTGCGTCTGGCCTGCTCACCTGGTAGAGTAATTAGGGAGGCGTTTGCATGGCTTGCTCTTTGTTAAATCATTCAGTAGAAGTGGCAGCATCTAGAGCTGTACCATGGAATATTTAGACGGCAGGTCTTTGGGCCAGAACTTTGATATGTAAATGATTTCCAATCATTTGCTCTCCCAAGACCTGTTGGTTGTCTTGACTCAGATCCAGGATGCAGAAACCAAAATGAGAAGCCCCGAATGTTCTGCTTGGGGATTCTCATGTGAGTCATTGTCAGAGTTCTGGAAAAGAAATTATATTTGTTTCTCTTTCTAGAAAGCCAAGGAGCATCCCAATTTTAAAATTTTCTCTTTCTTTTTTTTGATTTTCACATTTTTTCCCCTAAATCTTGCCCACACAGAGTTGGGGTCGAAGCTGTGAGGCCTGGCTGGGGTGGGAGCCCTGCTGACCCCTAATTCACATTTTCCTATGTATTCACCCCTCACCTGAAAGAGCTCAATTCTCAGGGAAGTTTTGTTCCTGTTAACTTGCTCTCACCCAACTTCTGGGCAGAATTTACTTTGTGTATGCTCACATAATCATCGGGGAGAGTAGTTCTCCACTCCTCAGGACTAGGAACAAAACCTAAACAGGGCTTAGCATGACATCGAACTGGGGTTACGAGATACTGACTTGCAAGATGTGGGATGCCACTCCCCAGATCATGTGTCTCCGGGCTGAAACCAGTCTGTGTGTCTGGAACCTACTCTGACGAGGCCACTGCATCTGTTGCTTGGGCATTTCCCAAGGCCTGTGGATTGAGCCATCTCAGGAGTGTGAAGAGGGTGGAGCAATTCATGAGGAATTGGTTGGTGATTGAATGGTGAGGAGTTAGAAGTAGTGGTCCTGGATGCAGGTGCCCTATCTGTTTCTTGGTGGCAAGGTGACCCCGGGGAAGAAACTCTTACTGGACCCTTATGCTTTCATTTTTAGAGCAGGATAAAGATACCTACTTACAGATTTACAGTGAAGCAGCAGCTGGGATGATGTGAAGCCCTACAATTATTAATACTGGGGCATATTTACTGTGAGGAGGTGGGAGATGCCAGAAGAAAAGGGGGTCATTAATGAGCAATCCTGGAGCCGGGAGGGCAAGGATGTGGATGAGGACTGGTGGAATCCCCCAAACTCTGCCAGTGGGATTGAAGATGCCAGCTCTTCATGGGGCTGAGAGATCCTCAAGGCAATGTGTCTCTTTCCCCATCTTTACAGACAAAGAATGTGAAGCCAATAGGGATAAAATGAGTAATCCAAGGTCACAAAGTGAGAGAGCTGTTCTAGGACAAGAACTTGGTGCTCATGTCAGGCTCTTTCTGCCACATCTTGAGAATACGTGGATCCTTTGTGAGTACATGCTTTAGTGTGATGGAGGAAATAGAAGAGACATAGTGAAATGTTTTTATGCTTTGTATTTGCACTCTTGATTATCTCATTAATTCTCTTGACAGGTTTTGCTAGCCATGCATTTTGTCTTGTTGTTTCATTTTTAAAGGCTATTATTATTTCCGTTATTAATCCTAACAATGGTGGTTATTTCTAGAGAGTCAGGAATTTTAGTCTCAGTGTTTTAACATCTTCATCTCTAATACTTAGAGAAAGTCTTTGACCTAAAATTTATCATTGTAATTGATATGAAATAATAACATGATGCCAAGTCCCAGAATGCTTCTTGGAAGAGACAGCATCTGTGGAAATGTTAAACGGGATGAATGCTGGGAGGATACACGAGCCCGTGTGTGCATGGAGTTGTACTACGTGTGTATAAACTTGCACCATGAGGATCAGGAAGCCTACATTTGGGGAGAGGAGGAAAAAAAGGGAAGAGGAGACAATGGGGCAAAATTGGTTCAATGGTAAGATATCCTCAGGGCTAACCTAACGCTTTTTCACAAAATCTGTGTAAGTAATTAAATAGATTGAAATAAATGAACTTTTGTTGTGTCAGGGAGGACAAAAACTGTTTCCTCTACCCTTTTAGGTTCAGTAACCAGGATCTTGAAAATTAAAGAATAAAAGACAAATTAACCAGAGGAAAAAACCTTATTTTATATGCATATAGATGGGCTCACAGAAATGAAATGGAAACTCAAAGAGGCATTCTCAGAGGGTTATATACAATTTTAACAAAGAGTAATGCGTTTGTGTAAAAATCACATAATAAATGAAAAAGGTTTTGAGCTTCCAGGTGTGGTGAATGGTGGGAGGGTATTAGGGAATTAATGAAAGATAAGCATTATTTTTTATAAGATGTGTTATGTAGACTCCTCTTGGTGGTGTTGCTGTACTGACAATAGCCTAGAGTTATCTCTCATCAAGAGTCATTCTGTCCTTCCAGGGGAGAAGTGTACCTTCACAAAGGGAAATGTATGTCCTGACTTTAGGCAAATGAGAGAAGGTGGTGTTTTTCAGTCCAGAAGACAGTCCTTTAGAGATTTCTAGATGTTAGGTTTGAAGCACATGTAGATGTGGAGGGAGGGAGGCAGTGCACATTTCCTGATTTGCAGATTAAATGACTTGAAATAGTATATACATTAGTGTTCCAGTCATAGAATATCACTAAGGCATCTAGCTTCAGCTTGCAGGGCTTCTTCACATAGTCTCAATAAGGATCGGGGCAGTCAGGTTTTAGTTCTCAGTGGTGCCAAGTGAGGAAGATGAGAGAAAAATTAGAAATGTTAATTACTGACAAAATGCACAGAAAGGCAAGATTCAGTTTACAGAGTTAAAAATAGTTCAAAGACAGTGAACACTTACAAGGGTGGATAATAGTTTTCCATTTAAATATAAATTTCTCTCTGCAGTCATCTGCATTCCTGTCAAAAAGAATCAAAATAAGACTATTTTTGTTTGCAAAATAAGTCTAGTCTCATTAAACGTGGCCTGATTATTTACATAAGTGCAACAAGAATGGTAATGGACCATATAGGCTCTTTTTAAAGTTTGCATTTATGGAACTTTTAATGACTCTCAGATTGGACTTTTAACAACTTCTTAAGACTAGGAAGTCAAGCCAAGAACTCATCATCAGATTTTTCCTGCAATATTTATAGATTTGGGTGATTTTCCTCTTCTCAAAATCTCTAAAGTATTCTAAAATTCCTGGAGCTGTCAGGAAGTGACTTTCTTTACTCATCTGTAAATCTGGGAACCTGTAGGCCAGGTAGCCGGCCAGTATCTCAAGAGGGCTTTGTAAATATAAAGTTAAACACAGGCCCTTAAAACTATCAAGCCATATGTAATTCTATGTACATCAGTTTCAAATATTTCACTTCAAGCCTAGGTAATATAATCAATGTGTCGTTTTACATCTGTTTCCTTTTACAAGGAGAATAGATTCATCAGTAGGAAGAAAAAGATAAATGGTTCATTACTTAAATTAGTCTGTGGTGGGTTTCCAACAACAACAAAATAAATAATGGTAATAGTAAAAAAAGGTTCATTACTGTTTATGAAAGTGTAACCTATTAAATGACTGTGAGTCATAGATAGCTTAAGAGAAAAGAGAAAAAGAGGTTTCTCAAATATGGAAAACAAAATGTTAAAAGAATAACCAGGGTTTTAGACAAAAAGCCATGATAATCATTCACTTAAGTTAATTCAGTCCCATGTAATTAATTCTTACTCTGATTGATCTTGGGTTAGTGGTTTCATTAATCTATTAGCTTCTTCACGGAGTGATGTAAATCCTTCTTTGTTTCTTTCTTTTCTTTCTCTTTTTTTTTTTTTTTTTTTCAAATGAAGCACCTTGCCTTGACCTGTAGCTGATGGCAGTACGTTTCCATAAAGCATCAGAGTAAGAAACAACAACTGTCTGTGAATGACAAAGGACTGAAAAATACCTGTTAAATATTTGATGAATGTTTGTTTTAACATACTTGGCAAAGGAATTTGATTATTTCTGTGGCATGCAACATTTTAAGGTAACTTAAATTATGACTGATAACGTTGTACCAGGATATATTATGGTCAGCAAAGACAATGAAAAATTTCTAGAAATTTCATAGAATGTCTGAAACACTAATATTAATATACTTACACAAATACAACACAAGAAGGCTAAACATCACTTCATAATTATTTCTTATTTGACAATGCCACTTAGATAGTTTAAAGTATCAAATAAACCTAATTAGTTTAACACCTCCCTTTTTATAAAGTGAGAGAATAAATCCCTTGAGTTTTGCGGAAGTCCTCTGGGAAATTCCAAAGTCAGCTTGAGGTTAAAAAAAAAAAAAAGGTTTTACTTAGCATTTGATTTTGGGAAAGATGTCAAAATATCAAAATGTTGAACGCTTGATTCAATAGGATCAGAGATCAGCATGAAACAATACTTAGTTATCTGTTCTGTCAGAGACAATAGAAGCTCTCCAGGGCAAATACAGGTTGCATGATTATTAAACAAACTCCTTACCTCTTTCAATATTGAGAGGGCTTGGTTTTCTTAAATAATCAAAGACCTGAAAAAAGGAACACAAAGTAAAGAAAATTATTTTAATAAGACACAAAATTCTTATTTCCTAAGTAAATTACTCAAGTAAAGAAAAGCCTTTACAATCCCTTATTAAGAATAGACCAGTAATCTAAGAAAACTTTACATTTTTAGCAGAAAAAAATCAAAGTCTAGTTTTTTCATTTGTACACTGTTTATATTAAAACCCATTCAAACATCTTATAATAAATTTAATTTAATTTTAGCTTTCTTGACCATATGAGATATGAGACAAGGTTCTCTTTCTTGTTCTGTTTTCCCCAGGCACTTTAACACTTTCTATATTCTTTCAGACTTTCATCATTTAATTTCTCCTCTTTCAATCTGAAACAACCTATATACAACATTATACTACTTTAGGAAAACACATTCCCTTCACAGAAACACATGCTTCATATCTTTTACATTTTCTTATCAAGTTTCCCTGCATACTTTGTGCATATAACTCTTTCTTTTTTACCTTTATTATTCCTGGTAGTTAATTTACGTAAATTGATTATAATTCCTAACCCTTAGTAATAGTTTCCAGTGAAAATGAAGTTAGCCGTTGTGAACTGTCATATATTAACATTTTGTAGTATATTAGCAAATTTATGAACATACCACTTTACAGTTTTGTAGAGGCATATGCTTTCTTATCGTACAGTTGCTCCAGATTGCAAAAAGAACATGTTTATTAACAGATGAAAGGATCTTTAGTCTCTTTGTAAAAATAAGAGGCCAAAATTCGACAAAACTTACGTTCAGCAATGAATGCTTCAGTATTTTAACTTCTTTAGGAACGATCTAGATATTCAATGACTATCATTTAATGTAACTTAGTATAACTTTAAAGTTTCAAGTTATCAAAAAATTTCTAAAAGTATTTTTAAGCAGACCTATTATGAAACATAATTATTGTTGTAAATTTTATTTATAAACTTGTTTCCCACTCACAGCTATTTAATTCGCTTGTTCCTAATTATGCTTGAATTGCTCATTAAAATTTCATGAGACATTTTATAAAGATAACCTTCTTCTAAAGTTATTTCCTGGTTAACTATTTTAATAGCACTCATATGTAATAAAGAGGCATAAATCACAGCACAAAGAACCAAAAGTTAAATATATGCACCACCCTTTTTACTGCCATCTTTGACATATATATATATGTATAATGCATTATATTTTTATTGTGTATTTTGTTTTTAGGTTTATAATTTTAAGTATATAATCTTCAAGTTAAGAAATATGTATTTGACTAGTACATCCAGGTAGAATAAATCTTGTTGGCTTACTAAAAACAGTATGTTTTCAGAGTTGCCAGCATTAAATATGACATAGACACATTAGTCTCATTTACCAAAGATTATTCCAGATCATGTGAACTTGAATATTATTTGGGTTAGTTTACCTATTTCTAAGTTTTGGGAATACTTTAATCTATATAAGTGCATATGTTTTTTTACACCAATTAAAGGAGAAAGGAATTTTTATTTGACAATACCCTCTGGAGGTAGAAAATACCACATATACAGAACATGCACACATAGGCACACATAGAAATACAGATAGATGCAAAGAGATATCATATCTTACATTCTAAAAATTTAGTCGTGAGTCAGGCAAACATAGTAATACAAAATTTACTATTTAATAATTATTTTAAATAATGGGATCTGAATTATGTTTCGGGAAGATGGAACAAGTTAAGGTTACCTTCTTAGTGAGGGCTAAAACCTTTCACTACTCTTTGTAGAGAAGGTTTTTAAGATTTTCATTTGCCCTGTTATATAATCTCATGGAGGCTGTGGTCAAAGGAGAGAAAAAAAGCATGTAAGCTTTCTCTACAAAGGAATTTTGGGGCATATTTGCCTGTTATCAGAGGTGTAGCGTAATTACTACTTAGTTTTTTTTTTTTTTTCTTTCTTATGTATAGGGCAGTCCAGTGAATTCTTGGTAATGAGCTTTTAGCACAAAGGACTTTGCATGGGAAGACCCTGAGCTGCTGGAGTTTGATTAGAGAGTTTTGCTGCCATTCTTCGGGCCTTTGGCAAAGCTGTTTTCTGGTTATCAGTATTTACATAGGTAAGTTGTATGCTCTGCACTGACCCGAGTGCCTTTTCAATTCTTAATTTTGTTCCAAGTCTGACTTCAATCTCCCAATCTTGTCAAAAGATTTTTCGAGCCAGTCATAACATTATCCTGTCCTTTTTTTTACTTTTAATTTGATCCTGTCACAAGTACAATGCCTAGAGCGGTGCATTTGCTCTAGGTGAGAGCTCTTCAAAAACCCCTTTAGATATACAAGTCTAAATCTTCAAAGGTATACATATTCTAGTGCAACTCTAAACCAATGAGTTTTTTTATCAAAAAAAATTTTTTTTAGTAGTGGTACTATATTGTATTCAGATTGTCTTCTTTTAAAAATAATTTTAACTTTTATTTTAAATTTGGGGGGTGTATGTGCAGGTTTGTTATGTGATGCTGTAGTTTGAGGTAAGATTGAGCCCATTACCCAGGTAGTGATTTACAACCCTTTACCCAGGTAATATTTACAACCCTTGTCTCCCTCTGTCTCCTTCTAGTAGTCCCCACTGTCTGTTGTTGTCATCTTTATATCCATGAGTACATAATGTTTAGCTCTCACCTATAAGTGAGAACAAAAACGAGACTTTCTGTTCCTGTATTAGTTCACTTAGGATCATGGCCTTCAGATGCATTCATGTTGCTGCAAAGGACATAATTCATTTTATGGCTGTGTAGTATTCTGTGGTTTATATGTACCACATTTTCTTTATCCAATCCACCGTGGATGTGCATCTACATTGATTGCATGTATTTACTATTGTGAATAGTACTGCAATGAACATACACACACATGTATCCTCTTGGTAGAACAATTTATTTTCTTTTGGATATGTACCCAGTCATGGGACTGCTGGATCAAATGGTAGCTCTGTTTTAAGTACTTGAGAAATCCCAATAAACCTTTTTATGACTTAAATGCAATATGCCTTTTATGACTTAACCATGGACATAAGAGGCATCTCCAAACAGGGTGCAAAAGACATAGCCCATATGACCCAAAGTTACTCCCAAAGGTAGTCAAAGAAAGCAAAGATTCTCATTGCGACAGGCAGTAAGAATGCTATTTTTGAAAACTTGCGTCTCTGGTCTCCCACAAAAGTCAGATGCCTCCAATTACAAATCTAATAATCTGTGATACTAGGTAGGCAATACTGAAAACTTTCTAAGTACTACAAGGCAATGAAGGGAGAGATAATAAGGGATCCTATGGGCTGAAACATTTTATTTAGACAAATTCCCTCAAGAGTCTACATGATTGGCAAATGAGTGTCTTAGTTCCCCAATCTGGTGCCTGGCTACCTGCAGACACAGGCCTGACCCCCGTAACCCCTTCCAGGCCGAAAAACCAGAGAGAAAGCACTGTTCCTGGATGTAGGCCAAACACTGAAAGTATGAAATAAGACAAGAGGAGGATTTTGTCCTATGATTCTCCTCCTTATGATAAATGACATGAAAGACAGAGACAGAGGAAAACAATGGATACTCCTGAAAGGGAAAAGAATCAATAGCCAATGCACACTTAAAACCAAATTTATGAGAGTCACAACCAAAGAAACAAATTCACTAATCCAAAAACAGATTATCAAGATAAAAAGATTTGTTTCTTATGCATATGGGGCGGGGGTGCTCACAGAAACAAAATATAAGCCATGCAGAGGCGGGCAGATCTGGAATCTTATATACCATTTTAACTAAAGGGGAGGAACTACAAGACAAAAGGTGGAGGAACTACAAGATAATAGGTGGAGGAACTATAAGACAAAGGAGAGCGTTTTGAGCCTCTAGGAGTGGTAGATTGTGGGAAGGTAAATATATGGGGGAACTAATGGACAGTACGTGTTACTTTAGGGAAGTTTGTTATATACATTCTGCTCTGAGCCATCTCTGGGCTGCTGAAAGTCTAAAGTCATCTCTGGTGATTAAGAGTCATTCTATCCCTCCTGGTATGAGACAGAGGAGAGGATACCTTTGCAGAAGGACATCTATACTCTGCTTTTAGGCAAATGGGGGAGAATAGAGAACTTTATCTGCAGGCTGCTGTTTCTCAATTGCCTTCAGCTCAAAACCATCCTTATGCTAAATTGGCATGTTTTGGGGTATGGTTCTTTGAAAACCAGTCACTGTAGCTGGAAATCAGACTTTAAAAACACCGGGTATCTCCTAAAACCAAGCAGTCTTTGTTCTCATAAAAATGCATGCCTCCCACACCCCATGACTCAAGCCAAAACCGGGATGAAAGTTTTAAAGTAGTAAACACATGATGACGGTTCTAAGTCCTTTCTGATTTTCCGGAATCCGGCATCAGTTTCTATGGTGACATTTAAGAATGTTACTTATGTGAGTGTCAAGCCCTTGTTTTGTAAATTGTATTATGGCCTTTCTCACCCATACATTTCACTTTTTAAAATAAAAGTAAACAAGTTTACTCTTATAAAATACAAAATTAATTATTATTTTTAAACATCCTTATATCTTCAAGGTACAGTGTAACTACTCTATGCATATACATTTATTATATTTGATCATTTGTGTACATTTTTATAACAGATATTCTCAAAAAGGAAACACAATGGTACATTACAACAATACTTAATCTATTTATAAAGTATTGAGAAATATAATACCCTATACTCTTACAAGGTTTTATAAAGCAATTTAATTCTAAATTAGAAGGGGAAAGCTTTTTATTAGAAAGCACCCATTTTTGTGATAGGCAAAATTCTAAAGCATATTATGCCTTTAATTTCTAGAAGAACTTAATGAAGTCAGTTCCATTCAATCTATGTACTCTATTTAATTTTAGTTAAGAAAATAAGAGGTCCCATGCCCAGTCATTGCCCAGGCCACACAGGGAAACATGGCTAGGAACTAGAATTCAGTGTATCCCATATCTCTTGACTTCACGTTCTTTCTACCACATTTGTCTGCCTCTATATTGCCCTAGAGTTATGCCCAGCTAAATCAAGAGAGAATTTACAACTAGATTATTAGATGCATAATCTACTTGGTCAGTTAAATGGATTTTATATGTGCTATTTACTTAGGTAATGTTTCCTCATTTTGATAACACAGAAAGATATTCTGGATTATATAGATAAAATATCTATATTCAGTATAGCCTTGCAATTTTAAAGACCAAATTTTTGCTTCTGTTTAAGATTACTTTGTTGCCAGGTAGTATTCACTTAATTAGAATCAACCACTTAAGAAGAGAAGGGGTAGAATCATAGATGCTCTTCCAAGTGCATTTTAAATAAGGGTGGGATTATATTCAGATTTAAAAAAACCTCAATTTTTAAATAGCAAGATCAAAATTACATTTGTTTGGCTGGTTTTTTATTTTGTAAATTGATGAAGTTGGGTAGGAGGATATGAGCTATAAGCATGCATTGTTTTTAGGGGTTTGTTTGTTCTACTTTTTTAAAATAAACGATTGCAGATTTACTATATATGTCCATTCTCATGCTTCTAATAAAGACTTACCTGAGACTGGGTAATTTATAAAGAAAAGAGGTTTAATTGATTCACAGTTCCACATGGCTGGGGAGGCCTCAGATCACGGTGGAGATGAAGGAGGAGCAAAGTCACGTTTTACATGGCAGCAGGCAAGAAAGCATGTGCAGGGGAACTCCCCTTTATAAATCCATCAGATCTCATGAGATGTATTCACTATAATGAGAACAGCACATGAAAGACCAGCCTCCATAATTCAATTACCACCCACATGTGGGAATTGTGGGAGCTACAATTCAAGATGAGATTTGAGTGGGGACACAGCCAAACCATATCACTAACTTCATGGAAAGTGGCCAAGATAGTACAAAGGGATCACAGGTACCCTTCACCCAGTTTCCCCCATTGATGACATCTTACATAACTAGATTACAGTATCAAAACCAGTAGATGACATTGGAGCAATCCATAGAGTTTTTCAGATTTCACCAGTTTTGTGTGCACTCATGTCTGTGTGCACTGATAGTTCTATAAAGTTTCATCACACATGTAGATTTATGTAACCACCGCTACCATCAAGGTACAGAACTGTCGAAGATCTCCTGCATGCCATCTTGGTGAATGTTCCATGGGTGCTTAAAAACGATGCATATTCTACCATTTGTTGGGTGTAGTGTTCTATAAATATCAATTAGATTCTGTGGGTTGACATTGCTGTTAAGTTAAAATTATCCAATCTAAAATTCCAATAATGCAGAAACTGAAACATTTTGGTCTAATATATCAGTTGGCTTTCTCTGGTTAATAAAGCAGGAAGAATCTGTGGCTTTTAACAAGAACAATTTGTTTCTTGTGCATCTGGGGGCTTCAGTTCTTCTAAATTTGTCTTGGCTGGGCTCACCCATAGCTCTGGCAGTCAACTGAGGGTTGGCTGAGCTAGGCTGAATTCAGCTTGGACTGGCTCTGCTGCACGTGTCTCTCATCCTATTCCTGAAACCAGTGGGCCACCATGGGTATATGCTGCTCCTGGTGATTGCCAAACAGAATCAGGAACTCTCTGCTGGGGAAAGTGTTTTCAGCAGGTTGCTTTTCCGTAGATTCAAAAGAGTGTCATTCTTCTTTCAACTGCAGTATCTTTTTGTCATAATTTTTCATCATTACAGGAAAGGCTCTGGGTTTATTTAGTACTGGGTTATAGCCCCATGGGAGCTGAGAGGTGGGCCAGCCCTATTTTTGGACTGGTGAAGGTGTCCACTCAGAGCCTATCTGTGCCTTCCCTCTGCCTGATGGGGCAGGAAAAATTGAGCCAGGATGCTAAAATTTCCCAGTGCCTCAGTAGGATCCAATTCTTCCTAGGTCATAGATATAAGAGGGTATGCTTGTTGGCCCCCTCTCCTGCCTCATCCTCCAATACCTTCATGAATAGCCTAATTTATTAATAGTCTAAAGCTTCATTCTCACCCTCTTTGAAGTTCTTCAAATTGGGTCCACATGCACTTTATCTGGCAGAGATTCTTTACTGTTCCTGGCGTGTGAGAGGCTTGTTCCAAGCATTGTTTTAAGATTTTCTATATTGTGTATTCTGTTGTTCATCTCAATGTCAGTCTCAGAAGAGGGTAAGTAGAGAAACACATGTTACTACTTCTATCTTGCCAGGAATTCTTGACCCTTTCAGTAGAAAGCATCGTGGGAAAACATACAGAGTGGAACACAGGTAACATGCTCAAAAGAGTGATGAATAACTCCCAGAATTCTGTCAAAGTTCTCCTGTGATTTGCACAGGTCTGTTCTACAACCTGGAGAAGACTCTCCCTCTCAGGTCCCCCTTGTCTTCTACAGCAGGTGAGTTGTTGCAGCATCCATGTACATCTAGCTCACCACGCTCTGGCTGTAGTGTTTATTAGCCTCGTTATGTTTGTACCAACCCTACACTCCCTGAAGATTCAATTCCAGGGGAAGGTTCTGTATGAAGTTGTCTACCTCCCCTCCCACTGACAAGAAAAAAATCCAGGGAGATGGCTTGGAAAAGTCTGTTCCCTGCTACCAATAATATCTGGGTATTCCTTCATTCTTCCCTTTTAAGATCGGGATGTGAAAAGCTCTCACTTTTTTCCCCACAAGATAGAACCAGATGACAGATACTTGAGGGCCCAGTTGACCATTTTGGAACAGCTTTTGGCATTCCTGTCATGCAGAAATTGGACTTCTAACCCAAAGACAAAACAATACTCTGCCTAAGAGATATAAATAAGTAATGTTTCATGTGTTTATTGCCAACATTTCAAGTACTCAGGCAGAATTAGGCATTTTCCTTTGATTTTTACTTTTTATTTTGTTTGTTTGTTTTTTTGAGACAGAGTCTTGCTCTGTCGCCAAGGCTGGAGTGCAGTGGTGCAATCTCGGCTCACTGCAAGCTCCGCCTCCCAGGTTCATGTCATTCTCCTGCCTCAGCCTCCTGAGTAGCTGGGACTACAGGTGCCCATCACTACGCCCAGCTAATTTTTTGTATTTTTTTTAGTAGAGACGGGATTTCACCATGTTGGCCAGGATGGTCTCCATCTCCTGACCTCATGATCCACCTGCCTCGGCCTCCCAAAGTGCTGGGATTACAGGCGTAAGCCACCGTGCCCAGCCTCTTTTGTTCTTTTTGTACCTGTCAGGTTTTTTTCTATTCATTGCAGATAATATTGTTGGCTTGTTAATTCGATCATTATTTTCAGAGTTGTTTAAATGAAGAGGAAACCTTGTATTATAAGGCAAATCCCGATGTATATAATATCAGCATAAAAGTACGTTTGTAATCTGTCAAATTCAGTGCTTTTTAACGTGTTTTCTTCATTATATACATCTTATATACATACATAAATACATACATATATATACATAAAAACATAAATATATGCGTATTTCCCTGAATAGACATAAAAGCATATCTTCAGTATATATTCTAGAATGAGAGAAAAATTAAGGGTAGAAGATACCTTAGCACTCATGTGAGGGAAAAACAGAGGTGCCCAGAAATGAATTGTTTTTTCCAGGGTCATGATGACTCATGGCAGACCCAAAATTAGCAGCCTGGCCTCCTTGTGTCTATTCCATGTAGGATGCAGCACAGCTCTCCTGGGAGATGTGCAAATTGGTACCACCACTTTGAAAAATGCTTTGGCAGTCTCTGATAAAGAGGAATGCGTGCACACCCTCTGAGTCAGTTATTTTAATTCACATGTGTAATCAGCAGGTTTGCAAATCTGTATTCACCAAAAGACATTACAAGACCAGCTATGGTACACTAGCTCTCAGCTGCAAAGGAAGCAATATCTGTCAACATTTAATGGATGAATATATTTTGTTATATTCATTCAATGGAAAATAATAAATCTCTGCTTCACATGATAACTTGTATGATTATCACAAATGTAATGTTCAGTGACAGAACCAAGCTGTATGATTCTATTTATTCAAGGCTCAAAAAGTCAGAAATGACTGTGCCAAAAAGTCAGTGACTCTGAAAAGTGTTGGCTTCTGAGGAGTCTATAAGGGGTGGAGGTAATGCTAACGTTCTGTGTCCTAATCTGTCTGTGGAGAGCTGCTCACTTACAAGCTGTGCACTTTTTGAGTGGATATTATACTGCACATACATGTTTACAAATATAAATCAACACAAAGTATTCACTCTGAGGCTTTTGTCAACACTACCTCCCTTTCCATCTACAATGTTCCCATCTGTAAAATGGAACATATCAATGAGATGCACTCCCAAGACCTGTCCTGCTGGAACTTCCCCTGGTTCTCTGCTCACAGTCTTGTTGCAGCACTTGGTGAGCTGGGTGAGTGCCCAGGAGTTGAGGGTTAGAAGAGGTGAAGGGACACACCTGGCAGCAGGTGAGCTGCCCTCAGTTTAGTGCTTGAATCTCTTCCCAGAGGTGGCCATTGGCTGGTGTTGGGAATTGCTGTGGAGTGGGCAGGCACTTCTTTATTTTGGAGAGAAGTCCGTTTCGTTTCATTCCAGAACTGTTCTAGTTGTTGAAAATTCATCATTTATCAACTTGGAATCTTTCATCCCCCTCACTTGCTCTCTGAATTTATTACATCTGATTTCTGCCCTGCAGCGAAACAAAACCTGCTGTCTGCAGCCTGGCCAGGGTTGGACACAGGTAGCAGGTTTCCTGCCATGTCCTCTGAAGGGAAGGTGCTAGGATGGGTCAGTGGGACACTGATCTGCACATTTTCTCCCAGGCTGCATCCCTCGTCCACAGGCACTAGGTGCTGTCCCACAGTCGGGGGGGTGCCCATGTTTCCAGAACATTTGGACTTCTTCCTCCACCTGGACGGCACTGTCAGACATCTGCCTACAGACACCCTCGCATTTCTCATGGTGCAGCGGAAGCTTCCCTCTGCCCCTTCCTGAAGTCACTTCACTCTCCCATGTCTGGCCACCCATCTCATCTTCATCAAATCCACATGTGGAATGTAAACACAGGCCTGGGGTATGAGGATGGTGAGGAAAGCTTGTTATCTTGTGCCATGGATGGTATGGCTGTGCATACACGTTTGTATGTGCATATGTATGTGTGTATATATGTGCATATGTGTGCATGTGAGTGTGCATGTGTGCATGAGTGTGTGTACTTTTGTGTGTGTACATGTGTATGTGTGCACGTTTGTGTATGTGTGCACGTTTGTGTATGTGTGCACGTTTGTGTATGTGTGCATGTTTGTGTATGTGCATGTGCTTAAATGAAGCCAATGAGGCACCATTCATTTGTGTATCATCTTCCCTGGCATGTACCCAGCACAGTACCTGACCCGGAGTTAAGCAGTAGTAAAGATCTGTGTGATTAAATCTAATACTGCACAGTGTGATTCATGTGGCCTGTGTCTCCCTATATTGGATTACAGAATCCATTAATTTTCATAGAAAACTTTACTGAGGGAGAAGAGCTGGTGTGTCTTGGCCCAGACTTCCCTCCCACTGTGAACTGTGGATTTCTCTCTTCTCTCCCAGCCTTGGTTACTACTCCCGCTGTCCTCAATGAGACGGTTTCCATGCTTCCCTTTAATTCCATGCACTCAGGGGCTAAATACAAACTCTGGTACTATGATTGGAATCTTATCAAGATGTTGGTTACTGTGGTTATAAAAAGTAAGTAATATCTTAACAAAAATAAAAACAGAGAAGACAGAGCATGTAGTGCCTAGCTTTCTCTGGTTATATTTTTAGTCCAAAAGTTAGATGTCCTGGCTCTTGAGTTGGTTTCATGTGGCTGTAAGGAGAGGGTCAGTTAGGTTGTGATGGCTTCAGCCACAGAGACAGGTGCACATTTTGGGAATTATGTGGTCAGCCAGAACCACCTTCATAGAGCCTGGGAGGTTTTGTGTCTGAGCACCTTTTCCTGTTTACATCTCAGATGGGAATCTGAGTGAAGGGTTTGTTTTCTTCCTTTAATAACACATTATCAACTAGAAGGTTGTGCTATTAAAAATACTGCTTTAAAAAAATAACACCTTTTAATTCTCCAAGGGTCCCTTCTGTGATGATTCTGTGTTCCTATGCAGTGGCCTGTTTAGGCTAGGAAAGCATGACCTGGCATTCAGGGGTCTGAGGAGTATTGACCACCTCTGGACTTGGAGCTTCCCTAAGGATCTGGTGCTACCGCTCCTCGAAAGATCACTGTGAGTAGATTTAGTGTTTTGATAACACAATTTCTTTTAATTTAAAGAAGGCTTGCACCAAACCAGATTTTGGATCAGGAAATCTGATAGTTTAATTTATCCTGTGGAACATAGTTGTATTAGGCTGTTCTTGCTTTGCTCTGGAGAAATATCTGAGACTAAATCATTGATAAGAAGAGAGGTTTAATTGGCTTATGGTTCTTCAGGCTGTATAGGAAGCATAATGCCAGCATCTGCTGCTGGGGAGGCCTCAGGGAGCTTACAATTACCATGGAAGGTAAAGCAAAGGCAAAGCAGGAGAAAGCATATCACATGGTGAAAGCAGGAGCACAAGAGAGATAGGCAAGGTGCCACACACTTTCAAACCACCAGATCTCACTCACTATCATGAGGACCATACAAAAGGTGATGGTAATAATACATTCTTGAGAAATCTGCCCCTAGGATCCAATATCCTCCCACCAGGCCCCACCTCCAACATTTGGGGATTTCAATTCAACATGAAATTTGGGTGGGGACACAGATCCAACCTAAACAATAGGCAAAGCAAAAACAAAAACAAACAAAAACAGAAAAACAAACGACAACAACAACAAAACAACTCTACTATAATTTGGGTCAATTGTAGAGTCTGTTCCCGAAATAGCAGGAGTGTAGGGTCGGGGGAAATATGATTTTGTTAATTGCATTGACCATAGGACTGTCAAAACTTCAGTTAATGTCAACATGAATGCAGAATGGCTCTTTGGATGCAAGTAAAATGGCCTAGAAGAGTCACTCGGGAAGGTAATGCCTGGCACATCGTGACTTTCCTTTGGACTACCACTCCCACTCTGCTTTTCTTGACTACCTCAGCATGGCCTCTCCCCTGCCAGAATGTGCCAGGCCCTGCCTGGAAAGCCTTCAGTGGCTCCCCATTGTTTCAGAATAAAATCCAGACTATTTCCTCAGCTCTACTCAGCCTGATCTCCTTCCTCTGTCTACTCTTCACTCCACTGAACCTGCTGCATATTTTAGGTCCAATACCAAGGTTTGCCATTTCTTGAATCACACCTTTAACTTTCCCATTTCTGAGTGCTTTTATGTTTCTCAGTTCCAGAAAGTGCTTGTCCATCATCTACTACCACTGTTCCCATCCTATCCCTCCAGATGCTATTCCCACACCTTCTTAAACTTTGTGGTGGAACTCTGATTGGAATCATTCGTGTTCACATCTGTTTGCCCAGCAGACCGAGTCCCAGATGCTACTTACTTAAAACAGTGGTTTTTATATCATCCACACCAATAAATGTGAAGGACTTCAGGAAACACCCACAGTGACATTTATGTTTCACATCACAGTTTACAAAACTGTTCTCAGAGGAGTTGTGTGAATATAGTTTTATCCTCACTTCACTTGGTATGGTGACATGATGTTGCTCAAAATGCACATCTAAGTCTCTTGATTTCCAGGCTGCCTGTACACCTAGCTATTTTGTGTATCGTCAGACCTGGGTACAAGGGTGGTGCTGGCTTTTTATTACCTTAATCTAAGGAGGTGTGAGGACACAGTGGTCCACACTGAGGAAGCTGGCTTGTTTCTACTTCCTTGGCTCTGCTAATCTCTGCAAACTGCAAACTGAGAGAACTGGCTGAAAGCCTCTAAGGAAATCACAGATTAGAGAGTGATCTGGAAATAGCCTCTAGTTATGTTTTAACTCTGGATGAAAAGACACCAAAATTAACTCAGGTAAGAAGAAGTCATTTTGAAAAGTCTCTAAAGAAGCATTCTGTAGTCTCTTTGAGTAAGATGAGTGACTTTTTTATAGTGAGAAAAGTATCAAATTCCATCTTAATTTCCTTACATCTAGCTTTATATATTTCAATTTGTATTTTTGTGCTTTTGATATTTTTGTTAGTCATTATTAATATTAAAGTTAAACTCATCCCAGAAATTCCTTATAATCTCTATATCTTAAAACAACTATTATTATCATCTTTCTCAGATAACCATATATTTCACACAATTGAGAAGGAGAAGCACACACCAGTTTGTAACCTGTTTTCATCTAAATTATATGGTAGACATTTCTACATAGCTTTTGTAATTCTCTTTTCTGCCAAAATTGTAGCTAATTCTTCCCAGCAGCGTCCTCACTTCATCCTCCTGGGGTGTTCTTGTGTTGCAGCACACGTTACCATGCCTTGTATTTATTTATTTAGAGTGCTCTTCTCACTAGTCTGAAATTGGGAGCTTCTCCAGTGTCAGGACCAGAGCTTTCTCCCATTGCTGTCTATGTTTTACACTCATGAGCTGTTCCATCATTAGGTTTCACAACAGATGCAATCCTGGGCGCTTAAAATAAAACTACCTTAACCTCTGAGCTCAATGCTTGCAGTCCAGGCCCCTTTTGTGCTGAGTGAAGGAATATAGGGCTTAGGGGTCGGGTGGACCTGTCTGTCATTTACAAGAGTCTCATAGCATGTCCTGTTGTTTGAGCAATGATCATCTTTTTATGGTGCTTTTAGGGTACGACTGTATGTAGGCATGTATTCATCCATGTGATGCTAAACAAGATGCAGGTACTTGCTAAAACACAAACATGTACTTATGAGCAAATGAATGTACTCCAGTTTGATCAAGAAAACATCTGGAGGAAACGAGGAAATTTAAAAATCATCACAATGTTTAGTCTACTTGTTGCCACACACCCTGACGTGGTCAGATGTGTTTTTCTGTTTGCGTGATTGTTTTGGCATGATGGAGCTGAACTTGGAGGGACCCTCTGCTGTGGCTGTTGTCTTCAGCCTCACCGGGTTGGCTATCCTGGGCATCTTCAGCATGGAACTGACATGCTTTTCTCCGTGCTGGGCTGACCTTCACCGAGAGCTGCCCCTGCTTTCCTCCTATCAGAGGGCGGTGAAGGGGAGAAGGACACTCTGCCCTGCTGGCCACGCCCCATGCCCAGTGCCTGATAGTCACAGCCAACACTGCTCCCCAGTTGAGGCATTGTCGTTACTTAACTTTCAATCTGTGTATATTCATTGTGGAATAGGTCTATTTCGGATTTCACAAAGATTCAGTGAGTGACCGTTTGCCTTTTCCTCTTAAATGAAGAAAGAATTTTGATAAATAGGAATATTTTATCGGGGATAAGGGCAAACCTAACTAACTTGTGCCATATACAGAGACTACGGAGAGACAAGATGCCTGCCTTCCGCCCACGTGTCCTGTGTTTCCCCAGTCACTCCTGAGCTATAAAGGAAGCCAGCTGCATCCAGAAGCACAAAGGAGACTGATGCTAGACACCGTTAGCATGCTCTTTCCTTCAGCTGATGTGCTTCAGCTCCCCTAGTCTTCTGGGAACCTTTGAAAATATCTAACCTCTTGAATTCCCACCTCAGACATCACCTCATCCAGAAAGTCATTCCTGATAGTCTGTCAGAAAGCATTCAGTCCTCTTCTTCCTGTGTACCTCTGCACCAAGTCCACTTAGCTTGCTCTGATTTTCTGTAGACTTATTAATATGCAGCATATTATGACACTTGTTTTACTTATTTTGTATCACCCCTTCTCAGAAGATAAGTTTTAAGAATAAATTTTTTTTTTTTTTTGAGATGGAGTCTCACTCTGTTGCCCAGGCTGGAGTGTAATGGCATAATCTCAGCTTACCGCAGCCTCCATCTCCTGGGTTCATGCAGTTCTCACACCTCAGCCTCCCCAGTAGCTGGGATTACAGGCATGTGCCAACACGCCTAGTTAATTTTTGTATTTTTAGTAGAGACGGGGTTTCGCCATATTGGCCAGGCTGGTCTCAAACTCCTGACCTGAAGTGATCCACCCATCTTAGCCTCCCAAAGTGCTGAGATGATAGGTTTGAGCCACTGTCCTTGGCCAAGAAATCCATGTTTTTGTTGTTATTGGTTTATTGATGAATTACAAGTATCCAGAGTAGTGCTGGGCACATAGTAGGTGATTAAAAGTATCTGTGTAGTGAAGGCATCTACCATCGCATCCATACAGATCAGCTCTGTGATTATTGATTGACATGCTTATCTCCTGAATGGCGGTGAAAGCTATGTGAAGACAGAGGTTGTGTTTTCTTCATTGCTGTATGTAGAGCACAAACTGCAGTACTGGGCACAAACTAGTGTTGACGAACATTCCAAAGATAAGTGAAAAATCAGAGTACTGTGCAAATCTGTGCAAATCAGAGTACTGATATTTTTTAAATAGCATGCCTGCAGGGACCAGGTAAACAATAGCAACAGCCCAGTAATGTGCAGGGAATGCAGCACCTCCTGAGTTTCTCAAAGCACGGACAGGGGAGAGAGATGCCTCTTGGTACCCGGAAGCTGTTGAAGAAGGGCCCCTTACTGCGGACATCTGCCCACCCAACCAAATTCTCAAGAGAAAATATGAGTTGCCACTGGTGTCCTGGGATGCCGTTCCTCCCTTTCACCATTGCTGAGTTGTAAGGTAAGCCTTACTCAACACACACCACAACGCACAACACTCTCCACTCGTCTCCATTTAGTAGAGAGTTTGGTGAAGATCAATAATGTAGCTGCCTCCCAGCCACTGGAGATTTACTTTCCGGAGAGGGTGATGCCTTATATCAGACAGCAAGGGTACCACTGTCACCTAGAGAGGGCAATGGTCTACATCAGAGCCAAGGGCACCCAGTCACCTGGGGAGAGTAATGGCTTGCCTCAGAGACCAAGAGTACACACCTCTTCTAGAGGGAGTGAAGCCTTGCATTCCAGACCAGGAGCCTCCACCTCACCTGAGAACTGATTCTCCATCCCATCCTATATCTACTGAATCAGCATCTGCAGTTAACAAGGCCCTGGGGGTTTACATACCCACTGAAGTTGAAGTGCAAACCGGTTTAATGCAAGCTGTACCATGCGACACCTCTCACTGCTTCATCAGTTCAAACTAGCTAGCACCCAGGTTAAAGACTTCTCTTAGCTCTCAGGCGTGTACTTGGAAACATATGCATTGATATGTGGAAAACACAAAAACAACATTGACAGGGACACATAGGTGGCCGTGCAGGTATAAAAGAAACCATTCAAATGAGGTCACTACCTGAAGTCACATTCCATACAAACCATAGAGCAGGGGTATTGTTTGTAATAGGGAGTGGCGAGTGAGTTATATGTTCCTAGGATGGGCTAGGGAAAAATCCTTTCCTCTGTTTCAGTCAGGAGAAAAGGATGCGGATGTGGATTCCAAGCAGCTGAATAATTTGCTTGAAAGAATTGTGGTTGCAATCATCTAAACGGAAGGAGTGGGGCTAAAATGTACACCCATTTAAATATAAAAATTCCTGGGTCCCATTGCAGACCTACTAAATTAACATCACCATAGGTGGCCTAGGAATTTGTATTTCTAAGCAGTATTTCTGTGATTTTAATGTGCAGACCAGTATAGGAAACTGTAGTGAATTCCTTTAATTTTATGTGGCTTCAACATCCATTTTGAATATAGGTTTAACTTTCTTGTTACCCTTGACATGGTGCCTAGTTCTTCACTTTCTCCCAGTTCCTCAATGTGGTTGACCTGGATATCTGCCCTGTAAATCATCCCCTGGTGACCACTTTCCTATGAGACAGCTGGATACAACATACTTGACTTACCTCACTGACTCCCACACCCAGCATGGGCCTCACAGATGTGCCACAGTGACCATGTCTCAGTTGCAGCATGAATCCACGGAGCTGATGCCTGCTGGCTCTAATCAATTAGAACTCCCTTTAGGAAGCCTGCTTGGGTAATGTCCTGGACTCCAATAAACACTTCGGCCCACAGGTCCCTTGTTCTCTCTCTTGCTCCCCATCCACTGTTTGAATGTTTGTTTCCCTGTTGGCTCCTCCTTTCCCACTGTCCCTGTGAAGCATGCTGCCTTCTTCTCTCTAGGATCTGTAAGAATCTGCTTCTTTGATTTCATGGATTGTGTTGAGTTGCCTCCTCTTTCTCACCTAGTCCATAGACCAGCACATAACTTCTCTCCTGGGCAGGGCTTTCCTAGACATTGGCTATCTTAGTAGGAATAAACTGAACACAGGTCAGACATGATCCACAAGGGCATCTGCCAGTAAAAATCAGTTTCTGTGAAAGTGACAGCTGGTCACAGGTGACACTTAGGTATCAGCCTATCCACAAGAATAAAGAAGTATCTTATGAAAGGCACACTGTAAACATCTATCACCAAATTCCTGAATCAGGGAAGTGCTAGAGTTTATCGCACTCATGTGAGAGAGACCTTAAGACTAAATCAGAAAGAAAACAAAAAACAAAAAACACCACACACACAACAGAAGCACAAACACAGTCTCCCAGTTTGGCACCCACCCTTTGAGTGAGGTACCTGTATAACAACACAGTCGAGAACTTGGGCAGCCACTGTTTTCACAGTGCTGGTGACTTTCCAGGCTACATCCTCATTTAGCAGTGCTTTGAAATGTCATGCAAAGTTACAACTTCTCAACTTTATTTTCCGTACATTAATAACGTCCTACCATTTAAGACCACCAGAACAATTCACATTCCACCTTCTTCCCTGCTTTATAGTTGTATATAAAGTTGCTTCCTTTCTCCACTAGAAAATGGGCCAAATTGAAAACTAATTTAAAAAGGAAACTTTTAATTTCAGAGTTAGTTTACATTACAGAAAGTTTGCAAAGAGAGTTCTTATATATTTCACACCCATTTGCCCCATTGTCAGCATCATATATATATATACACACACATATAAAACCACACCATATATATATATATTCATATATTTACATATATGAATTCATATATATATAGGGTATGGTTATTTGTTACAATTAATGAATATTTTGGTAAGAGGATCTTTTTTTAAATCACGAATGGGTTTTCGATTTTATCAAGTGCTTTTCTGCATCAATTGATATAATAATATGATAATTTTTTAAAATTTAGCTTGTTGATGTGATGAATTAATTGACTTTGAAATGTCGAGCCAGTCTTGAATATATGGGATAAATCCCACTTGGTTGTGGTGTATAATTCTTTTGATAAATTGTTGGATTGATTTAAAGCTAATATTTTGTTTGAAGTTTTGTACCTATTCTCATAACAGATAATTGGTCTTAATTTTATTTACTTGTAATGTCTTAATTTGATTTTGGTATTGGTGAAATTCTGGTATCATAGAATAAGTTATGAAGCATTCTCTCTGCTTCTATTTTGTGGAAGATATTGCGGAGAACTGGTATTGTTTGTTCCTTAAATGCTTGACAGGATTCACCATTGAAAACACCTGTGCTGGTGTTTTTTTCTTTTTGTGGAAGGTTTTAAAACACGGATTCAAATAATATAATAGATACATGTTAGTAGGTCACACTGATTGATAATACTATTCAGGTCATTTGATTTTCTGTTTTCTCAATCTATCCATTGTTGAAAGATGGGTGTTGGAGTCTGCAATTATAGTAATGGATTTGTCTCTCCATATATACATATGGTAACTCAGTGGCGCTCCTCACAGCGCCGGTGAAATGATGTTTGCAGAGAAAGATCCTCTGTTTTGAGTCTGTGATTGGTTATGAGCCAGCCTCCAGAATCTGAGAGACTTGTTGAGAACCAGCATGCACATGCCGAAGAGAACTTCTCTGAAAAGTAGAGGGGAAAAAGCTGAGTGCAAGTGGGGGGCAGGGGAGGAGGGTGGGGAGTCTACCTGGCAGAGTAAGACTTTGGAAGGAATACTGGTGGTGAAGAGTTTAGATGTGACACTCTGGGCCCCATGCAACGTGATGCCTCCTGTAGATTAAGTTAAATATAGAGAAGGAAAAGACTTCATTCTGTTCATATCTCATGAGTCACAGAATCAAGGAAATAACTTGTTCACTTGATTTTGAGTCCTAGTTTCTTTGCAAAGCAACACTGTGGCCTCACAATAACTATAACATTTGCCTCTAAATGAACACCTTTCCTGAGTTACTTTCGTGGCTTACCAGTACAAACTGACTTTTATGACAAATTGAGCAATAACTTAGACTACTTTTCCAGCATGTTTTAAGCTACTATGTTAGTAGTGCTACACCAAAGTACTCCTACAAATTAAAAAACATGCTTAGAAAACAAATATTCAGATATCTTATAATGGCCAATACTGCAATAATATATGGTTCTAATTTTATTTTGTTTTGGATACAAATGTTCATAGCAACTTTATTTGTACTAGTCAAAAACTGGAAACAACCCAAATGGCCATCAACAGGTCAATGAATAAACAAATTATGTCCTATCCATTTGATGGAATACTACTGAGCAATAAAAAGGAATGAACTATTGATATATATACAACAACATGGGTAAATCTCAAAGTAATTATGCTGAGTGAAAGACACCAGACCAAAAAATAAAGGAAAATTAATCCAAAGTGACAGAAAGCAAACCAGTGGTTGCCTGTGAAGGGCCAAGGGAAGGGGATTATGGAGAGGCACAAGCAAAGTTTTTGGGTGGTGACTGTTTACAATGAGAAGGGAAAGAATGCCAGGCCAGGATGTCAATTTGGGTGGCTCTAGAGAATTCTGAGCCCCTGTGGCCTATGGAATGCAGGTTGCACCCGCTTTACTGTCCCAATGACCTCTCTTGTGTCTGAGACCCGCTCATTCAGCAGCCTTGAGAAGCGCAGGTAAATGCATTTCCAGATCCAATCCCTGTCTTCAGTTGGAGTCACTCATGACAGTCACAAAACCAAGGTGGGAAGAGTTTGCCTCACTCTCTAGTGTGTTTCTCCTCTGTCTGCCAATTGTGGGATTTGAGAGCATGTGGGCTCCTGTTCCATTCACTTTAGTCCCAAATGCTGTTGCATCACACCAAAAGTAATGGCTGGGCTGCAGTGGAGCTGTTATCCTGGATTCTAGCCCCCACATCTCCTGACATTATGTTGTCTCAACATTCTTCCAAGTTCACAAATTAGAAGCTGAGGTCTAGGGAGACTAAGCCATGAGGCAATGCAGCTACTCATGCATAGATCAATTTCTTCCAGTTCTAGTTAGTGTCTTTACATTCTAGGATTCAAGATTATACCTTATTTTTAGAAGGCAAGATAAGGTCAGTTTTCACTGAAGCAATTTCGCTTGGAGCTGCCAGCTCCCTTCCCTGCACTCTTGGTCTTGAATTCCAGCTCTTTAAACCTTGACCTGGATTTTGACCACGTTCTCATCCATCCTGACACTGGTCCTGCTACTCTGCCTGCCTCTCTGACCTTGAACTTGCTTCACTTTGTCCTGAGCATTCCCAGCTGGCTCTCTAGTCTTCTTTCAGTTTACACATATACCTGCATTAATTCCTTATTTTATTTTATTTAGCAGCCTACTCTATGCCTGGCCTTATGTTAGAGCTATAAAAATGCACATGCCATAGTCCCAGAACTCAATCCTCGGGTTAAAGCACATGCTGACGGTAAGAGTCTCCTAGAGGCAGGTATCCCTAAAATGCTTAAAGATCGAGAAGCAGAGAGACATTGGCACGGTATAGAGTCACACATGAGTCTTTACACTCAAACCCAAAGAGAAGAGTGTCTGAAGGAAACTGTGGGGGAAAGTACCTTAGAAAAAGGAGAGATTAGCCAAGCACTTGGAAGCATGGAAAGGTTAGAATGCCTTTGGAGACATAAGCTCCAAGCTAAGTAGATAATCAAATGTTTTCCCCTACAGATGAGGCATTCTGAGGACTAGCATTTCCTCCCTGTCGTATGGTGGTACTTGAAGTAAATACACTCAGGATGAGCCTGTGTCGCATTCAATGCGATCAACTTAGGTGGAGTCACATTTACTTCTGCATCACATTTAATAGACCCAAACTACATGCAAATAGACCCAATGCCTCTGCCAAACCCCTCCTTCCCCTTCAGGGCTCACCCATACCTCCATCACTGCAAGGAGCCCCCTGTGCTATAAGTGCTGTTTTAAACGTCCCTCCATGTTTAGACTGAGCTTCACATGGAACTATTTTCTAGGTCACAGCAAAGGGACTGAATATATACAAGACAGAATCTAAACTGGGCTCTCTCTCTCTCTCTCTCTATATATATATATATATATATTTTTAAACAGGGTCTCACTCTGTCACTCAGGCTGGAATGCAGTGGTGAGATCTTGGCTCACTGCAACCTCCGCCTCCTGGGCTCAAGAGATTCTCCCACCTCAGCCTCCTGGGTGGAGTAGCTGGGACTACAGTCATGCACCACCACACTGGGCTAATTTTTGTATTTTTAGTAGAGACAGGGGTT